>NC_083623.1:11856102-12190269 GCF_963584025.1 Labrus mixtus | reverse complement strand
AAGCAAATATAAGGTTGTTCAGAAATACATTGATTCTTTGGCACTTTCAGTTCAAACAGTCTTTTTTTTTTTTTTTTTTTTACCTTTATTTGCACCTGATATTCTTTTTATATCAAATATTTGTCCCAGTTGGTGTTGAAGAAAATGGGCCACTGATGTGCTGCATTTGTGTTGCAAAAATACTCACGCACCATGAAGCAACTGTCTGCATGTGTGAAGGCGACACAGGGGAGATGTTTAAGCAATAGACAGAGTAACACCTCATTGAATCCGAAAACATCCCTACAGTGCAGACACTCCTGTCCTATTACACGTACACACTCACACACACACACACACACCAGCCTTTTATTATTCTGATATTATGCATGTATGATGATAGCACACCTACCTGAGCTTCTCCACACACACGGCCACATGCACGCGGCACTGACACACATATGCACACTGCAGTCTTGAACATCTGGTGTCACAATGGGTGACATTCTGAGAGGCAGCACGGGCGCAGTCACCATAACAGCGTTTCCGCAGCAACATGGCTGGAACAGCCCGTACCATATGTGACCTCATATCACCTCTGTAGACTAGCCTGTTTTGTGTATGTGTTTGTTAATGTGTAGTAGCTTATATAAAGCTTATAGAATGTAGCTGATATAAAGTCAACATCTATTATCCTACGGGCCCCGTAGAATAAAAAATTCTGACGCAAAAAAAAAATGACAAAAAAGAGAATCTTATTTTTGTCTAATTTCTATCTTCAAGACAGAAAATAGACATTTTTAGCCATGGGTTTGTACGGCTCCAGGTTTGCTACTTTACCCTACTTCTATTTCCCCCCCCCCGCTAATTTAGGCTCACCAACTCAATGCTAAATGTTACTGTAGCATCATATTTATAAAACAGATGTATGTGGTATTGACTGGAATCTTTGCAGCTTATTAGCTTAGTTGAGCAGAATGGTTGGGAACAGTGGGCAACAACTGCCTGGCATGAAATAACAAGTTAACTCGATGTTCTGTTGATTACATTTTTAACCATTAGAGTGAGCCAGGCTAGCTGTTTTCACCTGCTTCCTGGCTGTATGCTAGCTCTGCTAAGCTTCTCATTTCTTTTTCTGTAGCATCATTTTTATTTGACAGATTTTAAGTGATATTGATCCTCGGTTGCAATCTTTCTTTACCAGGCAATAACTAAAGCTAGCTAGCTTGGAGCGCCAAAATTGAGAACAGTGGGAAATCGCTAGCCTGGCTGGAAATCAATTATCTGCTAATGGTTTGAGGGCGCTGTTAAGATGAATTTTAGCCATTTATAAAGAGCTAGGCTAGCCGTTTCACCCGTTCCTGTCTCTATGCTAACCTTAGCTTATCTCCCTGGTGTACTGTAGCTTTAGATTTATAGGACAGCTACTAGATTGATAATGATCTTCTCAACCGTCTTATGGCAATATGTAAAATAATCATTTTATAACACACTAAGTGTTTTCTGCACAATTTACTTGCACAAGAAGTGTATTGGCATTGGTTTTTAATTTAAATCAACTGAAACAGATCAAGCAACGGACTTATCTGAACATTTCTAGAATGAAAGGAAAGGCAGAGGCAGAACCTTTTGAGCAGAGTCATGATAGCTCACAGATATGTATTATTAATGCACTGTTCTGAACAAAATGTCTCTGAATTAGCTCACTGATCTGTAATTTCCATCTTTAATTACATGAGGTGTTACATGAAAGCTTCTTCCCCGCAGGAAAGGTCACTGTAGGGTGCTTATACCTGGAAACAGGGGGTCCTAGATCCATATTAAATGGCTTGAAGATACCAGAGGCTATGATTCTTCCTCAGCAACACACTGCAGTGCCAGTTAAGGTCCTCACTTAACTGAATAGAAAACCACAGAACCCAGGAAACATACGTACATGGATGCATGAAATATCCAAACAAGTTTTAACCACAGCTTCAGGGTCTTTAGTGGAAGAAAATGATAGAGGACGTAAGAGACCTTAGGCAAATATGTTCAAGTGAACTATATGTCACATAGGAGGCTGTTAACATTTTACCATTCCTGTCCCACTTCTCTGTGGCTGTTTGTACCCAGCGACCATCTCGCTAAATCAAATCAAACACGAACACTGACGCCTGCCAGGTACGAAAACATAAACACTCCTGCATATAAAGTGCATTAATGCGAACAAATTATGCATGGAAACACAGATTCACATGCCTTACTGTAATGTCCTTATTGCCCACAGCACTAACCGAACTCCTGTGCTGTGCTCTTAGTTATGTACTGTAGAACATGTCCAATAGTCTTTCCAGTACAGTAGCTTTGGAACAGAGGTGTGAGTCACACAGACACACGGAGCACAGGGCCAGTCCAGGCCCGGGGGCCTCTGGCACATTGACTGCAGCCTGTCTCCAAATAGCAGGGCCTGAGGGGTGATGACCCCAGTGCACTCCATAGCCAAGCCTCATAACAGCAATCACAGCAGAACAGAAGTGAAACAGGAAGAGAATGAAATCAAATCTTTCTTTAATAATGTTTTCAATGGGACTATATGCGCTGTAGTTGATGTGACAGCCCCTGCCTAGATTGCTGGAGTTTGCATGCTGCACCCATTGTAATCTAAATGTTGTCCTTCAGCTGAAGGAGGAGCCTGGTTGAAGTGAACACCCTGATGTGGAGTATTGAATCCAATATGATCAAAAAGCTGCAGCCTCAGCTGCTCAGCTTCCTCTCTACTGTGCCTTAACCTGCAAACTTTTCTCGCTTAGATTTTGCTCATATTTTACCCGCATTTACTATTACTATTTTGCTTCTATTTTCCTTTACAATACGTTGCTTGCATTAACACAACAAACCTCACTGTACATAACATCTCTCATCCATATTTGTCTACAATCTGATTTTGTTGTCACTCAGCAAGACACCTTACATCATCATTTTGATGAAGTAATGATGGTATCAAAGGGACTAAAGTAGAGAACTCCTACACAACTCCAGCCACTAATGTATGAGCGAGATGGAAATTCAGGTCTGAAAGTCCAATCAAACCGTATTTACTCAAACTGATATCTCCATATTAATCATCTCGTCAGACTAAAATTTTAACCCTCACAAAAAATGTCCATCTAAGATTTTTTTTATAAATGGGAAAGAGCAGTAAATCCACTGATTCAAGCAAGTGCAGCCCAAAATTGTTTGCCATATTCACTTGATACATTTTTGTTTTTTAAATTGTTACACATAGTGACATCTATAATTCCAGTTTATCAAATAAAGAGCTATCGCTGTCTGATGGCAGCATCAGAAGAAGAAGAAAACAATGGGAGAGGTACTTCAGCTTTTGTATGTATAGCTCCACCTCCATCAACCCCACAGCTGGCACCGAGACAAGAGAACAAGAGATCCACCTCACACCTCTCTGATCCGCATCAAAGCAAAACCACAGACACACACACACACACACACACACACACACACACACACACACACACACACACACACACACACACACACACACACACACACACACACACACTGACAGATACACATATCTGAGAGCCTTTCGAACAAATTAGAGAATCAATATCTGGCACTGCTGCCATCTTCCCTGCGTAGTATCCCACAAGATGCTGGTGTGAGAAATTTGGTAACTTCATATCTGCAAACTTATATGCAGAGCTGCGGAATTTGAATTTTGTATTATATATTCTGATGAATGCAATTCATGTTGGGTTGGGTTGAGGAAGTGGAGATGACCGAAGGCAGGGAAGAGTATAGGAATGGGAAAATGGAAGAAATGATGCAGGGGAAACTATATTATATTGTTTGTCACAAAAACCAGCCTTCCATCATCTTGGACTAAACCTGGTGAGTTCACTGCTCCTGCTAAATATATGATGAAGGGGGATTAGTTATTGACTCAATTTAGAATTCCATTTACAGAATGTGTGACCTTTTGTTTATTGCTTAACTGCATTAGATTGTATTTCTTAATCCTCAATGAACTCCATTATTTGTTGAAAGGACTGAAGCACCTTTAAGCAACCTCCGCTCAGAGGTCAAGGTTGATGTAGTCAAGGTGATTGTATCTTCAAACCAGAAAATAGAAAATAAAATTGAAACATGAACTTATATTTTCTGGATTATAATAAAGGTTTCACACTCAAACTAATGCCTCTCCCTTAAATTTAAATCACATTATTTTAGACATTTGAAATTCATTTAAAAGAGATCTATACACTTTCACAATTAATGATGTCAGTCTGGGACATCTATTAAGTAACGCTGCAAGATGTGTAGATTGAAAACCTCTTTATTTATCTTATACTGGCATCATTAAAACCCCTGCCTGAACCTGTTCATTTCAGTTGCTGTCTCTTTAAGGCCCACCCCATCCCCATGTGTCCACTTTCCTCTGATTGGCCAGCTCTGTTTGCAGTTGCAGGTAAATGTGGGGTAATGCTGCATTCATGTGCTTCTGCGTCGGTCCAAGTTTCCAAGTTGGGAAGTCGTTCCTCCGACTTCAGTGTGTTCACATGATTTCAGTTCGGAAAGTCGGAATGTTGTAACAACAGCAAAAAAAAAAGCGTTAATGCTACGAAGAAGATCTGTGGAATATAACTTTTAAAAGTTATATTTGAGCCAAAAGTGCAATTAATAAAAAGTGTGTTAATATTAACAAAACATATTTTGCCCCTCATGTGATTACCATTCTGACGTCAAGTCGGCCAGTCGGGCACCTGATTCTTTTCCAAGTTTCTGAGGTGTTGTCCCAACTTGAGCGGGTTTTCATGCGGATTTTACAACTAATTTTTCCGATGTGTCCGACACCACATGAATGCACCATTAGCTTCTGGGCATTTTGTAAAACTTTGCTCCGTGCTTTGCTCTTAAACCTGGTCAGGTTCTGGCCAAGTCTCGCAAAGTTTTTTTTAACGTCTCGTTCAGAGTAAGCTTTTCACAGCTAATCTGGATCATTCCTAACTCTAACTTGTTAAGGTTGGAGTGCAGTGTAACTGAAGAAGTAAACCATCTTTCTGTCTTTCATTTCTGCACGGCATCATTACACTTCATGATAAACTGGTAGAAAAGTTTATGCTCAAAGTTTCTTGGAGAAAAACCTTTTCCTCCTCCTCAAGTACACACAGTACATGCGTCCCTACCAATACTGATGTGAAACCTACGCCCTTGGTTATTACAGAGTGCGTGAACTTTGGATAAAAATCACTAAACAAATGGAGTCCATTATTTCAAGAACTGCAGGTTTTTTTTTTGAATTACTATTCCCAAGCAGCTTTTCTTATCAAATAATAGTGAACCTTTTTTTTTTTTTTCAATCAGCGACTATTTTTAGAATACAGAGCTGTACTAGAAAGCACGTTTTCATGGACCAAGATGAAAGATGGTGATGGTGACGAGGAAGGAAAGTTACTGTAAAGGTGAAGGAGAAAGGAAGGAGAATAAAGTTAAATAAAGAATAGTAAATCGCTTGCCCTTTAGTGAAGAAGAACCCCAGGTATATATGTCTCTATCTTATCACCCACATCTCTCCTCTATCTCATCATTATCACCCCTCCTTTCCTTCCTCTTCTGCCCTTTTTTTTCTTTAATTGGAAACCTTTTTCCTCTCACATCTCTATTCTCAATTATCTGCATGACTCGTCTCTTCTGCTCTGCCCTCTGTTACCTGCATTTATCCCTCTGTCACCACTCCGTTCTTCTCCTCCATCACTCTGCGAGTCCTCTCCCCCAGGCAAAAGCCCTGTCTCATCTATTCCACTCCCATCTCCTCTGTCATACACTCCCCCCCCCCCCCTTCTTCCTCCCCTCTCTCCCGTCGCTCACTCTCGCCTTTTCCTCCCTGCAGCCCTGTCGACGAGATGAGACGTCTGTGTGTACCGAACACTGATCTCTGCAGACACCTGTTCCACCCCCTCCCTCTCTCCTATGTCCTGTCCTCATCTTTCCCCCCCCTTCTCACACACACATAAACACTCACACTCACACACACACAGTGCACAGAAGGGGATGAGGGGGAAAAGCGTGAAGCAAAACGCTCTGGTGAATAATTTAAGTCTCTACAGCGGGGAGCCAAAATGGAGCCTGTCAAGCAGACAGATCCATCGAAACAGCAAAGAGACAGGTCACTCACTATACCTGGAGTCTGATACGGTGCCTGGAAATGATAGACTGACTAATGAGTCCTTCTGATCTCATTATGTTTAAGCTACAATAACCTTTAAAAAGGGAAAATGCTGATTACACTGCATCCCTTAACTCAAGTGCTGCAAGGTGAGTCAATAAAGTCAGAGCGTCAGTGGAGATGTGACTTTGTGGAACACAGCCTTTTGGTATTTACAATGAAATTAGAGCCCTATCTTTTATGACCACCTTTTTTTTCATGACTAGCTTCTTTTTTTTTTTAACTAGCTTCATCCCCAATGCGACTATTGGATTGTTTTTTTTATTTTTAGTGATTTCTTATTCATTGATTTTCAACATTTTTATAGTTTTTTAAACTTAAAAATCAGTGGCAAATGAAGTGGCACGCACGGGTGGCGCCATTGGTAGCCTATGTATCTGTTCTGGTGTATCAATTTAATGCTGGCAAGCTAGTATAGCTAACAGCTGATTCAGAGAAGAGGTTTAGTCCTGGGCAGAAGAAGCCCCCCGTTGGAAAATCTTTTTCACGTTTGACCGAGAGTTTTCATGGTCAAACGTGAAAGAAAATGTTGGCAGTGTTGAAGACTAAAAATCGTCTCTGGGAGAGACCAAGGACGACTAACAACAATTTCAATACATCAAATTCATAGACTATAAATGTTAAGGGACAAAGCCTGAGTGATGTCACCCATATGTTTCTACAGGGGGCTTTGAAGTCCCACCGATGGAGCTCCCCTAGCTGGAAATGCTGCCTCACCCTAACTTTTAGTCAACCTAACGACCGGCTGAGAACTGGAGCTGAGGTGGGTTTTAAGCACCTTGACAAACTGCTACACTGCATCCTCCTGTCAAACAGGTCAGCTATGCAGCTTATTGTGAATAACGCTTATCCTTCATAAAATCAAAACGGATGAATAATAAAAAAAATGCAACCTCCGTACAGTGTGTGCCGATAAAAACATGAGCTAATAAGACCTAGTTTAGTTTTTTGAACCAGGCTGTACACATCTTAAGTTCTGCTATAAAACATGTTGTTTTTTTTAATAGGGTGTTTATGTGACTTTCCACTGCTTCTGCGGCCGGCCTCAAGTGGACACTCGAGGAACTGTAGGATTTTGCACTTCCGCATCAGCTTCATTTTTCAACACCGGAGATTGACGCCTGATCAAATCACATCGCACGTTTGAAAAACAGAAATGAAGAGAGACAGAAGTAATGAATGAAACATCAGTTTCAGACGTGGCAATCGGCTGGGATTAGCAGTGATTTTTTTTTTGTCTTTATTTGTTTTATAACAAATAATCCATACAACAAAGAAACAGACAGGGTCAACAAGACGAAGTGAATTGCTTCACATCATATGACAGTATATATTTTTAAAGAAGAAGAAAAGGATAAGAAGAAAGTAGATGGGTTAGACTGCTGTATAAATGCCTTGTGTGTTTCCTGAGAGTCCGAGAACATCTTTAATAAATCTTAAAGGTTGTTTTAGTCCTCGAGTGTACAAAGGGGGGGGGGGGGGGGGGGGGTTTCTAGAACTAGTTGCATGAATAATAAAGACATCACTTTAGGTTTCAGTAAGATTTCCAGTTCTATTCATAACATTTTTTAGCTTTTACTGATTAAATTTTTCACTCAAATTCTATCTAATATGGTCAATTTAAGTATTGAATTGTCTGTCACTCTGTACCTATGTGGATGGTATTAGGCTACATGTTTGCATGGCAGGTGCTTTATATCCTAATTTGAATTGAGTTGATTCCCAAATCGTCCAATCATCTATTTTCAGTGATTTCCTTTAGAAGACTCTTCCAGAAACTAGTGTGCAAGAATTGTGCCTCGGTGGAAGAAAAAGTAGAGAAGAGAAGAATGCAGGGAAAATTGAGGACATTAAGAAGCAATAACACTCACAGTTCAATGGCTTTGTTCCACATGATAACGTAGCCTGAGAGCGTAAAGGACTCCACGTTGACGATGTGGATGTTCCCTCGTTCTGTGCCGATGTACAGCCATTTACTCTGGAAGGGCAGGTGGCAAAAAGTTATTCTGTGAAAAGAAAGAAAACAAGACGAGAGTTAAAAGAAAGGACAAAGAAAAGAAAAGAAAAGAAAAAGAGACAGCCGAGAGACTGGAGAAATCCCCCGGCATCATTGCACAAAACTTGGAGGGGGTTATTTACCACTTATCCAGGTCAAAGCGGTCTCAAGCCAGCACGATTTTAGAGCCACTCATTCAACCACTTCCCTCCCAAAAATTAAAGGATGCAGCTTCCAATAATTTCCCTGTTTTCATCACTGCTCCCTCACCTCCTCCTTTCATCCATCCATCAGACTTAAGGAGGGACGGGCTTCTAACCTCTCATTAAACTCAACTCCAGCTCTCCATTCATCTCCTCATCCCTTTTTCATCATTTTGTTCTTTCATCCATCCTCTGACTCAACCCCCCAATCCATCTGAGGAATAGTAATGTGCACGACCTTGGTAATCTGAGGCTTGCTAATATTTCAAGGTCGTCCAGCTCCTTGAGTGATACTTCAGATTTTTTATTCGTACACCTGTGGACTTCAGGGGGCCCGTGCCGAGAATACAAAAGTACCTGCTTCATCACCGGACCATGTAGGCGGAGAAAATTAAGTTGTCTTTTGACAGCTTTATCGTCTTTGTCCACATTTTTTTTATTTTTTTTTTAAAAGGGAGGACACGCTGGAGTACTTTCCACTGTTTAGCCGGAGATTTTCCTCGTATTTAACAATGGAATTAGTCTGCACAACAAGTGGGATATTTGAGCTGCTGTCAAGGAGGGATTAAGCAGATGTAGAATGGTATGTCAAGAAAATATTACACTGAGATAAAATGGAATGAGTTCTTTCCTTGTAATCCCATCAAGTGGTATCTTGTCGGAGTTGAATTAATAAAACTGTCACTAATTTTACAACCAGGCTCTGTGCTAGAAAAAAAAAAAAAGACTATAACCTCTTTTCACCATCTCTTCACTTTTCTGAATTTAATCAGGTTTCAACCTTGTCTCTGAATGACATGAACATAGTAAATGTCAACATAGGGAGACCATATTGTAATTTCCTTTGTCTCCAAACATACAAATACAATACATTAGCCAGTAGGAATGCTCTGTGTAAACACGTCCTTGCAGTGACTTTCAGTGTGCTCCCTCTGTGTATTAATGCTTCGAAAGCTTGTAAAGCCGCCTCGATCCCTCCCCTCCACCACCCTCCCTTCCCCTCTCTGTGAGTTTATCTCACAGGGTTGCTCCAGGGTTGTATTGTGAGTAGTAGCTCCACATGTGCACACGCGCACACGCACACACACACACACACACACACACACACACACACACACACACACACACACACACACACCATCCCCTTCTGCCCCACTGCTCTGCTATAAAACATGGATATATTCTCATTTTTTTGTGCAGGAGGAGGAGAGGCATCGGGGCTACTTGACATAAATCTCGTCAATGCAGTGTAGAGACACACAATGCCTGATACAAAACACAAACACACTCAGGTGTATTTACATATAGCATGAATATATATCCTAGATAATCAGATAGAGAGATGCACAGTGTTTTTTTTTTTTTGGTCTTATCTGACCAGGCAAGGTGACTCAGAACAGCATGACTTTTCTTGGAACCCTTCAAAAATATTTTTACATTCACAAGAGATTTCAGGAAAAAGAACATGTTTTTCTTTCCCTTTACAATTCAAATACCGGAATTTGCAAATCTGCCATTACCAAGTGTCTATCCAATCCCAGAGTGACAGTGAAAAACAAGAAGAGTTTCATACTTCTCCCCCTGTAACAAATACTGAAAATGAATGCCATAGAAATGAATGTCAGTATCTTGTTTCACAGTCTTCACAACTGAAAAAACTTTAGTAAATCTTGGTAGTAGTAGCTATTCCAAATGGAGAAGACTTTCTTCCAACACATCTGTCTTTCAGATCTTCCAAAGACAATTAAGGGAAAACAGATTTTTGGTAGTGATACTCCTATAACATGTCTTGAAACTGGTCTAAATTGGCAGCTCTGCTCATCCTAGTAACGGGGGAAAGTGTTACTTCTTAGACTGATCTTGTTCCATACATGCATACGTCGTGTTTTGCTACGTAGCTTGTTCTGCTAGGTGCTGTAAGTCACTTTGTTTTGACAGCGTGTACATTAAATCGTACTATGTAAAAATCATCAGTCATGTTACTGATGGTCTTGTTTGCCTTTGTAGGTCACAAAGAGGCATTAAATATCAGTCTGTTTCATAACCAGTTCAAAACTTCCCACAGGAGCTTTTGTTAAAAGTTGTATTTTTCTGTTGTGTTTTTAGAAGGAAATATACCTGGCATTGCATTTAAAGGTATAGTATGCAACATTTTAAACATTATAACAGCAGATATATCATTTATCCCACCTAACTCTATCGTTATGGAATGACTTAATAAACAACCTCTGGGCTCTTTCAAGGACAGGCACGCAGGGAGCTAACTTCCCTGGGACTGCAAACAGAGCCGGCTAAGAAGACAGTTTCAGACAGTGGCTGAAATGAAGGACTTTACTTAAGCCAGTATGAGATACATAAGGAGGTTTGTGAGCTACACAACTCACATCGCTACTCAATAGGTGTCCCAGACTGACATAATTAATTGTCATAATTAAGTCAGTATAATAGATCTCCTTTAAATCAAGACTTTTTCATTACAAATCAAGAGGATAGTCTTTTAGTTGGGTTCAGATAACAATAAAACAACAGATCAAGCCAAAAGTGCCTCTATTTGCAACGACAGATACGTTTGCTTGTTGATTATTTCACTAATTTGAGTAAGAATTAGTTTAGTCCATTAGTCCTATATGAACTTGGTTTTCAGAGTCCCAAGCCCAAGAGCTCTTTAACTTATATGGGTAGTTGATCATTGAAATGCACGATGACTAAGAGCTACATAACTTTTCATGACAACTGGTAGTGTTGTCGTATCCAGTAGGCCGCCTGTCTGCTGGGTTTAATGTCCTTTTCCATCTGCACAAACAGATGTGCCTCCACTGTGCATATAAGGGCTGGTAGAGATGTTTCTTTTTTTTTTTTGGCAGAACACTGTTTGCATACACATTTATCTTCATCTTTATTTATGTGCCTGTATACAGTCAGCTTATCTTCACGCATACATTTTGATAAATACATCGTACGTATATATTGCATGTTAATGTATGTTGTGTATAAATGTGTTTGATCTCTCTTTGTGCACACACGAGCTAGCTGACTGAAGTGTTGAGCGGCAGAATAAGAGGGCCGACTGAGAGGCAGTGTCAGAGGCATAATTATACAAATTTGCTTGCAGTTACAGAGGGTGTGCGTCTGTTTCTCTTCGCGTGTGTGTTTAAGTGCGTGTAAATAGGCACCCGGTTGTTGGCGAAACCGTGTGTGTATGGTTGTGTTCACACTTGTTGTGCATGCACGTGTCTCCCGGTGAAATCTGCAGCTTCAAGTGGTCACGACACACAAAGGCAGCTGCCAGCTTGGAGGCTCAGGGCCAAACACATTGCCTCAGTAATGACAGACGCCTGCCACACACACAAACACACAAACACGCACACATACACAGACACACACACACAGCCCTGAGATTAACTGCACTGTGGACTAGACGTATGAGAGCATGGTTCACTGCAAATGAATTGGGTAGAAGGGGTACTTTAGAAAATCATCATCTGTAATGCGTGGTTGTGTGATGTTCCCATCAGAGCTGGAGCTCGCTATAGATGGAGTAATCTGTCTGCCTCATATTAGAAAAACACCAGTTAGAATACTTTAATCTAAAAAGCCTTAATCTAGTGATACAACATTATTAAACAGCCCTCGACCAGGAAATAAAGTGCTTCAATAATACGATCTCCTTCCTGTGAAGAGTGTGTCACTTCCTCAGTTCCAATACACAATGTATGTGTACTACTTTAAAGGCAAGGAAAACTAAATGTTATCAGTGTCATTACTGTATTGTAATCAAAGCTGTTTATGTTATTATTGGTATACAATGTGTACAATATTATTGTACAATAGGATCAGAGCACAAAAGACAGATATTCCTTTGGGCATTGTTTAGATTTGGTCATTTGGGACAAAGAAAGTGTGCAGATGACAATGAGAAATAAAGGTTCATTAAGTGTTGAGTAGCCGTCAGATTTTTAGGAAACTGACCATTATTTTTTAAATACGCACACATATTAGAAAGATCAGTGATGTATGATATCATGAGACTATGTGAAGGAGTCAGTTTTAATCAAAGAGTGAAGGGACTAGGAATGGTATCGAGCACCAGTCATTTTTTGGTTACGGTACGTGAAAGTCCAGATAAGGAAGAGGACAAACGTTGCTTCTATCAGTTTTTATGTTAACATTCTGTCTTATTGCAGATCTTTCCATACGCACCGGCTGTCGGCCAATCAGTGGACTAGTTAAGCTATTACAGTCTGATTTTTTTTTCTATTATTGAGTATAATAAAATAGTTTGGATTAACAAGCTTTGGCCCGCTTTTCCTGTACATTTTAAGACTGTAGGTTTCCAATCAATATACAAGTATTAGACGGATGTCTGTCCATCTGTGTCAACCCCACCCCTCAGTGTGTGTTTGTGTGTGTGTGTCTACGGGTTCTCAGCTGAGAGCAGACTTCAGTGTTTGATAAATGTTAGCCAAAAAACTGAAGGAAAGAAGAAGAAATGCATTTAACTGCACAGAGAGGGTTCGTCGTCATTAAGAAAACACCTTCAAACACTGGAGGCAACAACGCCAACACAGTAGGAGTTGTACAGTTTACCCAATACACTATGCAGACATGTATGGACATTACCTTTATACATCATGGACAATCTACTTGAGATATTTTAGGTTGTGGTGCCTTTTTTTTAGGGAAACTCCTTCTGGGATCAAACCTGAGATTCAGGGTATTTTAATATCTATATTAAGTGACTCCGATGGAAAGATTTAAGCAGCTAAATTCAAATATAATAAACCACGAGGGATACAGCCAAAAAAAAATGGGCCTGAAGAGAAAGAAAATCCTTCCTCAACCTCACCCTATGAATGAACTGAATCAGTTTCTTGATGCACCTTTAATGTGAAAAAACTAGATGGTTGATATTTTTGGTTTCTGTGCTTCTCAGCGCTCCTGCAGAGATGAACCCTTAGATTGAGGCTGTTTCAGTTTCAATAATGTGTGTCCCTGAAGCAAAGATTTGAGTACATCAAATACACAAGAGTCGGGTAAAATATAATAAATAATAACCATTAGGGAAAGATCAAGTCTCCTTTGTGTTGCATGCTTTGATGTGTGCTAAATGTATATGTATTGACCCCGACTCCCCCCTCTTATTATACCTCATCACATCACCCTGCATTGGAGATAGCATCCACATCTGCAGTGCTGTCCTGTGAGGCCAGGAGGTGACGAGAGCATCCTACGCCAGAATGACTCGGCAGGATTTCTTTTTTGCGCTTGCTCCATCCCCGCACTCCTACCCACAGACTGACTCACTGCTCGCTGGCTGAGACCCAGTCTGTCTCAACTCCTCCTCTCCTCTCCTCCCTACTCTCCTCTCTCCTAGAGCCAGTGATCTGATGTGAATGGATGCTGAAGCTGGAAGGCTTTCTGCAACACTGCTTTCACCCATCAAGTCAAATTCTGATCAGGAGAAAGCAAGGATAGTGCATGAAGACGGGAAGGTGGGACAGAAGGACCTGTTGGGAGTAGAGGAATAGGCCCTTCCATGATAGGAAGCAAAGAGATTTGAAGATTAATGGGTAAAACACAGAACATAGTTGGAGAAAAAAATATTTCTCTGAGCCAAACAAGATCCTTTTATTGCCATTACTAATACATGTTATTTAGTTTATCAGTGTAACCTAGAGATGCTAGTTGGCATAAAGGTAAACTCTATTCGCAATATTACTGTACAATGTAAATGTCAATCAAATAAAACTATAGTTCAACATTTCAAAATAAAAACCCTTTCTTACCTTAATATGAGAAATGTAAAAATAACTCACGTCAACGCACCAAGAAGGATGCTAAGTCCAGGTCAGGGTTAGCCTAGCTTAGAAGCAGTGAATAGCTAGCCCGCTGTATCTCCAAAGCGAAATAAAAAACAACCTTGTAAATATTTTTTACAACTAAAACATTGTATTTTGTTTCTTTAATTCCTACACAAACAACAATACAAGAACAAGGACCCGTTGTGTAAGGGTCGTTGATTGCAGGCACTTTCAGGACTAACTCCTCAGCGTTATCATTGTCAAGTTTACCAGTTGGCTAACAGCTACAGAATGAAAAGCTAGCTAGATGGACACGTTTGCACTGGATAACCCCATTAAAGATGACCAAGATCAAGATGTTTTAGTATATTTAATAAGCTGTTTCCCTCTAACTCCTTCCAGTCTTTATGCTAAGCTAACCAACTCGAGGCTATAGCGAGATAATTAATGATCCATGTAGCTTTGAAATATGCCTTTGTAATAATACAGCCAACATGTTAATTCATTTTTGTATAAGTATTCAGGGTAGTTTAGTGTTTAACTTGTTGTTTCTTTTCATTCTGTTGCCCCTTGTTAAGAAGCTGCTGTGGCAGTTCTGGTTGGGTGACTGTCCTTTTGTTCATGCAGGAAATGGCTGCCTTGTCCTCTACACCCTGACAAGGTAAAGTCAAGCACTGAATAAATAGCAAGAGGGAAAACAAAGGAGCAATATAAACAGTGGGACAGAGCGGCAGTGGGTGACCAAGACTTTTTATATTTAATGTTTGTTGAAGGTTTTACAGGTCTGACTAATTCAGCCCTGCAGTGAGGTAACTACACTATGTTATGGCTTCACTGAGACATCCATACTTACTCTAAAGTGACACTAAAGCCATTTGGAAATTAACCGGAGGTTATTTCTTTTGATTATTATATTTAAAAGACTGGATCTTAGCTACAAAGGTGTGCATAGCTTTGATTAAATATACAAAAAAAACAAAGCAGAGAGATATTTACAGCCTTAATAGCCAGAGGACATCTTAAATGCTTAACTGAATGCAATACAATTAACTGAGCCGTGTTATGGGAAAATAAAAATCAGGATGGGTTTAACAATAACCTGATGGTCCCATTTAGAAAATATAATAGTATTATATATGAAGAAGACTACGGAGAAGTGAATCAAACTGGAAAATGGAGGGCTGAGCCACTCACACACGTGAACATAATTGTATAGGGATGTAAGATGTGATTTTCTTCCTGCATTTTATAAGAACCGGTGGGATAAAGAGAAAGAAAAACATAGCTGTCTATCAAGATTTTCTTCTGCTACAATAACTTGCAAAGCCAAAAAATAGCATTCGTTTTAGCATATTTTAAGAAATAACTACATTGAACACACAAACACTTGTTCCAGGCACGTTCTTAGATAAGTAATCATTATATTGAATCTGTTACATGCAAATCTGTTTAGGTCCTAGTTGTGCACACATGAATGCATACATGCATAGAACTACACCTGCGTACTCCTCTGCATGGTCTTGAGCATGGTGTGCCGTGCCAAAAACCTCAGGAATATTAAGTACTTGGCATGTCGCCAGTATGTCGCAGGACAAAAGGGCTACACATACAACCATGTATGACATGCATCAATGCACCTGACGCCGCTATTTTATATGTAAACTCAAAAAGCGTCCAGGTCTCGATACGCACACGCCAATGCCCCTCAAGCAGCAATTCTGTCACATCCGTTTCCTGGATCATCATTGCAGTGCTCTACAGCCTCTTCTGTGTGTTTACATCTGGCATGTGCACTATAGGCAGCTGCTGATGCAATGCTTTGTGCCGCAGCTGCTCTGTGTTGCAAATAACACATATGGAGGACAAACACAGTTACACTTGCGGGCAATTAAGTTACCAGCTCAGTTCAGCAGTATGTCTTTGGGATGTGATAGGGAAACTAGAACCCGAGCTAGAGAAAATATCTGGGTTTTTTTTCGGATTCCCAGTTGTTAAACAGAGAAAAGCTACTGGTATTCTGTGAGACCGCAAAGCCCTCAGGTGCAGGTTAGCAGACTGATGTCTAATACTCAGATTAGCTAGTGAGTCCGTCTCCCTGAAGCTCAAGCACGGCATTTGCATTTTCTCCTCCAAATGTCCACGTCTTATTATGTATAGATGAGGACTGAAAGCCAGCATTCGTTCTCTTGAAATTTTAATGTGACGAGAACAGGGAATGAGGAGTGGGACGTATAGACCTCCTCCTGCTCGTGTTACCAATTTCACTTTGTTTTTCTCCTTTTCCTTCCTTTCCCAAATTCTTTAAGTACACTTCCTCCCAAGCCTCTTCCCCAAGTCCCGAGTCACTTTGCACATCCTCTCTCCTATCTTGACTTCTCATGAATTGCAGTCCTTTCACTAGTGAATGTTGTGACTAGTCTCTGTTGTCTCCAGGTTGTTGCATTGGACCTCAGCGCTTACTAAATGTCAGAGGCAGTGGAGCGCCTGCGCAAATACACAATGCGCCCTGGAAGCAGCTGCGGGTCACCTGTCTGTCACATCAGCACTGCCTCAGATCATTGGCTCTGACGTTTAACCCATGAAACACTTATCCCAGCGACAGATCACTGGTCGGTGACATGATTGGCTCTGATTGGTAATCATTGCATCTGTGTTTGGAGGAGACAGTGGAAACCTAGTTCCTTGAAGTAATCATTCAACTTGGAATTTGGAGTCTCGAACGATTTCTTTCTTGTTTGTTTTGTCAATTCTTTCTGTTTTCAGACCGACATTATTAAATCCTTTTAATTCTTATTAGAGCATGTATTACGTGTCGCTAGCTGGATTTAAATTATCTCCGTTAAGTTTTTTTCTCCATGTTGCCATGGTTAACCTTTTTTATTATAGAGTATGATTAAAAAATGTTTCCCTCAAGTCATACTTAAGTTTAAAGCAGTATCAGTCTTGGTCACTCATGGACAATTTGAAATTGGTAATTTTTTCAACTGCAGCTCAAAACCTAAATGATCAACTTTAGCTGCTTTCTAGTTAGATTTAACAACATCTTTTGATAGAGATGTAACGATTCACTCAACTCATGATACAATTCATGATTCGATTCGCTCACGATTTATTTTATAAAATGAGACTGTAGACAAATTATGACGGAAAAAGATTCCTTTAGGGGCTGCAAACCCACTTGTCAGTGCTGTTTGGCCTTTTAATGTTGTTTTTTTCTCGCAACAAGGGGAGGTGATTGGAGCTTCTCATTGTGGTGTTGATTAAATGTTGCGTCATGTTTAGTGATAGTTCCCAGTCTTCTTGCAATATTTGCACACAGTTTTTGTCTTGTCTGTTATCTACTCACCGCTTTCATTTTTTGTCTTGAGGAAGCCAAAATGCTTCCACACCTCAATTTCAAAATCTTACTCTGCTGCCGCCAACCGTCTCTGCTCTACAGCTGCTGATGCTCATGATATTATTGCGATTCATTTTTGAGAGTACCGATGTGAATCTTGACACCTTTGAATCGGTTATCACAATTTTACGATTAATGTTTACATCCCTATCTTTTAACATAGAAATTTTTGTTAAACATCCAAATTACATTAAATCTGCTTTGCAATAATATTAACTATGCTTATTTTTATTTTTTTTACAATAAAAGACTTATAATACAGCACATATCAAGACTATTTTTCCCCTTATTGAAGATAAACTGTAAGTGTAATATTTCTTATTATAGAATTGTACCTTTTAATTTCACAGTCTTTTCATATCTGCTGTGTGTATTCTTCAATCTGTTTTGTGGTTCTATGTGTGTGTGTGTGTTTTTGTGTGACAACCTGTTCGAGTGAACCTTCAGGTGTTTTGGGTAGGTCCACACCTGTGCCCCACTGTGCGGAAAGCCTCCGAGGCAGAGAAGTGACCCAAATAACGAGAGTCAGTTACAGACCAACCCAAACAGAGAGACAGAGAGACAGAGAGAAAGAGGGAGGGAGAGAGAGCCGGCCTCTCTGTCACCTCCTTTGCCCTGTGCACAGATTTGCAGGCGTGCAGACACATTTGCCAAATGAAAAGCCGTCTGTTGGCATACAGTTTGAGAATCAG
Source organism: Labrus mixtus (assembly GCF_963584025.1). Classification (NCBI taxonomy): domain Eukaryota; kingdom Metazoa; phylum Chordata; class Actinopteri; order Labriformes; family Labridae; genus Labrus; species Labrus mixtus. The sequence continues at coordinate 12,171,975 of NC_083623.1, read as the reverse complement.
AGGAAAAACTGACGGTTCACACAGGCGGCAAAACTGTGACACTAGCCCTGCTCAGAAGGACGCAGTTCATGTAGCACCAGAGCGAGTGTGAAGTCCTCATTGAGAAGGGAGAGGAGAAAGACAGAGTAGAAGGAGGTGGAAGAAAAGCAGAAGGAGAAGGAGGAAGAGAGTAGGGTTAGGGTGGACACATGAGCAGCTTACAGATTGTGATTCCACAACAGCGCTGTAAGTTCTGTCGTCATAATGCCTTTGTTCTTACACATTGCATCCGTGACAGCGTGTGTGTCCCAGTGTGGGGTTTCATATTGCGTTACAGTGTTGCAAAAGCGATTGACATGTGAGCACACAGCGGGAGCTTCACATATATAACACACAGCGCTGTTCTGCCCCGCTGGCTCCGACGTTACCCATCGCTACTGTCTCCTGCTGTCTCCCCTCCGGTAGGCCTCTGTTACTTCCTACTATGGCGGATCAGTAGCGGAAGGACTTCTGCTCAGTGTTTCACACATTGCATATTGAGGTTTACAGCTACAATATTGGATTAGCTCTTTCTATGTGGTTCATCTAACCCGTCTCAAAGAGATCAACATTTCTTCAGCTCATGTCCAAAACTCAAAAGACGAGGCTGTGTAGTATTGTCAAAGTTTGATGTCTCACCATAAAACAGGAAGTTACTGTTGCTCAGTCCAAACTGCCTCAAACTTTACCTATTTGAAAAGTGTTCCCTTGTGATAATATCTGCATTCTAACACGGCATATTTCTCATAGCGCCACCTACTTGTACAGTGTCTAAGAGACACGACAGTTCACAGCTTTTTACAAAGTTGAGGTCTGATAAAAACATCACTGCAGCCGCACACTTCATGGCTGTGCCCCAACGCGGATATGAACCCTGTTGTGCTCTTTCACACCGTACACCAACAGCAGTACAAAAAAAAACAAAGATTTGTGGCCTCACACAAAGTTATGCGCTGGAACCTGCTGCCGTTACTTCTCAGAATTCTGTTGTCACGGAGAAGTAATCCAGTAACCCAATGCCACAGAATTGCAAGTTGGACTGCTACAGTACATAACTTCACTTAAATCACAGATATTCAATTTAGCTATTCAAGTTTTTTAGAATAAAGAGCTAGGCTAGCAGTTTCCCCCTTGCTACCACTTTGTATGTTTAGCTAATGAATTCAAGAACTTCACTAGAAAGTACATGCACATACAGTATCTTTGTAGTCAAACCTTTTTGTGAATCTAGACATATTGGGCTTAGTGAAAACATGAGCTTGAATCACTATTAGGTTTTTGTTTTTGGTGCATTCCTCACCTCTCTTTGTTGAATTTAAGGGAGTGCAGGATGGCTGGTCTCTTCTGCCTCAGGTTCCACAGGTGAACACTGTCATCAGCCAGAGCACTCACCAGCGCTCCCTGAGAAGAAATTAAAAGAAATGAAAATACATTAAACACAAAGGACAAGTTTATACTCTGAGATTATGCAGCCTGTGCAGATGAGCCTCTTTTTTTTTTCCTGTTTGTGTAATCTCTCTCTCTGTGAGCATGACATGCATGAGTCAGACTGCTTTCCCTGGACGCTTTAAATCCGGCAGCTTTCTCCCAGGTAACAAGGATGATTCATGGGACCTATACGCATGTACGTGTGTGTGTAGGAGGCAATAAAAATCGTCTTCATCTGCCTGAGGGGTTCGTTCAAGCTGCTGAGTCACAGTCACACACACACACACACACACACACACACACACACACACACACACGCACACACACACACACACACACACACAACAAACACACACGACCAAGTATGAAATACTGCATAAATATGAAGTCAGACCATTTTATTATCGTTTTCTTTCATATAAATCAGAAAGCACTCATGGTATGTTTCCAGTCTGTCAGGTGACACCTGACAAAATTCTGCAGATTTTTACTGTTGCGTTTGTATTTGCCTCCTGTGGGGCTTTAGTACAAAGTTTGTATGGGTTGTGTCAGTTCTTATACAGGTATCATTATTGTTATTCAAGGCATACGCAGTACTGATGTCTCAGTACAGACACTAGTGGCAATAATGGCGCTGGAGGAGAACTCTGTGTGGATACCAGTACTGATATCAGTATTTGAGACATGCTCAGTTCTAATACTAACACTCTGTGGTCATCAGAGGGCTGCATCTGTGTCAGTTCTAAAGCCATACCGGGTACTTAAAGCAGTTGTGAGTATATGCCATATTACATACAAATAATTTTATCAATTGCCTTAGAATAGCAAACCTCTTTATATCCTGACCACGTCAAAGTAGAAATACATATCAAAGATGAATGTGACAAAGAATGTCTGTTGCAAACTTTTGACACTTGACAGTTTAAAGTACTCTCTGCTTTGAACGCAGATCTCAGAAAAAGGGACTGAGGACCATTGCCTAGCTTTAATATCAGAGGCATTTGGTCCGATGATTGACTCTACCCTTGGCTGTGAGGAATATAAGGCAGAGAATAGAAGTCACTGTAATGGAATAAAACAGTGAGTGATGTACGACCAGAGGGGGAAAAGCAGATAAGGGTGCTGAGTTACTTTCAGACAACCAATGTGATCATTCATTCATTCCCTCTTCCCTACAACAGTACACTACTTTTTGAAAAAAAAATTAAGGCGTGAAATGTGATTACCGGGATGAGCATTCATAAATAAGCCTTAAGTCTTACTTTATGACATTCAGCACAGAGGACTGTTTTTTTAGCAGACTCCAGTAGAACACTGAGGAAAGATAATAACGTACCTCTTTTTTTACTATAAAAGAGTCACCTGTCTTTGGTAGTACTGGACTTATAGGTGAAGACACAATTCCATGGTGTAACATAGTACAGTATTTTGTGACCTACCTCGTTGATAAGGAACTGTAGCTGGATGACGGCCGATCCACTCTCATGCTGACAGTAGCACTCCACACCTGGACGACCAAACCTGAAAGGTTCTCTGTTAAGGAATGTACAGTCCAGCAAAGGGAACAAACAGCTTGTATTTGTTTGTGTAGACAGCACCAGCAAACTATTAAAGTAGCAGCATTCATAGTTTCCCTACATTTCTCAGTAGCTTGATGATAGTGTCACTTTTTCTTTTAACTCAATGGCTTTGCTTAGCGTAAGTAAAATGACAACCCTCATACATGGCTGTTTATTTGTTGCAGTCAGAGGTATTTTTGCATTAAAAAGTGAGGAAGGAAGGGAGGAGGGTTTATTTATACAGCACCTTTTAAAAAACAGTCATCACAATGCCAGGGATTGAAGTACAACATAGGACGACATTCGATAGAAGACATTCAAAAAGCAGCTTCAATGTAGTCAGCTACCTTTTGCTTCCACATTTCACTGAAGGAAAGCAGCTTTAATGTTGTGAAGCTTGTAACTCAGCACCAAACACTTTCCAAATAACCTCGCCCCAACACTGACAATATGCAAGAGTTCTTTTTTTTTTCCCAAATGTACTGCAGTTCAGAACAAGCGTCTCAGCTTGTCAAGGTCATTTTGTTTTATCTCTACACCCGACTAGAAGGTCATAAAATCTGATATCAGGTTATCTATTTGCAGAGAAATGTGTCTTCATGGTCGACCAACACTTACACACACATCGCCTACATCAAGAATTATTGCAGGACGTCACCTTTTCTGACTCAGAAGCACTTCTGATCTTTGAACACTTAGGGTTTCATCGGGGACATTAACATTTTCAGATAATTTATGTATAAATGTAATATAATATATAAAATAAGAGCACTTAACAGTCAATTACTGAGCGCTACATGTAATCGTAGGGTGCAAAATGTCTGGGAAATACTGAGCCATGTACCTTATTGCAGTTATATAGAAAAGAAGAAGTGAGTAAGTAACAGGGATACACATAGATACCTATATAACGTTTTTGTTTTTTTTTCAAAAACTGGGAAAGATTGCTGCACAGTGCTGCAGAGAAAGATGAAGACTGTAGCAGGGCTGATGGGGAGAAAGAAAGGAAGGAAGGAAGGAGGGAGGGAGGGAGGGAGGGGGGAGGGAGAGAGAGAGAGAGGACTGGAGGGTTTAGATATTTAAATATATAGAAAATGAATCAGCAGAGAAGAGGTGGATATTATGTGAGCAGATGAGAAAATAATAATAGCAAGGAGGGAGGGAGCGGAGACACAGTTAGACAGAGATGGACAGCTCGGATAAAAGATGTAGAGGAGAGGAAAGGAGGGGAGGGGAGAGGAGAGGAGAGGAGGAAAGGATGGAGACTGGAGGTAAAATAACAGAGACAAAGAGAACAACAAGCTTCTTCTCTTCCTGCAGAGTGAATGGGTAAGCTTACTGATTATATCCATTCACTCTTCCCATGACTCGCTGGACTACAGTGGAGATGGCTTTTTTTTTTTTCATGTAGGGGTCACATAGAGGTGTAACACCCTGGGGACAGGACTACGGCTTGTCATTAATGTGTTCGTGTGTGTGTGTGTGTGTGTGAGAGGGTGTGTGCGTGTGTGTGTGAGGGTGGGGGGCTGTAGGTTGTGTGTTCCTTCATGCAACCAGCTTCTGTAAATTGCCTGCAGAGGTATCCAAGTAAAACACATGCAGCGACTTATGAATACAGATGTATCTCACTATAGAACGGTCTTTCATTCATTTACATAGAAACAACAAAAAAAAAGGGGAATTTGTTCAATCAAGCATCGAGCAGGAAAAACAGCATCACATGTTTGGGAATGACAACAGCAGCAGCCGCAGCAGCAGCAGCAGCAGCAGCAGCAGCAGCAGCAGCAGAATAAACAAAGCCCACCAAAAAAAGAAAATCTAATTCAAACGGCAATAATCAAGTCCTCCTCTTGCTCAGTGCAAACTGCGCCTTCAGTCCCCAGATGGGCCCCGGTGTAATTTATTAAGCTCTAATGCATGTAATCATTCCTGAGGTGTGCCGTGGCCATCCCAATGAATAAAGCCACCACATTAACAACGCCTGAAACACCACACGCCGTGTCTCTGCTCAGCCAAAAGCCTCCAACTCATCCTCTGCATTATTTGAACTGAGATACAAAACACAAGGTTATTTGGGTAAACAAACATAATAGGCATGTAATGTCATCCCTTCGTCACAGTCTCATCCTGAGGTCCAATTTATTTGTCTCCTATCTCTATGTGACCAGTGACCATGATGTGCTTTTTGTTAGCTTGGCTGAATGTGAGGGAATTTCTAGTCAAGTTTTGCAAAGATATCCAGAAACACAACACCAATGGGAACCCTTATGTTCCTTTGTGTCACCTTAATCTTTAAAACAACAGCTGTTTGCTTATAATGACTTCACACTTTCTGAATATAAAATCAGTGTTGCATATAACTCAGGAGGTACTAAATAATAAAAAAAAAAGCCCTGGCTCTAACGTCTCTGACACTAATGTTGCTTAATCCTGCCAGATTTATCACAAGGCCAGACAGTTCTTAAATCACTGCAGAGCTCGTACTTTTTTTGCCCCATAATCAGGTATCAGTGGCCTGCAAAAGCTACCCCACAACTCTTCAGGTGGATTATCTCTGCCCTCCTCCTCCTGGACAGCAAATTAAAGCACTGCAGCTCTAAGCCAGTGCTGCCCCGACCAGGGGAAATATCAGCTTCACTGGATTTCTGCCAGTAAAACCTCGGGGGAGGGGGGGGGGAGGATTGAGCGGACCTAAAAACCTCTGGGGCAACACCAAGTCAATGATGATCAATAACTTTTTTACAAAACATGTGAGTCGGTAGCCTCTGCCACTGCGATAGCGAGGCTCAAAACATGAAAACGTCCACCATTATTATGACCCCCCCCCTGAAAGTAACAGAGGTATAACCTTGTAAACAAACATTACATGGGATCATCTAGATCAGCAAATACCAACCTTCAAAATCCTGCAGCCTGCTTTGAAGTTTACAAAATATTGTTGAGGCCGACTTAGACCATCAGATCAGATGTATACCTGTCAGGTTGAAATAAAACGTCTTTAATTCATTTATCATGAATGACGCCGAGTAGACCACCTGCAGTACCACAACAAACCACGATGGGGCTGTTTCTAATTATTTTGAGAATGGGCGTTCTTTGTCTAGTCTGCAGGATTCTGATGTTTTCCAAACAGAAAAACACAAACAGATAGCTTATGCGTTCCTATAGCTTGACCAAAGTGACCAAAGCAAAATGGTATCTAATACTGTGTGAGTAGTCAGTCATTAACACCAGATTTGAAAAGGGAAAAATATAAATGTTCAAAAAAATTGTAAACAAACTCAGTATCACTTAGCAACTGTTAGTACTGAAGATACAACATTAAGGGCTTTGTAATAAAGTACTCTGAACATAAGAAAAAAGAAAAAAGCTATTTGGCAGAATGCAACCATTCAATGTCGTAGGATGAGAACTCCCTGTTTTCAAACCAAACCTCAACACACACTTTTTTGGTTGGCTTTTTGCTTTGCATCAAAGTTGCCTTTTTAATCCTTTTTCTTTCAAATTGGTCTCAGTGCTTTTTAGTATTTTATTGTCATGTAGTCTTTAAATTGGTCTTTTTGTTTTATTGTGTTCTTTCTATGGTTTGATTAAGTTTGATTGTCCAATTTAGTCATCTTTATTAATGAGCTCGCTAAATACATTCGGTTTGGATTGAAGGACCATAATACTCGCTCATGACTTGCCCCAGGACGACAGTTGACCCTAAAGGATACTGCTTCTGGTTAAAACTGTCACATACCTGCAGAGCGACATCAACACCGATGAAGGTCAAATGGGGAAGACAGGGAGAGCATGCTCTGAACGGCTCAATTAAACCGCACGGGAAAGCTTTAATACGGTTTAAGAAGTGGTTCAGAGAGGGTAGCATCTATGTTATTGTTTTTGACCAAAACATAAGAAATAGTCTGCTAAATTCTTTCAGAGTAAAAAGTGTTTCTACTTGTGATTCCTGTAGCAGTGTGTTCCTCTTCATAAACTGTGATAAAAAGTGAATTAATGAATGGAATGGAAAGAATGATACAAATTAAGCATAACTTTTTTTTAAGACAATTTTTCCAACACATCTTTGTGTTTCATCTCTGCACAGAAAGCTGTTGAGCACCGTCATCCTCCTGTGTCCTTCATATACTCAACAGTACCTGTGTGCCGCAGCCAGTTTGGTTCGGTCCTGGCGACAGTTCAGTCGATCTAACTCAAAATAAATTAATTTGAAAACTCTTTCCTAATGTTGCCGGGCAACCACATTCAGGGCCTCAGAAAGAAAGAGGGAGGGGGGGGATTTAAGGTTGTGCTTTCTAAACTGCTCATATTGCCTTCTCTCTGAAGACAGGCAGTCATCCCACAAGCACATTATCATGAAGCACACACACACACACACCGACGTAAAACATCCTAGGAAATAAATTCAAACCATCAAAGACGGTCACTGTCTTCTGCTCATGTTTCAAGTGAATGCTGGAATAATAATTATCTTACACATGCAGAAGGCAACCACAAGACATCCAATCCAACAGCAGAAGACTCGGCTCTAATGCATAAAGAGGTCCGCAAACACTTTGACCATGGACTGAACTTCAATGCAGTTAACTTAGAGATTTACTGTGTAAATGTACTACTTTACTATGTGATGAATTCAAACACTAATACTTGCAGAAGTTCTTGCAAGGAAGCTGAAATGGTCATGTCACCGTTGAGGACTACAGCCACATGGCTCTAAGAACATAACCACTAGGCATAAAAGAATGCTGTTTTTAATTGCATTTCCACAGTCAGTGAACATGCTTAAAGCTGAGTAAATAACACCAGCAATTTTGAGCTTGGTTGAATTGGAAAAAATTGGTGTTAATCGATGAAAAGAAAATGGAAGAAGTGGAAAGGAGAAAGCCTTTACGACTCAATCTTTATGTTATAATCAGACAAGCTTCCAACCAACTGATAGAACAAAACATATAGCTATCTGAGAAAATTCTTCTATTATGGTTTCAGGCACAGGTTAACGCCCGCCACCTGCTGTTTATCTTGATTCAGCTAAGTCTAAATAAATGACAACAGAAAATGAAATAACACATTTTCATTGCTGTCTGTCTGGAAAGTTTTTCTTACTTTTGAATGAAAATGGTTTATTTATACCTTCCAAGCATTAGATTTTTCCCATGTGGATGTTGGTAAGAAGGATATCAACGAAACAAATGGCCTAATGTGGAAAATTTGAAAAGGGAGTGGCATGAGTGAACCCTTTAAATGTTAGATTGCATTCACCTCAAAGACGAGTAATCACAGAGTTTCTGAAAAGCAATCAACTAAAAATAGTCTTCACTATGAACATACAGTTTCATGACGACAAGATGCCATGTTTATGAAGTTATTCCACGTTTCTATGTGTACATTTGTGATATAGTGTGCTTCTGTGTGTCAAATATTTCCTGTTAATTAGTTCAGAATCAAAGCACAGATGTTGAAGCTTTAGAGGCAATCCAAATCTTCACATCATTCTTACAGTGTAGCTGTGGAAATCTATACGGATTTACAGTATATAATGGTTGTCTTGCTGACTAGAGTATTGGCCTTGATTCTAGATACATTGTCCATCCATGCATCGTCTCAATCCACGACCAGAAGAAGAATAACCGCTCCATCTAAGCAGTAACAGTCTGTCTGTGTCATTTATTCAACTGCCCTTTTCTGCTGCCCTCAATATGTGATGGTAATTCAATCTTTAGCCATGCAGCGCGTAAAAAGCTTTTACATTTGTTTTTGTAAACCTGCAGGACCGGGGTAGCTATTTACTACTGCTGTGTCAAAATGAGTTTCCTATAAAAATACATGTTTCCTCTGGCGGTGTGTCTGTGTTTGCTTCGATTTCACGGCAGGATGGGAAATAGCATAACTCCAATTTCTGCTGGTTGTTTTTCCTGTCATTGACTTTTGAGAAGGCAAAACAGCATTTACAAATATTTCACTGGAGTCAATAAAGACAAACAGTCTGAGTGCCAATAATAAACATGAGTGTTACTTTGAATTCAGTGCATTTTACCCACAATATTTTCTTGGGGGGGGGCGGTGTTTGTTTGGGGTAAAAAAAGGAAAGATGTGACGTCACCAGTCAAAAATTTAAATGACAAGACACATTGAATATTAAATACAAAAATCTTCTTAACACAAAAAATTACCCCAAAAAAGGTAAAAGTAACCTAAAAAAAATTGGTCCCTGACCTTGGCTGAATCTTAAAAAACCACACACTTCACTTTGCATGAAAAGTTCTTTGACATCTCAGAAGTCATAGTCAAATCTTTTCTGAGATTTTAACAAACCTGACCCCGGACTTACTCTGCAGTGCCTCTGCTGCATCCTCATGGGACAGGCTCCATAAGGAAATGTGTCACAGCTGCTGACAAGACCATTTCTCATTCCGTTTTAACCAAGAGAGGTCTCTTTGAGGGCCCGGAGCTGCACTGCACTGACGTTAAAAGCAGACAGACTGACCGCGGGCGGCAATGGGAGCGAGACAAGAAGACGGAGAGAGAGAGAGAGAAAAACTGAGAGCAAAAACAAATCTGAGAGTGGGTCGGGGGTTGACATTTTCCCCAGCTATTCTCAAAGTCAGAGTTGACGGATAATTCTCTTTATGTGCTCCTCCTCTTCGGATATTTGTTTTTCATTGAAGCCACAGGCAACTTTCCAAACAAATAAAAGGTGAGTCACTGGGCATCTGGAGGAGCAAAAGTTGTCAGAGAGAGAACTGGCTGGGTGCATTGGGGAACAGGCTGCAGGTTTTTATGAAACTGCAGCATCCAGGAATACAGTAGATCACGATAAGTGTAATTGAATAGGGACGAGACTGTGTTTCACATGAGAGGAGGGCTGGCTATCTGCTTGTCTACCTACCTCAAACATGTCCAGCCTCTGTGTATTTGTATGTTTGCGAGAGAAAAACACCAAAAAGAATGAAAGGGAAGATATGAATAGAAAGCTAATGAGGGGTGGACACAGAGTGATGAAAAATGACAGGGAAACAAAGAGATGGATGCAGAGAAAGGAACAGGGAAGCAAGCAAGCATTTCAATGAGGACTACAATGTTATAGAGAAGAAAAAAAAAGGAAGAGGAAACAGGGGAATGAAGGGTAAAGAGCAGAAAGAGAAAAGGGTGAGCCACCGGGAGAAAGCACCAAAAAGAGTGAGCCCAGGAGCGCAGAGTTGCTGTGACGTTCGGCCCCGGGGTGACGTCAAACCCAGCCACTCATACATCACTCTGCTCTGGGAGGGAGGCTGTGCCACAGGGAACAGGCTGCTCTGCAAAAGGCAGCAACCAGGCGATGGAATTCAAGAAGAAAAGACATGCAAAACATAGTGGTCAGATAACGTGTGAGCAAAGTGATGGGCAGGAGAGGGGGAATTAAAATGTGTCCACGACAATAAATCAGGAGAAAAGGTAATAATAAGCCCAGAAAATCAACAATCCTTCAACCAACCCCCCCCCCCCCCCCCCTCCCCTCCCTGCCACAGGATGCAACAGGCTTCGCATCAGCTGCATGTCGGCACATTACTCAACTCCTGTTTGCAGGTGTCACCCTACAAATCATCCATAATGCTGAACCCCACCTTGACCTCAACCTAACTGAGCGCTCCCATGTCAGCCATCACCTGCCCTGCGGCTGTTTGCATCAATTCCCAATGCTGCTGAGTGAGCTGCTTCTCTGGGATCATGATCCGGACCTGCACTGTGGCCTGCACTCAAGCTATTACCAGGCACTTAGCTCTGACTTCCTTAAGTAAGCATTTATATCAGTCCACCCTGACTTTGCACTTTCACCAACATTTATTATATTTTATTATTTTTGAAAACTTTAGAAGGTGCCTTATGTTCCTGCTTTTTACAAGTCATTCTTATAAATCGGATTACTTCTTCAGTCCAGGGGCGTTTCTAGAGGGAGGCACCGGGGATGGCATGGGCTCCCAAACCTGAAATCTGATTTGCCACCCGAGGTTCCAACCAATAAACTTTGGGGACGTAACGACATCATCAATTCCACAATGTCGCAACACCAAAGGTGTCTTGATACTGTCGTGGTCCTGTGACGGTATGAAACGATAGGTCTTCCGGGAAAAAAAAGTGTAGTTTTGTTTCAGCCGCAATGGAGCTGAGCAGAGGGAACGCCATACCAAGTTTGTGTATTTTTTTATGTAAAAAAAAAAAAACCTACACTGCAATGTTTATCATGCATAATACCTAATGTTAGCCAAATAAATGAGACAAAATGGTAAATACATGGCATATAGTATGTGCACACATAATTCCTATCACCCAAAACAAAAAGTTCTGGGCAGGCAAAAAGTTATTTTGACGCATTCTAGCACAGTTTTTATGCCATAAAGCATATGTCTGGAAATGTACTGCCTCAGATCAACAAAGCAGCACTGCAGAAATGAAAAGCATATCCAGTGTGTGTCTAGGGACCTCTCTTTACAATGCTGACATGGTTTTCTTGGTTTTGATGAAAAAAAAAAACATGCTCTGTACAGAAGGGGGTCAGTGAAGGGCATTTTTTATTTTTTGCTGAGCAGCACACCGGTCAGTGAAATTTGAAAACATCTCAACTTGAGCAAAAAAAAGTAGAGAGGGGGTGGGGGCTTTTAAACGGGTTTTCAGCTGTCGCTTAGCAACAGCAGGAACAATGACAAGCATTCTAGAAAGATGCTGGTGCACACTCCAAGCTTAAAAAGCTCTCTAGGCACAGGCCTTGACTTTAAAGGTTTACAAATGCTGGCTGCAAGGCGGCTCTAAGACCTATTTGTGTTAATTTGTTTTCCTTTCCCCTCCCTCTGCCGGTCCGTTCAAGTAGCATCGAATACATCAATGACAGAGAGTGCAGGGAAGCCATGCACCCTCATGAATATCACAGTCACACATGGAGAAAAGGCACACGAGGACTGTCATGCAATCATACCGAGAGTGCACCAAACACAGAGCGACATATACACACCAAGAAAAACCAGGAGCTGCGCAAACTGGTGATTCATTTGTTTAACACAGTCCTTGTATAAATAATCTCCCTTGACACGTTTGATTTATTATGCAGGCAAACAATTAAACTGTGATGGGGCCTCTGAGTGTTTGTCGCTGCCTCAGCTCCCACACACTCACCTAAGAAAAAGCATTGCGATAAACACAGAGAGAGAGACATACATAAATCCACTGCAGCCCCCTGTCCCCAAGATTCATCTCGATGACATTCTTGACAATGGCCATTTGCCGAGGTGAACAGTTCAACGTAACAGCAATCCAAATTCAGGTGAAAAATGAGGCTGATTCTCAGAGGGCGGGAAGATGCAGCACAGTGAGAATTGCACTGGTTGTGTGTCTAAAATAAATTGGACATTACCAACTTAGAAATAGAACAAATAATATATATAGTATAGACAACATTTTAGCCACCATGCTCTTGTCTTCCTCTCTGACCAACAAGCACAATGCTGAAACAAAAAGAACAAGTTGAACTTTCAATGAACTACTCAATTCTGAAGAGTTGTTCCAATGCCGAAAATGTTACAGTCACAGATAATAAACCTGAACAAGATACTGATACCTATACTAATAGAGTTACAGATTGATACAGATACGGATACTAGGGATGTGAACCTTTCCTATAAAAGACACTCTGATCCAAATCTCGATTAATTTACGGTTCATTGCCGGTTTGTCACAAAAGAGACTTAGCAAGAGACTTTCATAAAAGAGACTTTTATGACAAAGGCTTGGCGTCCGGTACAAAAAAATATTTCTACATTATGTATGTAAAGACTTTATCCCACAACCATGCCTGGGTGTCTAACTTTAACAGTTAGTTAGGGGGAGAAACATAAAAATGTATTACTGGCAAAGAAATCTTAGCTCTTCTTCAGTTCAAAAACTACCAGAGCAGAACATCTCTATAATTAAGACCTCTATTAAAGAAATAATGTCTATGGTTTAGTCCGGGTCATCGCCAGCAAGGCGTGCGGACACAGTGGTGCTAAAGTGTAAATATGTAACATCCCCCATTCTCTAGGCCTAATGTGGATTGTTTGCTTCTGGATCTTGGCCAGATTTGCCAAGGCATAGGGTGCTAATAACCCGGGACATCCTCTATTTTTAGCAGGACAACTCGGCACTGCGCTACTGTACAGCCAGTGTGAGGCCAATATCTAAAAAGACATAAGACAGAAGGAGGGTTGGGAACAGTATAAAAGGAATGAACATGATTTGAATAGACACTAGTGGAAGAGACCAAAAGAAGGGAGGGTGAGAGCAGAGGAGCAGAGAGGATGAGATAGGAGGGAAAGAAGATGGTAAGTAACTATGAGGGAATTAATGTTAAGTCAGCAGAACAGCTTGTGGTCAAACCTTTTTTTTTGCAAAAGCATGCACGGCATTGGAGCGAAAAAGAGAAATCTAGGGATGAAAATGGAGAATAGGTGAAATAGAATTGGACAGATTGAGGAAACTGAACCTGGGTGAAAGAAGGAGAAAATAAGTTAGACTAAAAAAAAATAAATAAAAAAAAGCCAAGAAAATACAGTCTTTATGACAAATATGGACATTGGAGTACAGACTATTTATAGATTTGCTACAGCAACTGTTTAAAAGTCTCATTCATGTGAGGGTGAGAGACAGCAGCTTAACAGAAATCAGACGTTCTTCTATTGTGATCATGCAAAGCCAGTTAAAGGATTAAGTTCCAACAGGCAATGACGTGAAACACAACAATTTCTCAGGAAGTGACAAGTGGCTGTTATTTCTACATAGAAATGTTACTATATTGCATGTTGTTGCCTGTTTTGAAGGAATTCTGCTGATATTTATTCAGATTTTATGAATTTAGAAGCAGGAATTACATTTTTTCATAGGAAACAAGCCAAGAGGAGGCCATCTAATTTCAGGTAAATTTGCTGTTTGGATTTGGGTTTGTGCAGTTTACAGTTTTCTGTTTTGATCAGCATTAGGTGCATAACTCACACAGCGCATAAAATCAGGGGGGTGCAAGGTAAGTATGTATAAAACACAAGTTCTTGCTCATGGTCGAGTGCAAGGACATCGACTTCATCTGCTGCTAACACGCTAGCGCTCTGAACCCCACTTGGCCAATTACAGCATGAACTTGTGGAAGCAAAAGCCCTCAACCCTCTCTGCAGGCCACATTTTATCTGCCCTCTGTGGTTTCCAACTTTACTGTAGTTTCTGAGCTCCAGCTACAATTCCTCGAAGGTCCACAGGCCCAGTAGCCTACGTGGTTAAAGTGGACTTACCTGGACTAATTAAAAGTTGGGCTGTTGCCTCAGGAGCCCAATTTTGACCTGCTGACCTCTTCCTCAGCTTTTTGTCTTTCTCTGCTTTCCAAAAAAAATTAGCCAAATACTTAACATCCATTGTATCATAATGTAAAATATTCACTGATATAAAAATAAGATTATTAACTATCTATTCTTTGATTAGCTTTTTAAAGATTAACCTGCATCATCACATTTTTTGTCAACTTTGGGTGGCAGAAACGCTTTTAAGAGAATATCGGTTGATTATCACTACTTAAATTGATTTAGCTGTAAAACAATTGCTAATGAGACGTAGCGCATAAAAAAGCAGTTAGCACTGTACCAATAAAACCTGTTTTAAATCAAGCACTAGTTCTGCTTAAATGTTTGTATTAGCACTGTTGATGTTAGCTTTGCCATTGTTCAAGTGCCCGCATAAGTATTGTTCTAAGCATTAGCACTTTTTTAAAGTCAACATTAGCACTTTTCAAATATAGACATTTAAATGATTCAATGCTAGCATTGACACTATTCTGATGTTAGCATTAGCAAGTATTTCAATGTTGTCACTACCAAATCAATATTAGCACAAACACCGTCAAAAACACACACTAACCATCAACCACAAACACAGCTAACTATTCTTATAAGCTAAATCATAACAAAAAATCCCTGGCAGCTATTTCCTGCCAACATTTAACTCTTGTTCATATCTTAAGTGATATGAGGGGAAAGAGACATCAAATGGCATGCCTTCTGTTGCCATGGCGCTTTCAGACGCCGTTTCCCAGTTTGCGCGAGCACAATGAAGAAAAAGGAGCAGAATAAGCTGGTGGCTCTTCTCTCATTGTGCGACTGTGTACTGTCATATGACCAAAACTTCAGTGCTGTTCGGAGCAGCAGAGGCCCTACTTCAAAATCGATTGTGCGTCAAAAAAATCAGATCAGAATCAGCCTGAAATCGCAGTGTATCTCTGGCTTAAGGGATACTTAAGTCTCTGCAGCTCATTCCACCTTTACTTTTCACACATCCAGCCCACTGTTGTCATTGGACTGCACATATTGAACATGCTCACTATGAAAACAAAGTGTTCGATCCATAAACAGGCTATCACATAGTCCAAACAATAAGGGTATCTAATGCCTGACAGGCCACGGAGATGAGCATGTACAACCCTCTCCAAGACATCTGATCAATTTCACCATGTAAACATAATGTTTATACAAGCTTGTTATTGGATGCGGTGGATGTGTGTACTGTAGTGTGGATGGGGTGAAGAGGTATATAAGGACAAGTATCGATGTAATTCTATACTACATACATAGAATAGGAACCTATTAAGGCAAGGCTTTCAGCCTAATGCTAATTATGATCCATGTCTGCCTTACAGTACAACACAGAGTTTCAAGGACATAAAAAAATGCGCCGTAAGGCAGAAGAGTGAAAAAAGGGAAAACTAGAAGAACAGTTCCAGAGACAACCCCCAAGTGGGCATTTAAAATGAGGGGCGGGGGATAATTTACAGAGAAACATGGTTTGGCTTTACAGAGAGAAAGTAGGGGGAAAAGAGGGAAAGTGAGCTGGGAAAGAAGATACTGCAGGACTTAAAAGTGTGTGACTGGGTTTTCTCCTGTCTATGAATAATGGATGTGCTGAAAGGAAGCCAGCATATGCATTTAGATGGCTTTATGTACAGCCCTCTCAAAGTGGTAGCAAAGGAAAATGTTTGATTAGAATATAACTTAAAGCCAAATTAACCTTTAATAGATTCACACTGCGAGATTACGAGTCTGTGTTTAAACACAAGCTAGCAAAGGAAACGGAAAGCATCTGGACGAGGGGGGAGCTTTCACGTGGAAAACTTCTGGTAAACCAATCTTAATTAAAACCCTGCTGTACCAGATACTGTATAGTGCACAACCAAACAGAAACTAAGTATATTCCTGAAGCTATCCTAGCCACATACGGAGCAGGATGTCAAGGCAGTCAAAGTGTGTGTTTCCTTCTCACTTCTCTCAACTGAAATACACACACAGATTGCATCCTCTGGCACTGATATCAAACAAATCTTTTCAAAGGTAGGACCACGGGCGATTAGCCGCTGTTGGCCTCTGATATGTTGCGATGTGCCAACCAATGCAGAGCCTGGCCCTACTTTCAAGGACAGGTGCCTGTAAGCTGCCAGCGCAGCAAGAGTCGGTATATTGCCAGCTGTGCAGTAACACTCCACTGGCTGTATACTAACACCTCCGAAACGAGTGTGTGTGTGTGGGTGTATGTGTGTGCGTTTGTGTATAATAGCTGCACCGAAATGCAATAAAACGGAGAGGATGTAGCGTAAACCATGAATTTCAAGCAACACGTCAAAAATACACAAAGTCAGATGTTACCTCATGTTACCTTGACACACACTCACCCTAGTCTGACATTACAGTCACAAAGAAATGTTAGAATATTGATTTCTGGACACACAATAAAGAATATTGACACCATGATTGCCAATGTAGACGCAACATAATCTATAGAGTTCCTCAGCCTGACGGATTGAGTTATCTATACAGTGCTCCCTGCTGACATGAATTCTGTTTTGTCTGTTTTTCAACTAATTAGACACGCCATTGGTCCGTTACATGGTTGTCATTATGCCAATGGCACGCCTGAGAAGGGCATATCGCCAACAGTGTCATGCAGCACATAAAATATTAATCACAGAGCTGTCCTTTGCTCTTTGATTAATGCGAGACAGAAGGCCAAGTATCCTCAGCACTGAACCAGAGGCTGCTGGGTTGCAATTTGTGAGGCATCTGCATTTTCAGTCTGCCCTGATCTCTGACACACATGCACACTGAGGCCAGCAGGGTGTCACATTCAGAATAGAAGATGTCCTTCAATCTCAGGACAAAGGCTCAAGCCCCTGTGTTGGTGCCCATCTGCCCTGCTGAAGTACCTTCAGGCAAGCAAAGGGCTGAATCCCTCGCTTGACCTGGAAGTCACATACATGCATTCAAAAATGCAGTTTTTAAACAGTAACATGTTTACAGCCTGGTAGAAAAAAAAGATTTTGGTCTGATTAGTTATTGTCTTCATGATCATACACACAGGTGGTGAATGTCTTCTGTTTTGATTTTATGAAGGATACAAGCTATGCATAATTTGGCACATGTCTGACCTGACTGACGAGCACAATTTAGCTATTTGTCAAGAGGCCTTAAAACTCAGCTCTAAGGCTGTCATTTGGTTGACGGAAAGTTAAGATGAGACAGCATTTCCAGCATGTTGTCCGCCAGCGACGGGCTGGCTTCATCCATTAATCTTTAAAGCCTATGGTTTCTCCCTTTTGAAACATGGAGCTGAAATGATGTTTCAGTCAAAGAGTCTGCATGACATATATTTTATCAAGTCATTTGCTGATATGCATTTGGCAAAGAGGTCCTAAGCAGAGAAACATTTCAGACTGTGAGCGCCAACTGCACACTTCTTAAAATGTGGACATACTCATAGAGTAGTGAAGTACAGACAGAACTGTTGTCACCTCTGTTGTCCATTCTTGTGTTTGTGTTCTAGTTCATTGTAGAGTAGTCAAAAATAATGATTTAGTCAGGGAGATAATCAGCAGAGGTTGAATAAACAGACATTTAGATCTGTTTACTTTAAGGCCACACCATTGGCTGCATAAATACCTCCAGCACGAGTTTAAATCCAGGCCATTTCTAGAAGTAGAGCTTTAAAATAAATGGTTAGATGGAGCAGTGTTTGAGAATCATTTTAAATCTGAAGGATAAAATAAACTTTATTTGCCAAGGGATCCAAAAACATATCTTTTATCTGTCACAGTAGGAGACAGTGTACATTCTGCCTTATACATACATGATGTTAGATTATAAAACATCAGGACTGCACCGTGTTTGGATGAAAGATTATTTGAACAGAAAACCCACAAAAAAAAAAAGGATTATGCCACGGAAGCACAAAGGGGTTGGATGGAGTGGCTGTTGATTCATTCAGGGCTTGAATTAGATTGGATTAAGTAATTCAGGATTCTGGAAAGGACAAATTCAGCCTGAATGACAGGATTAATGAAAAAGGACACACATTCACACGGGCAACCACACCGTGCACTTAATCATACAAACGGCACTTTGATGACTCACAAGTCCATCTGTGCAATATAGAAGTTAGCCAATGACACGCACATACACGGCACAGTGCACGTCTGTGTGTCACTTTATTCCTGAAGCGGTGGGATTTATAAAAATGCAGGGTGGGAGAAAGGAGATATGGAGGGAAGAGACGGACACACTTAATCGCATACGTAAAGGCCTTTAGAGGGAGGGGTCTGGTGAGTGCATAGTGCAACAAAGACAGTTACATAAGTCAAGAGGATTGTCCCTACTTATGCATGTGTGTGTGTAAGTGTGTGTGTAAAAGGACATGGGCCATGCAGAGCAGAGGGCACGCAGGCTGGGATGTAGTCAGATTTATCACTCTGTATCAGGAAAGGTTTTTTTTTTTTTTTTAGAAGAAGAAAAAGATGGAAGGAGCGAGAACACGAAGAAAGAAAAAGCATCTTCCTCGCTCTGCTACTAATCCCCTTCGTCGCCCCTCCGCCTCTCTCGCTCGTACCAACTCTGTCATTTTTATCTCTATCGCCTCTCCGTCTGAACTCTCTCTCTCTCTCTCTCCCTTCTTATTCCCTTCACCCCTCGTATTCCATCGCTCTTCCAGGACGCCTGCTAGGTAGCCCAACCGTGACAGCTGAAATTCAGCACACATGATTGTAACTGGCCAGTTTTTGTGAGGTGTGCGTGTACATGTCTGGCTATAAAAGTGAGTCCTATGTGCTGAAATCTCACTGGTACTGCTCTTGAAAATAAAACAAGAGTGTGTTTTATTGTGTGTGTGTGTGTGTGTGTGTGTGTGTGTGTGTGTGTGTGTGTGTGTGTGTGTGTGTGTGTGTGTGTGAAGATTTATCTGCAGCATCAATTTGTCTTCCTCTCTCTCATCCAGACATTATCAAGCAAAGCATCCAACCAAAGGGGCTGTAGACATTTCCATGGTAGCAATTTTATTTCTCTTTCTGCGTAAGAGGTAACAGGAAGGAAGGGTGAAGTCAAATGTAAAAAGATAACAAAAGGGGTTAAAGGAGCTGCTTTTTAAAATGATTTATACAGATTCTCCAAAGGTAAAACGTTTTCAGTTCAATCGAACACTATTTTTCTGTAAGACATTCATAAGATTTAGCTCCTCCCAATAACTGAGCATGAAAATATACTGAAAAGGGCTTTTATTAGAATTTAATCAAACATGAACAACTGACCTCATAATCCTAACAAAGCAGATCGTTTGAAAGAGAACAGCAAATTAGTATTGCAATAACACTGTGGGTCTCACAATGGATGGTGACAATTCAAAATATTTGTAATAATTTTAGGGGGCTTTTTGCCTTTACGAG
Organism: Labrus mixtus; assembly: GCF_963584025.1. Classification (NCBI taxonomy): domain Eukaryota; kingdom Metazoa; phylum Chordata; class Actinopteri; order Labriformes; family Labridae; genus Labrus; species Labrus mixtus. Next base: position 12,152,226 of record NC_083623.1, on the reverse strand, counting down.
ATAGGACGACTGAAGAGGGACAGGAAATATTAGGAGGAGAGAGTGGGGGATGACGTGGCCGAGGTCGTATTCAAACCCAGTGCAGCTGGGACGAGAACGATAGCCTCTGTTTATGTGGGGTGCGACATAACCGCTATTTAAGCATGCAAAACAATACACAGTGAGTTGAAGAAACTACAGTGATTCCAAAATTAGATACAATAGGGATAATATCTTGATAACTGATGCATGTAATTGATGTACAATTTGATGCTGTGTTTCATTGTTTTATCGTCCCTCGTTCTTTGATGAGTTGCATCACACAGTCAGTATGCTTCGAGATAAGACATTTTGCTCTTGGCTTTAAATTATTAACTCTAATAACCAAGCTGCAGTTAAACCATGCGGAAAACTCCGGACTTGAAAAATGAAGCCAATGTGGAAGTGCAAAATCCTGCAGTGAGTCAAATGTCCGCTTGAGGCTGGCTCATGGAACACTGGAATTCACAACCACACAACAGGGAAAAAAGCTGTTTTTACAGCTAAATTAACATGTTAACAGCCTGGTACAAAAAACTAAATAGGTCTGATTAGTTATTGTGATCACTGGCACACACTGTACGGGGAGTGAATTTTTTCAAAACGGCTCTGTTTTGATTTTGAGAACGATAAGTGTTATCCACAGTTAGGCGCGCAGCGGACATGATTGACTGGTGGCCGCAATGTAGCCATTTGTCAGGAGGCTTTAAACCTGCCTCAGCTCCAGCTCTCAGCATGTCCTTAGGTTGGCTGAAAGTTAGGCTGAGACAGTATTTCCAGCATGGTGGCTGCTGCCGATGAGCCTCCGGAGCCCCCTGCAGTAACAGATGGCTGACGTCACTCAGGCTTCGTCCAGTAATATTTACAGTCTGTGAGTTAAACATGCAATGTCTTAAAGCCACGGTGCCGTGCCAGCCAATCTTATGTGCTAGTTGGTCATAGATTCAGCTCTATAGTCATAAAAATAAGAACACGTAGTTATCCATGATAACTACTTTGGTGTCTAACTGATCTATTAGCCCTCTTCATTCACAGACTAGATGAGGATTAAAAGATCATACTATGAACCAACTAAACACTATATTATCCTGGATTAATGAAAGCTGCAGTACATATTTTTCTGCCTGTTGTTCGCTGTAATGATGACAGAGCGTCTCAAGCCTTTTGCTGGATTTCTTTCAATCTAGTGCATTGCAGAGTAAATGCAATGAACTGACCATGAATATTTAATACAATCGGGTTTTTTTTCAAACTTTGGCAAAGCATCAGATCAATTTTGCAGAAATTACACTAGACCTGTCGGCAACAGCAGAGAGACCTCTGGGAATCTGAGCCCGTGAGGTCTTCTTCAAAATGATTCAGGGAATTTGTCGGGAGGCCCAAAGCTGTCGTATCACATTAGTGTGTAGATGATTGCAAGCCAAACAGAACCATGTACACACTCCAATTGAAACAGACGCCTGCATACAAACGTACACATATGCTGATGGAGGCTTGCACACACACACACACACACACACACACACAAAAGCACCTGCACAGTCTGCACACAACTGTGTCACACCTTGCGTTTTTGTCCACATGCTGCAGCTACCTCATACATACGAATTACACAGGTTATGTGGAAACACCAATGAACAATAGCAAAGGACACTCACATAAATAAGTGTACAGTAAAAGCACAGACACACAGAACACAGCCGGCTACAATGGCCATAGCCATTAAAAATGCATGGCAATGCAGCAACAGTTTCTAAAAATGAGCACCATGGCCAGCTGCTGATCGGTATGCAGAAAAACTGCTTACAGTGAGAAAAGTACAGAATGATATATCTCCTTCAATTACATTTTGGTGTTGGAGAATTTAAAAAAAAAATCTTCCATGAAGGCTTGTTTCATTTAAAGCACCCCTTGTCTTAATGTCTGTGGTTTAAGTGCGAGTGAAAGGCTTAACAGCATGTGTTATCTCACTGGATGCCGGTACTGTCAGAGCTGCTGCAGTGCCAGCAAGGGTTAATGCTCTCACCGTTGTCCTCCCTCATCGTGTTATCAGCAATCATCGACACCCGCGTCTAATGCAAAAGCAAAAGCGTTGCCAAGCACCCGACAGGAAGAGAAATCGCGCCAATAGACCCCGATGGAGGCTTAATGGGGGCCTGGTGGCACGACTAGCTGAGACCTCTGCCTGCTCTGCCTGTTCATCATTCACTCCTGCTGGTGTCAGGGAGAAGGTGAGGAAGGGCTGGTGGCTTATCAAACAAATTAGCTACTTCATCTCTGCAATGAAAGTGGCAAAGGTTGTCCTTTCCTGCACAGGCTGCTCTTGTTATGAATCAAAGGATGCATAAAGAGAGGATACTCTGTATATGGTTTAGTGGAGAAAGAAGGGGGGGATCTGCAGTGCTCCGTGGGCTGGATAAAAAAATAGGGGGTGTCTCCCACCTACTAGGGGTCTGACATCCCATACTGATACGACAAACAAGTGAGGGTTTCAGATTACAGGTGTTTCAGGAGCCAATTGTTGCCCATCCAATCTCTGCAAAAAAAACCTTCCCACACAACACCGTGGCTCTGATTCACAGAGATGAATGGCTGCGACCACTCTGGCTCCACTCCACATGCAGTCACTCCCACAATACACTTTATCTCCTTCTAATTTCTCCTCCTCCTCTTCACTTTTCTAAACTTAGCCTCAACTTCATCAGTCTGCAGTGATTTCATCCCTTCGATCTTCCTGTTGCGTTTCCTGCTGTCTCCTAGCGCTGCAGGGATTCAGGCCTAGTCGTTCTGCGCTGAATGACAAACCAAGGACAAACCTGCAGCACTTTCAGGTGTTTGTTTCTGAGCAGCAATGCATCACGTCAATGCTCTTCTGGATATCTCTGGTGTGGGCAAGGAATCAACAAACATCCCTCCTGCTGCGTCTGCCAACTCCCACTCTGGATGATACTGAAGCAAACAGACACAATTGTACCGTAGAGCTTTGTCTCTGGACAGACGGACGTGTAACTCCTTTTTTATTCTCCTCCATTCTCCAGCCCACACATACGTCCCCTCAAGTCCTGAAATGTCTTTAACAAACCACTTTGCCCCACCCCCGCTATTCCTGCATTTCACATCACAACGTAATCCACATTCTGCTTCAATCAGACGGAAAAGCACAAACAGCCCCTCGGCCAGTCACGTTCCACACATGGACACACATGCAGGATGTAAACAGGTCTCATTTAAATACAGGCCTATATCAAACACACACAATGAGGAGGGGGGAAGGGCTGTGAATATGACTGCCATGTAGCAGAGCATTAAAGCCTGAGTCATCACGTCATGCGACACGTGTGTGTCTTCCCTGTAGGCGCTCAGCATGACGGCATGCTAAAGGCCAGCATATAGAGCAGCAACAGGAGGACAAATATCATTGCAGCTACCAGCAGGGCGGGGGAAGGCAAACGTCAAGATTTGCGTTGCTTTTTTTGACAAGCACATATGCTGCCAAGTCCTGGGACGGAACACAGCATCAGCTGGCTAGTAAGTCTAGGAAACTGGCTTGAGTCAAGCAAAGTGCATTACAAAATGTCATATGTTTATGCCGGCAGCAGGGAGGCTTAAGTCACTGGGCGGATATTTAGAGCCCCCTCTCGAGCTGAGGAAAATGATTAACTTCAGTTTGTAATGCTGCTGTCAACAAGAGGAGGAAGTACAGAAGCTCAGCAGGCACCATGATGTCAATCGTGGGAGACAAAATAAAAGGCAGGTCCCAGACTGACGCTGTGATAAAACTGTGTTCAGCTGTATTTACACGACAAGGGATTATTTAAGCTCAGCACACAGACACTTTGTACTCCAAAGCTGCTGTTGTCCAGTATTTACCCGTTTATTTTGAATACATAAAAAGACGTCTCCAAAATAGCATATTAAAAAGCTACAACATACAACAAAATCAATGTTTCCTGCAGCCAATGAATTTGAATTTCACAGTTAAAACCTGCAATGACCACTGTCAGACGGCAGAAAAAAGCTGTTAAACTACCACTGACCACTTTTTAAGTTGATACTGAGAACTAGCAAGCTAACATTTTCATATTCAGAGTAGGCTACCAGTTGAAGCAACAAAAGCACTGATGATTTGGAGATGCATTTTGGTTCATATATTTAATGTTTATCCAATAGTTACTCTTCTTCTGACTCTTTCATTTTTTGCTTTTAACCTCTCCTGAGATGAAAATCTGGCTATTTAGCTGCTAAATGCTACACAAGTTCCCAAGCTAGTTGCCATCTTCAGGCTAACTGCTTAATGTTCAGTGCTGGTTTTAAATCATTCTCACTCATAATAGCAGCCTGCTTTGAATTGAAAATGTTGAGTATTCCTTTAATATGATATGAGTGAGTAAAACTGTAACCAAAGGATTTATTTGACACTTTGCATTTCAGCAAGCCTTCGTCTGGTTGTCTGATTGAGCTAGCATAGCAAAGCCCCACAACCTGTACTAACCCTAAGGTTAGTTTTTTCACATGTTTATTAGTTTGATAACTCTCTCTTTATACTATTTCAGGACATTGTTTTGTGCCTTAGACTAATATAGTATGTGTCGAGAGAAGACAGTCGTTACAGGAACATATAACTGTGCCAAATATTATCTCTGGGTAAATATCAAATGCGCTTTGTTAGGCTGGCACACACAAAAGTAAACACAGGTAACATTTACTGTGCAACAAGGATGTATTGGCTACAAAGAGGGAAGTCCCTGTTTCTACTCAAGGGGGAATTAGTGCAGCCAAAACAACAGCAAGTGAATTACCTAGTGGTAGGCCTATGTTTTCCATATTTTGCCTATAGGCAACATTATCCACATGGCCACAACAGCAGACTTGGGCTTGTTAGCTACAGCTGTCAGAGGCTCTAATATTCTCCAGCTGGAGTCGGTTTAGTTGAGTGTAGAAATTAGCCTTTAGCAAAGAAGGTAAAAAAGCATGAAATAGAACATTCAAGACTCAAATTGTATAATATTACATCTGGGACTAACATACACAAAGGAATTTAATTATAAAACGTGTGCGTTTCTACCGTAATAGATGTAACACCTGGATGCACATTTTGCTGGATAAAAGGCTTTCTGAGGCTAACCACATATCAAATACAGAACCATGATGGACAAGGACATACACCTATACTGTATGTATGCTGCTGAAATCACAAAAAGCTCCATCTCTGTCTGCAAGAGCCTTGGCATACACATGCATTCACATCTCAGCACACACAAACACGATGACAGGCAATTCCTCATGGGCTGGTACCTTGGGAACCTCTCCTTCTTCCCCCCTCAGTGTGTGTGTGACTGTGTTCAGAGCTCTGTGAGTGTGTATGTGTGCGTGTAGAGCAGCTTGCAGACAGAGACAAAGTGTCTAGATCTTAGTAAGGTCATAACCAGCCATTTACAGAGCCCATGGCCATTAGGTGCTCATGGTTTGTCGCCTGCACGTCTTCAAACCAGAACAGTCTCTGCAGCTGAGAAAATGGTTGTTACAATGGTGCAATCTTACCCTGAACTAGTACACCGTACATGACTGACATAATTGAAGGTAATATCACAATCTGAAAAGAACATGCTTAAAGGCTCTGTGACTGTCACAGGTGCTCTCGAGGCTAGAGACTGTCAGTAGAATATAAGAGCTGAATCCAACCGTCAATTTATTCAGATGAAGCCTGAATTTTTGCCCTGATGGCAATTGGAAAGGTTCCTCACACCAACGTGTTGACTTAAAAGACCAGGTTTACTCGAAACGTCAAAGTTGTCAAGATCAACACAGAGGGGTTATTAAACAAAGACAGTAGGATTATTTTTTTGTAAGACATGGTTTAAAACTAGCCCTCCAATCTAACTTCATATTAAGTTTGAATGTATTGAACCCAGACCTGTCCCAGCACAGTGTGCCCTATGGTTATTAAACACATGAAATTATCCAATGTAATAGAAGCGGGTATCAGTATTGTTTGAGCTTTACAAGCATTGCATCAAAGTTGAATTGTGACAAGCCTAGTGAGAAGTGTATGGTCCTCTTTAGGGATGGTTAAAAATGTCAATTCATCAATGCATTGCAATTATTATTTTCCCAATTCAATATCGATTCAGGGAAATCCTGAGATCAATTTTTTTTATGTTGTAATAACACCCCTCTCCAGTGGGGGCACTGTGGATGCTGTGAATTCACGTCAGGCATAAATGTGCACTCACACTGTACTTTAATGTTTTATTATTTGTTTATTAAAGAATAATGCAACGATTAAATACAGTTTTGAGTAATTTTGTTTTACACCTATACAAACAATGCACACATTATTATTGAACAGATATCAGAAGGTACTGTGATGAGTTATCTGGGTATTCCTGTCATCTGTATGTATTATTAAATTGATATCGAAGCATATTGATCAATATTGAATCGAATCAATATCGAATCGTGACCCAAAGAATTTAAATTGAATTGAATTGTGAGGTTGTGGACAATCACCCAGCTCTAGTCCTCTTGCTATTTGCCTATCAAGAGCTTTGGTAGAGACTTTGTAGACTAGGCGGGACTCAAAGGGAGACAAGAAGCAAAGAAGTTTTCACTCAAGAGTACAACATGTGAAATGTTGTCAGTCACGGGGGAAAAGGGCAAATTAAAATTCTGAATTTCATCAGTAAGGATTCCTCCTCAACTTCTCACTTATTACAAACAGTATTGTTGAGAACTAGCACCTTCAAACCTTGATACTTTTTTAATGCAATCGTAATAGAAAATATTTGCAGTCACTCCTCACTCTCATATCAATATCAACTATGTTTTATATAACAAAATTTAAAAAAAAATGTAATTGATACATTTTCTAATCAATTAGGCCTAAGTTATCCTGGTGGCAGGATGTAAAGTGTATATATAGTAACATTTAAAAAACACAAAACCACCCAAAACATACGCCTCTGTATGTTTGGATAAGGCTCAGGGGAGAGGAGAAAACAAATGATAAGAAAATGTACGAAACATAAGAAATGATGAGGGAGCGGAGCACATTGGGATAGAGAGGAAGATTACCTACAGAAGCTCGACAAAAATAATGAGCTTCAGAGAATCAGCAGGGGACAAAAAAAAAATCAGTAAATCCCATTAGAAAAACCCTACAATGCTACAACAAGTGAACAATTATTTCTCTAGGAATGTGAATTATAGATAAGAGATTTTTTTTTTTTAAAGCACGAACAGTACAGCAGGAGATAACGTAAGGGAAAAAAAAAAACACTTCATACTTAATTTAACAGTGTGGCTCTTTGGGGACCTAGAGGTCACAGGAAGGGCGGGAGGAGAAAGCTAGACGACACAATCTTTGTGCTTCACAGATTTCCTGTAAGCTGGTCCTCCTACTAACACCACAGGGAGCATGCCAACCTGACAGAAAGAGTTAGACTCAACACTACCACACTTCTCAACTCGACAACAATGTCAAGAAAACCACAAAGTATCAGTCATGGACACTCATGGTAAATTCAAACATGTCGCTCAAACTCTCATTTTTTTTGTTCACAGAAGTATCTGGAACACTGCCAAATCTAGATAAAAGGAAAAACAACACTGGCTCTCATTTATTCATATAACAAATCAGCTGTTTGTAACTGTTAATTCTCACTCTGTGTATTCTCTTCACCTAATTTCCTGCCCAATTCATGACTTACATTTTTTTTTGTAAAGTTCATCTGCATGAATTTAAAAAGGAAACATAATAAAGACTTACAGGAAAAGTGTCATGATTGAATGTATAAAACGATTTGGAAATCAAAGGAGAATTGTGCATATTTACTTCCAATTTTGGCACGTCAACAAGTTGAGTTTAAACAGCGTCAGCTACAAAAACGAGAGCCGAAGAAGACATCCTTACCCCCGTGCCTTCATGGTTAGTTAATTAAAAGTAATATTTTATTCATACTTTGAGTCAGTTTAGCTTCAGAATGAATGAAAACAAATAGCTATGACAATTTCTGCTCCTGAAATGCCCCATGCCTTTGCATTTAAATCCTTGAGGGAAAGAGAATCAAATCTAAAAACCTGTTGGCAAACACATGATCATAAACCAGATGTGTCTACTCAAACTTCCCCTATCATGCGCTCTGTGTTCCTGGAGATATCTGAAAGACATCATATATTCATCAAAACACGAGAAATGCATTTCTATTGATCACGCACAGCTAGCTCTCCGTCACTGTCATGTACAATTTGGTAAATGACAGTGACATTTCACTGAGACGCCACATTTACAGCATGTATGATGAAGTGATATTTATACCAGTGGACAAGCGAGAGCTATCAGTACACGCCATAATCTGCTCAGGGCGAGTCTCAAACAACAACTTGTAGTTGGCAATCGGCCCGACGTGGCCTTATTTATTGACAGAGGGCAAACCGAAGCATTTGTTTTAGTTTTGACAGTTGTAGAGGAATTGCCGCTGGTATGACTTTGGAATCATTTCCTCTTCAGGGAGTTCACCAAAGTGTCATGATAATGCAAGCCTCAGACTTACAAATGAACCACAATTTGAAATCAATAGGAGGCATAGTGTAACCACATGTTAATGTACACATACAATAACTCCTGGATCTACGCAGTCACTACAAACAAACTCAATAACGGGCAAAGGCTCATTTACTTTGGAAACTTGACACTGGATGATAAGGGACCTCTGTGGCGTGGGGACTGAACAATGGTCAAACCCTTTGGTCATATGAGGCTGAGGAAACAGTACAGAAGCATATTGACCATGACTTATATGCGAGCATGTCAATACAGAAAGTACAAGGGCTTCACAAGCAACCCTAACGATGCTGAAGAAGGAGTTGTAGTCAATCCTGTCATAAATCACAACAGGCTGACAGCACTGTGACCCTGGTTGTCTATAAGGCCGAGGGCTTACAGAGAGTCTATTTCCAACAACAATATCAACTAGTACTGTAAGCAGGGTCGCATAGCACATATATATATATCTATATATAGATATATATATTTTTTGTCGTCTCATGGCCGCAAATTATCAATATTTTTATTAAATTAATATCAAATAGGGTTGCAAAGGAAAAACTGTGTGCAAGTCAACTATGTTATATACCGACTTGGGTTCAGACCGCTTCATTTCCTTAAATTATATAGCTCTAGTGTTGTGCCAAATGATAGCTTTTTGCACCAGGAGGAGAAAGAATCAACCAATCAGATCTTTGCAGATAGGATTTAAACTGTTGAGAAAGCTACTTAAATCGATGAAATCCAGAGTCAGAAAAAATGGGCATTAGCATGAAGGTATTGAAACAGTGTAAAGGTTGTTGTATCCTACAGACATTTCATTCAGTGGAAGCTATAGGCTTATGACCGTGAAAACTTTGCTATCTCTTTCTCAGATAACACTTCAATATGAAATTGAACAACTGTAAAATATAGCAGAACTGTAACATAATCAGGTTTGACAATGTCAAATTTGATTTGTGCTTTCTTTCAATCAATGCAATCTTATAAGTGCTTCAACACATTATGAAAAGAAATCCCAGAGCACCAAACACAGTATAATATGCCTAATAGAAACACTGAAGCTTTACTCGTCCACAAGCAGTCAAAGAAAGGACCAACCATCAGCCAGTATCCCAGCTACGCCCTGAGATCTGAACCAATTCAATCTCACCAACGCCAATGACGCTGTGTTTTTATGAGGAGTTGCTGGAGCATGGCATCCCCTCTGTGGCAAATAATTATTACAAAGGTTGGTGACCTCTCCAGCATTGCTGCTCTGTATCACACTCACAAGCAAAAGAACATACACACACACACATGCACTCTTCTAGTGTACAGCTTGCTCTCTATTATTTGTGTACACACAGTGCCTTTTGAACAAAGTTTTTTTTTACTCCCGTATCAAATGGTTATAAATGTTAACAGTTTCTAGTGTGCAATGATTATCCTCATTTACATTAAACGGCTAAAAGCACACACAGTACCAGACAAAACATCTTTAGTATTCATCACAAACAGCAGCCCTCGCTGTTAACCTTTCTCCAGGTCATCAAGATTTCTTGTCTGCCAATAACATTGCTTTCAGGTGAACAAAAATATCACAGCCTGTCCTGAATTGTGATGAGTCACTGGAGGAGGAAAGGCTGCATGTGTCTATTTCTGCATGGACATTATCTGCATGTCCCCAAATAACAAATATTCAAAGTAATGTGTCTCACTTGAACACAAACGCAGGACTATCATTCCCGGGGAAAATGGAGCATGCAGAGATAAAGGACAGTTAGAGGGCTATAAGCTGGAGTTAAATGTAAACTAAATTATTGAAGAGTAGCAACATGGCAGCACAACTTTAATCATCCGAGACCCAGATCCCATTTGGGGCTTGTCAAGACTAAGGGACTTAAGCAGGCCATGCTGTCAGGATATTGGAGGGAGTGAAACTGCAGCAGCAGCTACGTTGTTGAGGTACTGATGCAGCAAAATTTGTTTTCCATTTCAAAGAACCAAAAGAACAGAGCCATGAGTGCTTTGGGAGAACAAACATTTGGTACACAAGGACTCTACAATTAAGAGGATTATACTAGAGCAGACTTCCTCAAACTTTTTGTATTTATTTTTTTGCCCCCTCCAGCTTGCAGGGGGAAAGAAATTCTGCCCCTCCCTTTTTGAACATAATATACAATTTAGCCTAAAAGGACCAAGTGTATCTGTATGAAAATACCATCAAGATTGCGAAAACATACATTTTGCCATGACAGATGTGTGCAAAATGAATGAAAAGCAATTATCTACACTTTCCATCTACCACCAGTGCCCTACAGTTAGCAGGCACACATTCACACACACACACACAGAAACATTCTTTGGTCCTGTACTGGTGTAATGTTGATGTAAACTAAACTGACATGAAAGACACATCTCTGCAGCTCTCTGTTGACCTCAGTAGAGATTTTACTCTTCTTTTTTTTTTTCAAATAACATCTGGCCGTTTTCTCAAACGCACAGTCGCACACAACTAAACTCTTTCATCAGACACAATTAAACAGCTTAAGAAAAGCTTGTGTGACAATTTAAATCAGGTCAACTGGGCAAAGATTCTAATTCCTCTCGATTTTGTGTGACACCTCTCCTTTCTCCTCTTTTATCGCCCATAAATACTACTGCTAGCTAAACCGCTAACCCCTAGCAAAGTAGTGACACAGTCCTTCAGTTTGTTTGGATATTATCAAAGGAGCACATATGAAACATTTATTCTTGTTTATAGAGTGGTTCTACTGATATTAGTGTTAAAAAATAAACTTACACTAAATCCTAAAATTAATTAAGTGAAAAAGAAGTACAGTTTATAGGTAAATGATTTAACGTAAGCTAAAAACAAACCTGAAATGCTAGCACCAAGAATATAAAAAACACCAAATAGTGTTTCACTATCACACATTTAAAGACTTGTTTTTAAATTTAAATTAAGATAATGAATAGGCTACAGGTAAAACCCAAAAAGGACGTTGATTATTTTTTCCTTAGCGACAAAACACTTGCAGCAGCTAGCTTTAGTTTAGCTTTTTTTGATGCTAGCTAGGTCATATAGTTTAGTCATACAAAGCATCTAAAAAGTAATAGTAATATGTATATCTTTTTAGGGAGTGTGCTCTGAATACTCAATACTGAAATTAGATATGGGACTCATTAAAGAGAAGTTGAAAAAATTGCTGTCGTAATATCTCAAGTTGTATGTGTGAGATGAGGACAGACATATGAATTGATCACAGACATGCATGTTTTAATCACTCACACATGCAACACACTGTACTGTAAGTAACACAGTGGCAGCAGCAGCAGCAGCAGCTCAGCTCCTTTGATGAGGCTGTTGCTGTCTCAGGCCGCCTCGTCTTTGCTGTGCCAAGCTCCAGCACATTGCATAACTGAGCACAGACACAAACACACACCACCCCAGGCCTGGTCTGAACTATGAAAAGCCATCGAGAAGAGTGAGCTAACAACTGCCAATGCTAGTGAGCAGAGAGCAACAAAAAAAAAAAAAAGGGAAGAAAATAAAGATGCAACAAAACAGATAGAAGAATAAATGAATAAACAAATGTTCTGTGACCTGAAAAGAAGCTCCCACACTCTTAAGCAATGAACGGGAAAGGGAGCACGACACAAACATTTATTTTTTTTACTACCCCTGTTTCTCTGCAGATACCGAAGACATGCAAAAAGAAGCGAGTCATGATCACAATCCATTACCATCAACACAGACATATACATTATATGCAGTGTATCCGAGGAAGGCTTTAAGAATTTCTGACATGAATATAAATGCATTGAAATTCCCATCACAGTTAGTTCACATAGAGAGTTATAGGTACACTCCAATTGAACATTCATTTAATCCATTCACTTTCAATATTTGCATTCAGAAGTCCAGTCAGAGAACCCGTTGCCCTGTTAGCTTCCTGCAGACAGTTGCAGTTACACAGTCACTGAGTGAATCACAAGGAAGATGGATGATAAAGATATGTCATAGTCAATCTGTTGCTACAACCAAAAGCTGCACAGGGCCTCTGTCAGTTACAGAAAAGCCTGTGCGTGCGTGTGTGTGGACGTCTGTGCAAAGATGTCTCTGCAAACATGTGTGCACAACTGTCCGCCTGCGTGTGCAAACGTTTGTCTATGTCAGCACACATACATTATTTGCATGTGCACATCTGCTAACATTTATATAAGTCATCTACCATCATACGCCTGCATTGGCCCCGCAAATGTGCGTTAGCTCTGCCCCCTATCCTGATATAATAACTCTGTTCGTGTGTGTGTGTTGTGTGTATTTGTGCCCCTAAATTTGTATGTGTGAGTCCTATGATGTTCTCCGCCTGCCGATGAGATAATCTGGCAGAGCATGGAGTGACAGTTTGATCTATTGCCGACTCACAGGGAGTCTCTGAGTTATAGAGCTGCCATCTCTCCTGGCCACCACCAGTAAAGAGCCATATCCCCTCAGACGCTGGTCACCAGATTGTAACACACACGACTGCAGACCAGCCAACAAGTAAACACACGCAGAAGTACAAGTACAAGTAAGTTAATAATCTGGGTAGTTGGCTGAAATGCTTTGATACTATTGCTGTATCATGCCTTACTGAAGTGTGAGGAATTATTTAGTCTTTTTTACAATGCACTTGAATTCAAAATGCCTTAGGCCTGCATGATATACGGCAAATCTTCTAAGTTCGTTGTCATCGTATAACATTGCGATGATGATCTGATGTTCAGTAAATAAACAAAAACTGTTCATACTAGCTCTGACTTGTAGTTCTCACGCCTTCCAGCTGTTTCCAGAAAAATGTTTTCACCACAAGGGCTCTAAAACCGATTTCTTCTTCATTTTCCCCATTACCTCACAAGGTCATCATCAGCCACAGTTCCCCACTTCTCTCTACCTTCTCAGCAATCTTGTGAGACCAACTCACAGTTGCCACTAATCTATATTAGTCAAACCAATTTGATTTGAAAGCTTTTTAAAAATGTTGAGAAGTCATGGCCAAGGTATCCAAGCCTCATCTGATACGTCAAATTTAATTTAAAAGTTTTGCTTATTCATTGCGATTTGAATCATCTTTTCAAATGAGTTTTTTTTTTTTTGGTTAGTCATTATAATGAAAATGCGAAAAGTAATGTGCAGCTCTTCAGAGTCTTAGTCTATTGTTGTTTTTGTTACACAAGCAGCTATATAAGGGATGGATTTGGATGGATTTAGAGGGATAGATATCTTACCAAACAACAAAAAACTATTTTCTTTGGACATTTTTTACACTAAATTTTGACACTTAACTTTACAGATAATTTCTTTGGTAGAACTCAACACATCACAAAGGTTCCTTTTCCTGCCTGACAGGCGACTTCAAGGTTCTTTATGATTCCACTTTTTAAGAGTAGACACTTTTTTGCCACATAGATACATAAATGTAACATATGTTTTATATTAAGCCTCAGATTAGGCTGCAGGCTTTGGTTGATTCAATCTCTTTATCTAGAGACATCACGTTTCCTGATGAAGGTTCATAATATCATTATATGGTAGCTAATTTGATGAAGCACATTATGTGGAATTTATGCCACCTTTCTGTCTGTTCCTGTCTTAATACATGTCAACAGCAACCTGCTGCTGCAGTTGTTAAACATAGTATCATTAAACTAATGGACAAAGAGTCTTGTGTTGGCTTTGAGCCATCTTATATAAAGTGAGAAGTAGCAGAAGTGAAAGAAATGTAGTTTAGTCTGGTCAAGAATGGAAGGACCACAGGACAAGGAGACAAAGAAGCTTCTTCTGCTCTGTTCGTCCTTTAAACTTCGTCCTCATACACACGTTGTCTTCAAACAGAAAGAAACAAGCTCTTTTAATTCATCTTAGAACAGAGCCTTTCTGCTTATTCTTGAAGTTACACTGTTAATCCAGAGGATAGATTATATGCTTCGACTGCTTGCACAGCGAAAAAACCTGTTTTCCAAAGATGCTCACAACATCTCTCTGCCGCTGAGATATCGTGCAGAAAACAATTGACAGTAGAGTGTGTGTGCACTTGGGCATAACTGTCTCAGTGCATTACCACACACAGATCAATACGGATTCTATTCTTGGCCATTAGATGTTGGAGCAGAGGTTAGCCTGCCTCTCTCATTTTTTCCCATCCATCCCCTTTCTCAGCTGCTCTCCCTTTTTTTCTATCAACCTGCCACCCTCCTCTCCCTCTATCCCCCTTCTTCTTCTTTTTTTTACATCCTCCAGACAACACCAAAGGGGCATTGTCATCTTCCCAGCTGGACGGTGGAAGCAGCAGCGGAGTCAGAGGCGAGCATCAAACGCGAGACATTTTTGGGGGGATCACAGAAGTGATTGGCTTTCTGGCTGGAGGGATCAGCCGTCTCCTTTGAGGATTCACACGCGCACACAGATTTGTACGCACGTACTCACTCACAGGCATGTACACAACATCCACAAACACCTCCTGCCCCTGCTGTAATTCACAGTCCTCTACCATGCTGCCAGGCTGAGGCCCTTGATCTGCCACTTCCTGTAATCCTCCATGGGAGAGAGGTGCAGCCAAATGTCCTGGCACGCCAGGCGGCAAATAAACACACACACCCAAACATCCATTGACAGCAACTGCCATTAGTTGCTACAAACTGCAAAAGACTGACCTCTAGCAAAAAAAAAGAAAAGATTATCAGCAGAGTCCAAGATATCTTTCATGAATTATGCAGACTTTAACTTGAATAAGAGTGATGTTAGGATACCATTTTCTTCCTTCCCCATACACAAACCTCATTATCAGCCAGGAATAAGCACCTCTACAGACTGGCATGATTAAATTGATATTATTGGTTGAAAAAACATGAATTACTGCCTTTTTACTGGCCCTGAATAATGCTTCATCCTTCACTAGCATGGCTAGCAACTAGCAACATTGTTGTCTGTTGTTGTTAAATGAAAATTGACCTATACAGTAAAAACCTGTAGATTTTTTTGTGGGGGGCTTATGGACTTTTCATTGACTAAAATGATCTATGATACTGCATTTTAGGCACTATCAGAGGCCACCATTAGAAGTAATGTTATCAGTGTACCCATACTGCTAACGGTACCAGTATAACGATACCTGTAACTGTGTCGGCAGGTATACTAAAGAAACGGTAGTGTTATTGTAGTGTATATTAAAAGCATAATCGGTATTCCCATACTGGTACTGGTCGGTATCAGAACAACTATATGCGATACATCATTCAAAAACACACAAGCTTGGGCGCAGGCTGTCCTGGGGATTGGGTTTGGCTTGGCGCTCCTTGAGCAGAGGCTGTGGTCCTTGAAGTGGGCAGCCCAGGTTTCGGCTCTGACCCTTGGCCCCATTCCCGTATGATGTTCCCCACTCTAACCTCTTAATTGACCTACTCTTTCCACTGTCCTGTCCTTTCAATAAAAGGAGTACAAGGCTGAAAAATGAATATTAAAAAAAAAAAACAAGCTGCAGCACTGCAATGCAAAAAGGGATGATTCATGAATTCTAACCTGATCCTCTCTGGTATCGTTGCAATCAGATAAAGAGGCGAGGCAGACTAAACAGCAAAAGACACACAGAAGAGAACCAGCACCAAAGAATAGATGGATGACTCCCAATTCACCTTCCCCTGACTCTGATAAGACTCTCTCTGATCCACATCGCTCAAACATAAAAGCACTCCCTTTGTTCATTCAATTTCAAAGTGACCACTTTCAGCCAGTAGGAAGCATCTGACGGGATCATTTCTGCCGGAGGGAGGATGCAGTTTTTGATCTCTAAGCTGATTGGTTACATGGCTTCTTTGGCAGTACAGCAGAGTTTACCCAGTCTAGATCTCACAGGAGTAATGTTCCAGCCAGCAAGACATGAGCCCCATTAGGCTTATCCACCAGCTCCAGCATCAGCCTTGATATAGTACTTTTACCAGAGGAGGGATTTCTCTTGCTATCTCCTAATCGACTGACAGAAGCTGCTCTGCTCCGGATGAAGAAAATCATAGTTTCTGTTCAGTCTGAACATCTTTAGGAACGTTAAGAAATCTTGCACTCCGCTTTAAGAAGCAGAAAAACACAAACAAATCTGCAAACACAGTCGTCTTTTTTTTAATAAGTCTGGTAAACACAACTCTGTGGACTCTATGCCGCTGTGACTGCCTCTGTTTTTATCCTCACCATACCTCTGCAGGTAAACGAGGCTGAGTCACAGCCATAACTGCCAGCAGGTGGGTGCGAGGGACAGCCAGGCGGACAGCTCTTCATCACACCGTAATGAGCTGGCAAAGGTTGTCGGACAGGCAAGAGAACACACGGAGAACCTGTAAAAAGCTACTGACACAGGCGAGCTCGCGGGTGTTCTCTGAAGCTATACGACTCCCCGAGGTGCCATTTCATCACAAGCTGTTGTCCCTGTTTGTGTAAAACGTCCTCATATTGCAAGGAAGAAAGCCAACGTGAGCAACCTGAACCGCTTACTTCTCTCGCCGAATTGAAGCATAAACTTCATGGAAGAAGATATTATTTTAAGAAGAAGAAGATAAGTATATTTATAGAAACGTAAAATGGGTGAGGAGGGAAATAATGAGACAGTATCAGGCCCTGTCCACACGACAACGATTTCATCCTGAAACAGTAACC
This sequence comes from Labrus mixtus, assembly GCF_963584025.1. Classification (NCBI taxonomy): domain Eukaryota; kingdom Metazoa; phylum Chordata; class Actinopteri; order Labriformes; family Labridae; genus Labrus; species Labrus mixtus. The sequence continues at coordinate 12,134,992 of NC_083623.1, read as the reverse complement.
TTTTGTAGCGTCTTGGCTGTTCGTTTACATGACAACAACGTTCTGGATGCCTGAAAAGGGAAGATTTTAAAGACGGGTCCCAGAGTGCAAACTTTTGAAAACAGCACCATCTATGTGTAACCTGGTAGAACGCCATTATTCCTGAAATCTGTGACCTTACGCACATGTGCATTGCGGCTACAGACAAAATGCAGGAGTGAACTCGTTACACATGCCCATTAAGGTTCCACTCAGTAGTCAGGCTTGAGTAGGTGGACTACAATAACAAAGACAAACTCCTGAGTTCTGTTTGTGCTGCTTACTCCCAGTCGACATTTCCAGGGCTGTGTGCATGGCGGTCGCTATCAAAACGTCTGAACGCAGAACACTTTTGAAAAAAATCAACGACGATGAAAAAATGACTCTGTTTTCAGAGGATGGTTCTCATCCATTCCATTCCATGAGTCCTGATATAGAGTGCAAAATCAGCTGAGAGCTTTTACCTGTGTGCATCACTCTGCTGCAGTACAGGTGTTCTGGATAGTGTTAACAGTAATGCAGAAGGTTATTGTCTAGATTGATCAAGCTGGTATCTAGACGTGGGGGAAAAAAAAACGATTTATGTATTATTATTATCTATTGAGATTTTAAATAGATTCATAACTTTCAAAAACCTTTTTTTTTTTTGGCTGATCAGTCCCTCCCTGCTAAGTGCTAAGGCTAGCTCGTTCACTCAGTAGGAAGCCAAAAGGAGCAGCAAGAAATTCAGCCAGTCTCACAGATGACTGGAGTATATCGAGAATAGATTCTCGATCGAATCGTGACCCCAAGAATCGAGTCGTGAGACACCCAAAGATTCCCAGCACTACTGGTATCTCAGAATCACATATTAAACCAAAGCAGCTGTCAAAAGGCTCTTATGTCACTGGTCGCAATATGAATGAAATAATATCGATAAACGTATACAAGGTCGCCGGATTTCAGCAGCATGTAGACATACAAAAAATAATGCAGGAAAATGTTCCACTCAAGATGTGGAACTGGTTGTGTCAGTGGAAATTACCAATTAAATAAATAAAAAATGATAATCTTTTGATCCTTGTAACTGGCAGCTCATAGAACTGTTGGATATCAGCAATGTCACACTCAACGTTGTGCTTCTTCTCTACTGAATATCAACATGGCCATGTTTTGTCTAAGGCTTTGAAATTGAAAATAAACACAAGACATGCTGACATTCAGTATAACAGCACAGCTTCCAGTGTGATATTACTTAAATTATACATGTGAAACCTCCTTGCACTTTCATGTAACCACGAATCAAAGAATGCATTGTTGCTGCTGGAACTCAGAAGCACATGGAGAGCATAAAGCGACTGGCAACCCATGAATATGTCTGAAAACCTTTCCAGCATGCCTCTAAAAATACCCTGAAAGCCCACCGAGACATCCGTTTGCTTACCTGCTGCTGCCTCTCATGGGTGCAATCTTTCAACCAAAAAAAAAGGATACAATCTGAGAGCGCCACTCTGGGTGCCGATGGCCAGGATCTTCTGCACGGGGTCAAAAGCCATGGATGAGGGCTGATAGGGGAAGCCATGACGGACAGTCTGCAGAGATGTGCAGGAGGATGAAAAAAAAAAGAAAAATGTGTTAGAGAGGAAAACAATTTGCATTTTTACAGCAGGGGCGTTGTTTTGTGAGAGGATGTCGCGCACATTATTTTGGTAAACAAATGGCCCAGATGGACGTGGAGAGCGTTATGAAACAGAAATGTAAAGCTGAAATTGCAAGAGACAAGAGAAAATGAAGGGAACAAACGCGCTCTCTCTGCATGGCTACCCTGTCCTTCCTTGATATTTGGCTTCGCTTTTTAGGATCCATTATAATCATGGTCCTATTTTGAGATTTTCTCCCTTTTTCATCTCTTTTTTTTTCATCTCTTTCTCCTTCGCTCACTGCCTCCCACATAGAGTCGTGATTGCACTGAAGTCTTAGCAAACAGGGAAAAACACACCAGTTAAGGAGCATTTGATTATGTTTGTCGCAGAGCCTTCTTATGTTAGCGCGCTGCATTGTAAGATGTTCCTTGCTTTTTGCCGTCCACCCTCTGTGTATATATATGTGTGTGACTGACTGACTGACTGACTGACTGACTGACTGAGACTTTATGGCATCAGTCAGCTGGTGGTGGGCTGTTGGATTTGTTTGCTTAGCGGCAGAAGGCTAAAGCATGTTACATAAGAAGCACTCAGTGCAGCAGAGACACCTGCTTTCCTCGCAGCGAAACGTTACACAGTTTGTGTCCAGACAGACAGGGAAGGTGCTGGGAGCAGGAGAGGGAGTCTTGTTCAAGGAGACTTTAATAAAAATGCATGCTTGCTGACTGACACATCTGCGTGTAGAGCTGTAGAATCTAGGCTATCTGAGATGTTCTCTCTGGCAACATAACCACGAACTCCCCCTCAGCCCTCAGGTGTCATGACTTTACTTTAAGTTGATGTGATGTTAATTTCTACTTATGACTTGTTACTTCAGTAACAATATATGACGATTTTCATTCTACAGTTCAAAACCTTAGAAAGCTCCCACAAGTACGCCTGTTAGAAAGCAGACAGTGATGAGACTAAAAAAGGCCACACCAAACCATTAGGGCACACTTGGTGCAATACAGTGAGTGGGATAAGATGTATTGTGCATGGCATGTAAATTGCACTGCAAGCCTGTTTGCTAACCCCGTCCATTCTTGTGGCCAATTCAGGCACAGTAGGGCAAGCCAGGGTTTTTTTTTTTTTTTTCAAACAGGCCCTGCTCACTTCAGGCGCCATCAGTCCCCAATGGATCAATGATCTGGGGTAAAGCTGTGTGTGTGTGTGTGTGTGTGTGTGTGTGTGTGTGTGTGTGTGTGTGTGTGTGTGTGTGTGCTAGAGAGATGGAGACAGAGCAAGAGAGAGAGGTGTGTCTCTGTGAGGGATGGAGAGACAAACTGCCAGCAAAGACAACACAAGGGTGGAAGTAACACACACACACACACACACACACACACACACACACAGAGAGAGAGAGAGAGAGAAGAAGCAGCGTTTTGCTAATCCAAACAGATTATGCAAGAGAGGATCAGATTGGCCCAGCCCCTCGATGACAGTTCATGCCTAGCAGCAAACATGCAGCAAACGATTGTGTTTTCACAGAGGCTCACATAATGCATTTTGAAATTATTTGATAATAACTAGCAGTTCAGCAAAACAAAAGATTAAATAGCGTACATGAAACAGAACAGGAACTAACTATTGGGTATTGTCCTGCGCTCTAGCCACACAGTATCCGCATTGAAGTTAGGTCTGTTATAGACAGGATGATCATGCCTTGGACAAACACAGGGAGCTTTCAAAAGGCTTTCATTCAAAATGTTAGGCTAAAAAAAAAAAAAACATTCGTTTAATAGTTGATCGTTATCGTTTCGAAAAAAAAAACATTTGCCCATAGATTCATTGTTTGGGTCTAGCTTACTTGCACCTGCTGTATCCTGAGATGGGATGAGCGCAGTACAAATTGAGACCAATAAAAAAAAATTAGACTGCATGCCATAAATGTGATGGGGTGGGGGGGGGGGGGGGGTGGAATCTAAGGATCGCCCACCTTGCAGAGCTGGAAATGCTCGGACTGGATGGTCTCCTGGATCAGATGGTTCTCCTGTGGCCCCACTTGGACAGACGGGGTGGAGGAGGACACCTCTTTCAAGCCGTCCAGCACCTTCCTGATGTTAAACTTCTTCATTTTCACACTGCAGAATTTGAGATCACCCGCACAAGATAAAAAGGGGTAGCCACTTTCTCTTTCATACACACACACACATGCACTCTCTCTCTATCTATCTCTCTCGCTCGCTCTCGCTCTCTCTCTCTCTCTCTCTCTCTCTCTCTCTCTCTTGTGATTTCCTCTGTAAATCTCACATTTTAGTGCTTGTTTATCAGCGTAGTCTCCATGCTGGAAAGGCTCTGGCGCGCACCGCACAGGTCGCTTCTTGGCGTTGAAATTTTTTTTTTGGAGACGAGGTGCCTTGGGTTTGTTGCTGCGTCGGTGCAATTTAGCTCGGGAGTCCGTGTGCTGTGCCCAACACTGCGTCTCCGTGGCTTCGTTTCTTCTTCTTCTTCTTCTTCTTCTTCTTCTCGGCTTCCCTCCCCTGCGCTGCTCAGCCAAGGCGGAAACGCAGCGCAGTGGTTGTGTTGCTGCTGCTGCTGCTGCTGCTGATGATGATGATGACGCTCTTGCGCATGTCTGACAACGCAGTGGCTTCAACGCAAATCCCGCCACCTTGCCAGCCCTCTCTCTCTCCCTCTCTCTCTCTCTCTCTCTCTCTCTCTCCTTCTTTCATCTGCCCCCAGCGACAACGCCCCCCCCCCCCCCTTCCCTCCCCTCTCCGTCTCACGCACACATAGTAGGCTTTGCTCGACTGCACCTGGTGATGCTGGTGATGTTGGGATGCTGCAGCACTGAGAGTCTGTTAAGGATGACAAGTAGACAGACGGAGGCCCAGTGATATTATAGCTTTCCACTATACTGTTTGTGTGTGACGTGGGAGGTTTGCCGTATGGAAGGCCAGGCCAAACCTTTAAAGCTTTGCATTTGTTGGACTGGAAACACTGCTTTGTTGTTGATAAATGATCATACAAATTTCCAGCTATATATTTCACGCTCTGATTGGACGAAGAAAGAAATGAAGTGTGGCCAAAATAATTAAAATTGGGATATAAAAAGCCTCCCTGTATCCTTTAAATCATTTGGGTAATATGTCAATAAATCCGTTTTTGATAAAGGATCATATCATGTGGGTTATGCATCTTGAAAAAAGTGTATACATTAACCCAACAGCTGAGCAAGCAATGAATGTACAGGTCTCCATGGTGAAGACTATTTCCTGCTCATGTTAGAGGTGTAGTCTGCATGTTATTTATACCCTCTTGATATGGAAAACACTCCACACCTGCAGGTGTGTAAGTAACACTTAAAAAGGAGAAGCCACCAGGTAAGAAATGGGTTCAATGTGTGAAATTTCATCATGGGTGAAATTGCATAATGCCTCTGAAAAGAGGACAAAACTTTTTTTTTTTTAAAGGTTGGGGGTCATAGGTCATTGTGTCTTTGGTTGAGAACTTGTTTAGATTTTGTTCAGCCAATCTTCAGTCCCCCTTATTCAACACAAACAATCTATCTTCTGTCAGTTAGCTGATCCATCTACTCTGCTTTCTCTCTTTTACAGAGTGACTTGTCAGATCTAGACTACTTCGTAAAAAAAAAAAAAAAACACAATACACGTAGGCCTATTTCCTATCCAACTGCTGATACCTCCTGTCCTTCCCTCTTTCTTCCTCTTTCACAACGAGGTTCTTACTTTGTTAACCTCCCTTCAACGTCCCAACAACCCTAAACTAAATCTTCACAGGACAGAGTTGCAGAGGAAGGCGTCCTCTGTCCATTACCTCTCCATTGCAATCCTCGTGGTGTCCTTGTCTTGGACAGACTAAATGTAATGTAATCCAATATTTAAAACAGATAGTTCTGCAGAAATGCCAACAGTTACTGTCTGTGTTTGTCTGTAACAGGGTATTGCAGTAGGTACAGTAAGATGCTGAGCTCTCAGCTACGCCTCAACTTGTTTTTATGGGTAATGGTGAGAATAACTCCCACGCAATGTTTTGTATGTGTCAGTTGTCTGACATGGCAAGATGATAATTCTGCTCACTTTTTCTTCTACATCGCAGCTACAGTACTGGGACATAGATTATTTGCACAATAGGATTTATATTGATGTGCTTCAGCTGACTTGAGACATATGTTTCTCTTCTTTGCACGGACCTTCAGATAATATGCAGACATATATTGCAAAGTGGCTTGGTGATGCAATAATTCCTTAAGAATCAGAGCTGTGTGAAGTTTGCAGGCTCTCCTAGTCAGGGCGTTCAGCTCAGGAATTCGGCCCTATAAACTGTCTTCACAGAAAACCAGATCAACTCAGTGGTCCCACTTACATCTGGTCTACCTGGTCTAGCAGCCATGAAGTTCTACAACTTTATTGTACTGGTTATATTTCCCGTTAGAGTTGAAGTGAGCCGAGTTCAGAAACCTCACGGCAGCTGTAAATGTTTGTAAAGGTCACAGATGAAAGTACCAGCATTGACAAGCTCAGCTGAGGCCGCTCATGCTCGACTGACACTGACATTGCCACCTGTTTGGGCTGTTTCCTGACACATCTTCGACAGGATGCCGCCGACAGCATCATGGATGGGGGAGAGGGGGGAGAGTAATAGCGCTCTTTGCTAACAGCAGCTGATGCCAACTGCAGAATGTCTAAAAAAGGACATTTCTACGTCCACCATAATGGTACGTTGAATTAATCAATGCTGATTACATGAGCCTGTCTGTATGTGTTTGCAGAGAAGTCCTTTGTTGTGACGCAGCTTACGTAAAGATGCATAAAGGGAATTAAGATGCTATTCAGCAAAAGGGCAAAAAAGATATGAAGAGGACCAGGGAGCAAATTATTAATTCAGTAATCGTACCAGGGTGGCTTGAGAACAATTGTTGCGATGTTGATTTGCATAATGAACTGAAATTGACCATACGCACCTTCCAACCTCAACTGATATGGCCTGCTCCAGAATACATTACACGGGCAAACAAAGGGGTCCTTATTAGTCAATCCTTGCATGTGTGTGAGTGAGTGATGTGGGAGAGGAAGGAGGGCTTTTGGCGACTCTGACATCAGTGATTTAATTTAGCGCCATTGTGTTGCCACTGAGCCATTCATCTGGCTGCATTGTGTGTATGTGTGTGTTGTATTTTGAGTCTGACTGCTGTGTTTGTGCTCTTTGATAAGGCTTTTCACTCAGGCAGTGCTGTATTAGGGCTTTCTTTTTTTTCTTCTATTTCTGTAAACCGCCTATATGTGTAAAGCAGGCAGGACAGACAGAGAAAGGAGAGGGGGATGGGAGGATCTGTAAATACCAAGTACAGTGGTTATTTTTACATTTGACAAATATTTTTAATATACCGCCATCGTTATGTTTTGCAATTGGAAATGTTCTTTTTTTTAAATCTCATTTCCTTGTCATTATTGGTAAATTGAACTATATCCCAGATAATTGTAAACTTAATTGTAAGGGACATCTGTATTGGACCAATGACATCAGTGCAGAACATCTTGCATCCTTCATCCCATTATGTTCGTATTATTATTCAACACCTCAACCCTTGGAAATATGCTAATTTTGTACATAAAGATCTAGTAACTGTTGTGCCTGTGAACAGGTTGCTAATCCAGTGCTAATCCCAGGTCAGGGTTAAGGCTGGATGAGCTTTTATAACATGACAATTATTATAGACTGTATCAAGAAGCTACAGTATAGTGCATCAGTGCTTTACTCGCTGGATTTCCTCAAATAACTAGAAAAAAAACATCGGCAGTAGTTCAAACATTTATCAGGAAATGTGAGCTTTATCAACTGACGCATAGATATAAAACATTCCATCTGAATTAATGTATAATTTGTCATTGTTTCATCTAGTTTTGACACATCGGTGTTTTATAAGGTAAAATGTACAACGCAAACGTGGATGTATTACACAGATGTTAACATACAGATTATGAATAGGCATGTTCACTCATATGCATACAATATATCAACATGCCTCTCATTACTGTAATATTAGAAAATAAGATTGAAGGTTCTCTAAATGTTCGAGATGGTTCAATTTTGTTGCAACAAAAAGTCAGGGTGTAGGCATGTACATTTTCCTCACAAGTTTATGGTTTCCATCAATAATTTAAAGGGTTTTTTTCTATATAGAATGGTGTTAATTTTACAAATTATCAACCTTTTTTTGGGGGGGGGGGGGGGTCCGGGAGCCTAGCGGTTAGTGTGCGTGCCCCATGGACAGACGGCCCGGGTTCGGATCGACCTGTGGCTCATATCCCGCATGTCATTCCCAACTCTCTCTCCCCGGTTTTTTGACTCTATCCACTATCCACTATCGAAAAGTATATATAAAGTTGTCCCTGTTGGAGTGAATTTAAAAGCAGGGTATGCTTAAAGACATGGCTTCCTGTATTGAAAAGTTGCAACCATGACTAAGGCTTAAACACAGCCACAAACTAATGAGTGATGTCACATTGGCTTCAACCACTTCTTTTTACACAGTCTGAGAGAGTAAGAGGCAGCGTTCCATCAAAGCACATTTGCACCAAAAATAAGTGTCCTTACACACAGGCCATTCACCTCTAGTGGATTTGGGCCGCTCAAAATCTTGTCACATTCTCAAACACTCAATCCTGATCCATTCACAGCACCACTCTGTGCACCCTCAGAGCCCGGCATCACAGCCAGCGCTGTTTGACCCCCTCCAGCAGCACGGTCTGTGCTGTCTGCAGAAAGTGAAAAATCCAGGGGGACATGGGGGGACAAAGGCAGGTCACAGAGCATCGGGGTGTCTGCCTGTCATGAAGAATGACTGGAGGGACAAGGACCTTCCACCCACACTGACAGCTGTACTTAATCAAGCGGATCATAGCACACCTGAGTTTAGACCTCATGACCCCAAACCTTCTTGCTGAGTTCGAGCACTTTGTCCTTATATACCACGTAAACCAATTCATTATTGGCAAACAACTGAGAGGAGACGTTGTATCATGAAACACAAAGAACAAAAAGAAACATGTAGAGAGATAGTGGTTAAAAAGGGACGAAGAGGAGGCTCTCATGCAAGTTGTTAATCACTCTCACTGAGCTGCAAGTGAGAGAACATGTGGTGCGTCAAAGTATTGCTAAAACAAAGTGGCATGCAGTCGGTGAAGTAGAGCTCTGAGAAAATTCTAAATATAGGCTACACTTACATCCTCATTGATTTTTGGGTTGTTTTTTCTTTAAGTTAGCTAAAATACGTGGTACAAATGGCCCCATCCGCAGCAATGTATAGCCGATAGCCTGTCTGCTGGCACTTTGGCCGGTTTCTCGACAAAGGGGCTGAGCTGACCGCATCTCCTGTGGCTAATACACTTACTATTGACCCGGACCTCATACAACCCCACTTCAAAAATATCAAAATATCCACTTTAAAGAGCAACGCATATAGAGCTATTATGATAGACATACATACAAGCAGGTATATACATTGCTGACTAACATGCACATGCGCACATGGATGTCCCAGAGGGGTTGCAAGTTAATGAGCCAATGTCCTTGAGGGAACACTTGATTGTCTGTGGCTGGTTCGATTGAAGGATGTTTTCAATGTCAAACATTGCCCCTGAAAACACACATGTGGATGTTTTTTTTTTCATGCAGAAGGAAGGTAACAAAGCTTAGAAGTACATCTGTAAATGAGCCCCTCCCCCACCCCCTATCACACACACACACGCACACACACACACACACACACACACACACACACACACACACACACACACACACACACACACACACACACACACACACACACACACACACACACACACACACACACACACACACACACACACACACACACACACACACACACACACACACACACCAAACACTTGTAGTTACAGTGCGGCTTATAAATATTGATGGGAGGATAAAAGAGATGAAGAGATGGCGATGAGGAAATTTACGAGGCTATAAAGTCTTCATCACGTCTGCAGAACTGCTAATCAAATAGCTAAAGTCTAAAACAAGCATGAGTTTATGATCCTGGCATCGCACCTCCTTTTTTGACAACTAACGTGGAGGAGAGAAGGGAGTAGAAGGACCTGTCTCCAGCAAGAAATCAGTTAGACATGTTGTTTCATCAAGGTCATAAGGGCATACGTTTCAAACAAGCCAGAAATGACTAAAATTGAATGTGTGTGTTTCTGTGTCTGGTGTGTGTGTGTGTGTGTGTGTGTGTGTGTGTGTGTGTGTGTGTGTGTGTGTGTGTGTGTGTGTGTGTGTGTGTGGAGGCATGTTGGTGCAGACAGCTCAGGGGATGGACATGACACAACGTCAGCTTGTCTCGACTTGGGGCAGCACAGCTGGTATCAATTCCAATAATCAGCCAAGGCGATAAGCCGGCCACATACACACAAACACACACACACACACCCACAGTCTAGCAGATGGATGCCACTATTAAAGGAAAGGGCATTGCCAATGTTACCATCGCAGCGACACAGGACCTCTGGGTGGACAGATTTCTTAGAAAGAACCTGTTCTCGGGCGTGCAGCCAAAGTTAAGTTTACTCAAACCAGTCATCCAGAGATGGAAGACGGAGACATGAGAGGTGGGTAGCGCTTGTCCTCAGTTCAATGTCACGGACTTAATGAGCCGAGAGACTACGACTCCTACGGTCTGTCCCAGTCCAGCAACGGTTAAATCCAATAAAGTCAATAAAAGGGCCACCAAGATTTTGCTGGCATTAGGCTGGACAGGCACCTGATTGTATCACTATCCTCTCCCCTCATTCACACACAGATATGAGGATGATGCACGAGCAGGAAGTGTGTGTGAGCGTCCTGTTATCTTAGATAGCAATAATCAATGCTGAGCACAGGACAGGTTATCGATGACTCCCTTGTACAGCCACCCTCTGGTGGTTTTAGCCCTAATCAATTCACACTTTATCAAATCAGCACTTCACCCTGACCGTGTTGGTGGGGCTGTGCTGGTAGGTGGCAACACAGGAATTCTTGCTCTTTGCACAGAAGAGGGACCGTCTGTCAGGAAAGAATGCTGATATAATATACTGATTATCAGTAAAGTCTGAAAAGCAGACATAGAAAGTTAAATTCCTTTTTTTTCCAAATACAGTGTTGTGACGGTGAGCCTTCTTACCAATGACTCCCGTAGTTCCGGAGCCTCGGATGGTAAATTAAGCCGCACAATTATCCCCTGTGATTGGCAAAGGCTAGCGCACAATCCAATAAAGTGGGATGAAACTTAGACTCCTGTTTTATTGGCAACCTGACACCTCCCGGCTCTGCTGTGTAAACCAAATCTGCAGCGCTGAATTAATGCAATCATCTCCAACACAAGGCAATTAGGTTGTGATTCAGGCAGTTGCTGTGATGCTATTTAAGGAAATTGTTTGTATCCTCCCATCCAGCCATTTATCTATTAGATCATCCTTCATCCTCCTGTCAGCAGAGGCGCAGCTTTGATGCGGTGACATCAAATGATGCATGATTAGTGCTGAACCAGACAAAAGTGCTCCTCAACACCACTCACACATGGAATAAATCACTTTACGAGTATATGTTACAAAAACAGTAGGGAACACATCTGGAGTGATCTAACACGCCTTATGAAAGACCTTTTGAAATAAAGTGTTGAAAGAGGCAACAACAGGAAGTAACAATCATTGCATCCTTACTACCACAATGACTTCTCTATATTACCTAAGAGATTGAAGAAATAGTAATACACGTAAAAATCAAAACATAGGGTTTTCTAATACTGTTGAATACAATTTTTGTGTCAATAAAGACAACATTAGCTTTTGACTGATATAGGCTGACGCCAGTTTCTTACTCGTCACATAAAAAGTAGTAGTTTAATGTTGGATGATACAACCAAGTTTAAAAATCTTCTTATTCAATCTGGCTTTTAATTTGGAGTAATTTGTTTTATAGCCTTAGCCAAAGTTTTAATAATGGTTTTTACAAAAGTTATCCCTGATATTCATTTAGTCTTATTTCACTTTTCATCTACTTGTATTTATTTATTTATGACATTTGATTGAAGTCTTTCAAAATTGTATCTAATGTTTTTAATATCTGTTCTTAATTTGAGTCCACTTGACTGTATAAAAGGTGCTCAATGAATTATGTTAAGTTGATTGTGTGATAGACAAAACTACAACAGTCCATTTCTAGGCTAGTCACTGTTGTGCTGTTGTATCCTAATGAGTAATTAAATAAATTGTTGCTGCTTATCAGAATGTAATTCTGTTTTGCACCTGAACTGTTCTCTAAAAGCAATACCCATCTTTAAGTAATGCTTTTATAATGAATGTCAGCATGGCTTTGGTCATCTTCAAAATTTACAGAGGAGAATCTATTTCCACAAGGCTAAAAAGGCCACAAAAAGTCCACAGGCTGAGATTTTTTTTTTTTTACTTTTCTCCAGGTCAGACTCACCCAAGTGTTGATGCCCTGAGTAGACGCTGTCTCACACCTCTTGAAATATTTATGATCATCTTCAGCCACAGGCCTGCAATATCATGCCTATGATCCAATATCAACAATCAAGTTGATATTGAGCTATAACAGCACACATTGGAGTGTGATCATTTGGAAAAGTATATCTGGAAGTTAATTTTCTTATGCATGTTCTGTCTGCATAACAAAGTAATCCCTGTTCTCCAAAAAAAATACATGAAAAATCTCAAAAATCACATTGCAGTATAAAGCAATTTATTGAATTGTAACCCAAATATCATGCTACATATTGTAATTCCAGATGTGTGCAACTTTGAAACAGTGGCCACCTAGGATTAGCTGTAGTGAGATTAAATATCAGGGGATGTAGCTGGATCAAAACACCCCAGAGGGCTGCTCAGATGAAAAAGAAACTTTGTTCTGCAAACAATCCCTTGATCCCACTGCTGTAAACATCATGTAGTGATGCGCTGAGTGAGGGACAGCTGCCAACCCCGGCCTGTGCTTCGAATAGTAACTTGCCAGTCTCCGCTGTCACTGTCAAATCTTTAAGTGTACACAGTGCCGGACCACAGGCAGCTTATCCAGATCACAACTCCTGACATCAGCCTTAAATATTGACTCAGTTTGACCTTCAAATAGGCATAGACGGATCTTTTCAAAGTATGACTTGGTAGTCCAGGGAGAAAGCTGATAAAACCAGGGCTAGAGGGGGAATAAGGTAGATATGATTGAAAAGGTAATCTGTATAAGTTACAACCCAAATCTGATGACAGCACCTGATTTTCAATGGTGATGATGACCTTGTCTTCTGTGCTTTATTCACTCTGCACCTACAAATCTGAAGCGCTGCAGTTTTTTCTTTGAGCTTGTGCTGTGTTGGCTTTAGAGAGAAGTGGCATTGCTGGAGGGTGGGCCAAAGAAGAGTGAAGCCAAAGCAAGGTGAGGCGGGGGGAATAGTTGGTTACAGAAATGAGGCTGCAACCAGGTCAGCATTTTTCTGTGTTCAGGTCTGAGGTTTAGTTTGTGTGTGTGTGCATTAGAGAGAGAGAGAGAGAGAGAGAGTTACAGCGGTTTTGGATTGCTGCAGTAAAGTCTGGGTGTAAATCTCTGAGCCCTCACCTTGTCCTCTTCAGTGCTATTGTGATGTCAACATACAGTTTACACTTGGCCTTTTGCTCCTTGTCATCTGAGCTGAGTCTAAAGTCTTGGCTGTATGGGCTGCCCTCTTTCAAAGTCTCTCTCTCTCCTTCTGTCTTTTGTCGGCTTAGCGGACTCTGAAGACCGACCTCTGGAGCTGTTCAGTCCCAAGGGGGAGAGAGCAACAACAATGGACAACACTGCAGCATGCTGGGCCAATAAGGCGAAAGACCCTGTGTCCGACCCAACCAGCTTGAAGTGTGTGTTGTTATTGATGCATGCAGGGGAATGCTTGTGCCCGGGCAAAGGAGAAAGGTAAATAGAAAAAAAAATTGTGGTCTAATTGAAATTTGTAAAATCCTGGAATCATGTCAGCAGTAAGTTTATTCCTCCACTTTTTGTGATAACTTCAAGTAAAGGTCTCCTTGCTGGAACTGAATAATTAGGAGACTGATTCTGTAGTGATTTTAATCCTCTCATGAGTTCAATGTTTAGAAAAAGATAAAGCCTTTCTTGTATCGGCAGCTTTTTGTAACAAATACACGTTGTGTAATTAAATGATAACTTGAATAGTGAACCTTATTTGGTGCAGTTAACTGGAGAATACAGGTCCAATTCAATTTGGAAATGAATGAACCTGTTTAACTTCATCTCAAAGTAAAGAAAAATCTTTTTGTATAATATGAATGCAAATGATGCGTATTATATAGAAGTGAATCAAGCCTTGCATTAATCTTACATAAATCTAAGCAGAGAGAAATCACCTTGTTAACGTTTGTGTGGTTCTAGCCAAAAAAACAAATTCACTTACAATAAATCAAATACAAATGTTTAAGTTGACATTTCCTTCTCTTTAGTGCAGAAATGTCAAAAATCCATGAATACAGATAACTGGTATGTCCTCCTTGCTGACATTCTATTTCTTTGTTTTCAATGTTTTGTCTAATTCTAGGGGGCGCTGCCTTTATTTCTATTTCTTTGGATTTTTTCCCTATTAAAGTTGCATCATCTCTACTGTAGTCATCTATCTGTTCTAAAAGTATTTTTCCCGCAGAGATGTCAACACTGACATCCAGTTAATACCACTAAAAGCATTGGCTTCATCAGTGAGACATAGCTAGTCTGCCATGTTTAAACTATTCTTTAATAGAGAGGGTTCTTAACTTAAATGAAATGATTTGTATAATGCAGAAGAAACTATCTTAAAAGGCTGTGACTCTTTATACATGAGATCTAGGGACGGTGGGAGAGGACATCACCACGCTCAGTGAAAAACAGTCGGCAGGTATAGGATCTTTAATGTTGCCTTATACCTTGAAAGAAAACCAATAAAAAGAAAGGCAATTTCTGGAAGTAAGAAGGTCCCTTTTTCCATTCAGAAAAATAATAATAATGAAGGCATTCTTGAATTATTACCGCCAAAATGGAAAGTGAATTAAAGAGCCGCCACAGCCTCCACACCACTCTGGGAATGTAGATCTACTTTCACTTAATTTCATCATCCGTCTATGTGGGTCCATTTAAGAATCAAATATTCTCTCATTATTTGTGGGAAGTCCAATGCACACACACACAGATACAGACACAGACACAGACACGATGGTCCCCTTGTTTTCAAGGTTACAATACAGTTCTTCTGTCGCTCACAACAACAGCTGCCAATTAAGAAACAGCCCCTCAGTTAATACACACACGTCACAGACAATTACAAAGTGTGGTGATCTCTCTCATACAACAAACACACACACACACACACACAAGGAGGAGGATGTGTGTAGGTTTTCGAGGGGGGGGGGGACAGCAAATAACAGCTAATGTTGGAAAAAGGGAGGGACAAGTCGGGCGAGGGGGAACAGTGCAGAGACAAGAGAGAATGTTCTGTGCCAGGAACAAGGCTTTCAGGATTAGTTCTGTCATGCAGTTATACAAGGGGGGAAATAGTGGCTTGCTAGATGAGGCCTGACACACCGAGGAGACGCACAAAATGCAGTGGGACATACACACAGCACAACAGAGCACTCACAGAGCTGAAAGAAGAATGAGCAATGCACACATGCTAACATATTGTGCATTGAGAATCGCATGCAGATAGTCACTGTAAATAATGTAAAAGATACGAGTATTACTATTTCATCATATACATCCAGGACATTTCTACAGGATGACTTTGCACATGCACACATACAAGCAGGCACAAAAAATCACACATACACACAAATCCATGTCCTCTAAACACATGCACACACTGCACAATGATCATTTCCTTCATGCCGCAGCACAAAATTGAGCTATTCATTATTGTCAGCCATGAAAAAAAGCATAGTGCCGGCATGGTAATGAAAATTTATTACAGCCCAAAGCCACTAGATGGCAGCCTCTTCCCTTTCATTTCAAATTTAGTTTCTCATTCCTCAGCTGATCGGCTGACTCCCTCTGTGGCATGGAACGCACTACATGCACTTCATATTGTAAGCGAAGATAAACTGCACTTGTTTAACCATATCGTATTCATTTCAGAAAGAAAGAACTGATTGATCAAAAGTTTTTTGCATATTAGAAAGCTGACTGTCTGTTTTGAAATACTTTGACTTCAACCTTGGGGGTGTTAATCAATAGTTGCTATGTTGCCATAAAGATTTGCCACCCACCTATGATGCATTTTTCATACACAACTCTTTGTCTTGCTGTTGGAACGCACTGCTGTGGGCTTCTATCAGCAAGAATACATCAATTAGCCAATCAATCAGTTGCACTCAGCTTGTGGGAGGTAGACTTTATCCTGCAGGCCTTGAGGCGCACAGTCAATACAGTGACCTTCAAGACAATACAAGAGTCGCAGAATATAATCAGGCACGGTGGGCATGGAATAGTCGAAGACATATATTTCTGGCGCGATGGGTTGACATTCTCAGGGTATGGACAGGGAGAGTTGTTTTACATGTCTGACGAACGCCAATAACAGACACTTGATCATTTCAACTGTTTATTGAGGGTATAAAGTCAAGATGAAAAGAATGTAGATGAGTGCAGTCAGAATACAATTCAATATGGATAAGGATGATAAAAAGACAATGACTAAAACTTAAAGTGCAATTATCAGTTAACAATCTTTGCAGGTCCATACGTTTCTTATTTCTTCAAATTTAGAGGACATGAGCAGGACATGAAAACACTCCGCTTTAAATTGTGTACAGGGATAGTCAGATATTACATCATCGAGTCTTGGCTGCAATGATGTGATTAAATGAAGATTGCTCACTGTTCAAACAGGCTTGTTCAGAAGTGTCTGAGGAGGATATTGAGACAGGAAGTTAGTGCCAAAGACCATCATTTCTTCTTGCCAGCACTCTTGGCTTGTTTCTTTGGCTGCTGGGCAGTAGCAGAGGATGGGGTTGTTTTTTCCAGAACTGCCTGCTGGGCCCCCTCCACAGCCTCTTCCTCTTTTTGTTCCTTCTTTAAAGCCGCCATCTGGCGGCTACTGAACGCATTGCAAGAATCAAGGAATTTCTTACAGCGCTGCCACAAGGCTGCCTGGAGACAAAACAGATGGAATTTAGAGAATGATGTCTCACCAGAGGGGGAAGCAGCTGACAAAACATTTTCCTCACTTTTTCTTTTTGATGGTCAGAACTGATAGTTATTACATCCTAAATATTCACTTCTAGACGTCACACAACTCTTTTTCCGTCTCCACTCACCTGCATGTTCTCATACATCTCCAGCTGGCGTCTCATGAGCTCCTTCATGTTGAGCTCCTGCAGTCTCTGGTGCTCCAGCACATTGTCTCGGACCAAACGGTACGTCTGAATCTTTTCAAAGCGCTCCCTCTGCTGAAACTCTTCTATCTGTGGATCCATCAGCACTGGCACATCTTTTTGGCATCTACAGATATAATCAAGGAAGTTGATGGTGCACAGTTTTTTTATTCAGTGTGAAAGCTAAAGACGTTTTCTGAGAAATACACTGTGTTGCACTTCTTAGTTAGCAGGCAGTGTTTTGAGGTTCAGATATTAAAGAAACTGTAGATGAATAACCTCAAAACATGGCTTGAGTTATCATATGCCTATTCAGGCAATCCTGTGAGATAATACAGCTGACAGTGTTGATACAGGCAGGTCAAATAAACATGGAAATGTGGCTGAAAAATGCAGAGATAGACAGAGGCAACTACATGGCTTATCTCATATCCCTAGTCTATAGTATACCCGGATTTATAACTGAGCAGCAGTGTTGACTTTTCAGATTTACAGTTTTTAAAACAAATCATGAGCTTTAAACAAACCTGAGTCAGAACTTTTTGAACCCAAAAGATATCACATCATGACACCACAAAGACTTCATCTGCATCAAATAAAAGGGAATGAAAGGCATACCATAACATATAAATATTTAAGAAGTAAAACAGGCCATTGAAAATCACAAAGAGTCAGTCAGATAACAAATACCAAATTTGGAATCTTAACTCAACCACAATTAAGTGATTAGCCATGAAATATGTTAACATAGATATATATCTGTCAGTAAATGGCTTGGAAAAGATTGGCTACAGTCTTCTAAATCAAAGTTCAAATGTGCTACATAGAAATTCCCTGACCCTGACAAAAACATGTAAGTCTTCTCTTTAGATTAATGTCACAACTTTAAGAACTAAGTACAGCTACTTCAAGTGAGATTGACTCACTACAACCGTGATGAATTTAATCCATCAACAATTTCATTATGTATGAAAGATTGTCCTTTTCCCTTTAATCCAACTCATGCTAATCATATATTTATTAAAGCTCCTTAGAAGAGTTCATCACTGGATATGAAACAGACTGATCTAAATACTAATGCCTCTATATGACACACAATGGCAAGTAAAACCATCAGCAACAAGACTGATTATTTCTATATCTTCATTTCTAATGCCTGAAACTGTAGCCTCAGGGTCGTTGTCGGGTGAACGTGAAGAAGAAACTGTCTTTTTTAAATATTTTATACAGCAGATATTTCCAATGAGTACGGTAAAACATTTGACTGACAATAGACAGCAGGATGAGATTTTCTCAGTAAACATTGCCTAAACCATGTACGGGACAAGACCAGCAAAGAGACAAGGGGTATCAGTTTGTCCACAGGGGGCGCCAAAATCAACACAAACTGTGTGTCGAAGTTCCTCACAGGACCTTTAAATCCATGGAGTGCATGGATATAGGGATGTTAACATACCTTTTCTTTATACCATCAAATAACTGCTTTATGGCCTCCTTGCTTCCACAATATCTTCTCTTTAAGTTTAATGAAAAAAGCTAATTTCATCGAATAGTCCAACATGTCTGTGTAGGTTATCAGTCATCAAGGTCATGGAAAATTTGAAGCTTGAGTTAAAGGCAACTGGACTTGGTGGTTTCTAGATTTTCTACCAAGTCCAGTTGCCTTTAAATCAAGCTTCATAAATAGCTTAACATAATTTTCCCTGTCCAACACCAAGTATCAACATTTGGGTGGAAAATCATCTAAATATGGCAGCACCGCTGAGAAGTCCATATGGATGATCATTGTATTTTAGGAATTTCTTCGCTAATATCTGTATTATTTGTGTGTCTGTTTAAAAAAAGAGACACACGTAGAGAGATCATGTAAGGGGTCAGTTACTGTGTGTGTGTGTGTGTGTGTGTGTGTGTGTGTGTGTGTGTGTGTGTGTGTTTGATAAAGGAGAAATGACAGTGTAATATCCCCCTGAGGCTCATACACAGAGGAAGGACTTCAAAGAGAGATTGTAAGTGCTAAATATGGTCGCCTATTTCCTATAAGATGACCTTAATGAAGAGGGGAAGGCTGGTGGAGGTGGTGATGGAGTTCATTTGGTTAATGAACATTGCCCTGGTTTAACCTCTGTCACTGTGGGTGACAGCGTGTGTGCAAATGCTATAAAGTTGTCATGCATGAGTGTGTGTGTGTGTGTGTGTGTGTGTGTGTGTGTGTGTGTCTTAATCTATGATGTATGTGTGGTGGGCGTTTGAGAGAAAGAGGTGTTCTGCACACTAATCAGACTTCCCTAATGGACTTCTCCACAGGATCTTTCCCTCTTCTCAGATAGCAGGCCACAGTGTTAGCCGCCGTTAGAAGCTGGACACGGACACACACACATGGACACACACGCATGGACACACATGCATGGACACACACGCATGGACACACACGCAGCAAGGAGAGGGTGGAGAGGTGATGGGAGAAGGGGCAAATCTCATTGGAGCGTCGAGCTCATCGGGGCTCTAAAATAGCGCTCTAATTAACAGACCGCAGTATCATCTCATTTATCATGGAGAAGGATGGACAGAAGGAGAGATGGAGTCAGGGACAGAGAGTGTGGGAGAGAAACAAGAGACTCTGAGGGGAACCGTGGAGGGAGACCTTTCCTTTAGGACACCGACCATGACAAACGATAAAAATCTGAACTTTAGAACTGATTTAATAATGATGATGATGATCTTGGTGTTTGTATGTTCTATGCCAGCATCAAGCTAACAAAAACAATGCTCAATTCAGGTTTCTTTTTTGACAATATGACAAAACTTAAGAAATATTTTATAGTTCATACAGTACGTACAACAACACTTATTTCAGGTCAAAATTTAAAAGGTGTCAGTCTTGTATTACGGCTTTATTTTTATTTTTTTTAAAGCTTTAGTGGGGTACTTTCAGTTTGTGTTGATTTTGCTGCTCCCCTGTGGACACACTGATACCTCTAATCGTATATGTCTTATAGGATAGGATAGGATAATACTTTATTGATCCCCAGAGGGGAAATTCGGGCGTTGCAGCAGCACAGACAAGTAAGCTCAAAATACACATTAAACAGAATAGATAAGATAAATAAAAATAAAAATAGGGGGTATATACAAGTACAAAATGAATGATGAATGATGAATGATTATCTCTGCTGATTTTGTCCTGTACATGGATAGGCAGCTTTTACATATTTTTAAAATTCTTGTTACTTTTTTCAAACGTTCTTATAATCCAGTGAAACTGGATGGCTTCTCTTAATCTCAAAGAAAAGAAACTGAATCACAATTTGTATTTTTGTTTATATGTTTAAAAACATTTGAGTGATTTCCTGATGGGAGAGGTTGCAGCTCTGTGTTGAAAACTCTTTTTAATGTAACCAAGCATGTTGTGTGTCTGCCAGCATGTCTGAACATTACACAGTACACCTGACCTGTCCTCTGGAGTCCATGTGTTGCCCTTTTGTTACACGAAAGGGTCAAGCCTTGTAATATATAACGCTGCTTACAGCACCAATGGGAGCAAAGGTCAGACACACATGAAATCAAAGGACGCTTTAGGAACCAATCTGAGGAAGATACAGATGCTGGTCTACATGCAGACTGAACAAACACAGACATGCACACACACACACACACACACACACACACACACACACACACACACACACACACACAACACACGCACACACACATGAACTAACCATGACATGACACACCATGAACTTAGTACAATAAGGCCTCTCGACTGTTGTAATATAGAAGCACAACCGTCTTGGTTACATATGTTGTATTTTCCTTCTCTAGAATTCTTCTGTTGGCTGAACTGACATCTGTTACAGACAGATATAAAACCAGCCACAGTGTGACAAGAGACTGAAACTTCGATGTCTAATTAAGTGCACTATGGTGTCAAATATATGTCAGATCATCTTTCTAACTTTGCAACCATACTTTGATAGTGAGCCATGAAATGGATTGAAAAAAAGTGAAAAAGGGGTAAAACAGGCAAAGTGTAAAGCTGGTTTGAGTACCTGATGAAGCAAGTGAAGTCCATGGGAGGAAGGGAGCTGAAAGTATTGGTCAAGTCCAGATCAGACTGAGTGAGAGAGGCAGCTGTAAAAGAAGAAACAAAAGAAAAGACCTCATTACCATACTGTGACAACTAATGGGAGAAAGGAAGGACCCAAATACTAATGTGTGTGTATCCAGAGTGTTGTAACAAGACCTCTGATTTCTGCATCATCCACGGGAGTTTCGTTGTTTGCTTGCTGTTTGTTAAGAAACGTGAGACGAGACTTTAAAGCCTAAAAAGACAGGAAAACATTGATTGAAAGTTTGAGAGGACAAAATCAAAATAGACTTATTGATAGAGATATTTCTACAGGAGATACACATCAACAGGTAAGGCTAGATTTAAAGGAATACAGGTGTACACTACATATTTCAAATCACAACCTGTGTCTTACCTTGGCACAGCGGCCAGGTTCGGCCATCTCCCAGGCTTTTTTAATGGCTTTCATCTCCTCTAGTCTCTCTGTGTCCTTCGTCACCTTGATGCTCTCTGCTTTGTTTTTGTCACTGACCACACGCAGCGTCCAGTTCGCCTTTGTCAAGTCAAGGCTCTGCACATATCACAAAACCACATGCACACACAATAACCACAAAGGCTAAAGAGGGTACTGAATGGTAACCACACAGACATCCCAGCTGAAGGTCACAGAACGACAATACATCACAAGTCTCTTTCAGTGAAACTCAGACAGTCAGGGACACAGCCAGTCAGCCATTCACTCAGGGTGTTATGTCCTCTTTTGGCTGTCTAGTCGTCACTCATTAATAATTATGAATCGCTCTCAGTTCATTTATTCAGAGATCATTATGTCCTTTCTGCTGAGAGTAAATATTGAAAATTGAAATTTTGCAGACAGAAACTCTGAAAATCTGCCCTGTAATGCAGAGGAGAATAAAATACATTTTTTTATGTGGCTGATTCATCAAGAAGCTGTGTTTCAGATGACTAGACCAAGTCTGCTACTGCAGACCACAAGATTACTGTTTGAATAGGTGCAGGTCATCCAGCCTGTTGTGGGATTTGATTAATGCCAAGTTTTCTCTTTGTTAGAACAGCAGAGTCAACTTCATATGCAAATGATAACCTGCTGATAAAACAAATTGCAATTACGATAAAAAAAAAAGAGATGTCAGATAAGAGTTCAACCACAACACGCTCATTATGTGAGTTTCGGATGAGAGTCTGTGAAGAGCAGTTGAGTGTGTACTCCACTGAAGTGCCTCCACATCCTCCACTCTTTAGACGTCATTATTACTGCTGCTGGTCATTCTGATGAGTTTTGACCACACCTCCTTGTCTTCCAAGTGTAACACTTGACCTTAATAACACTCATTTACACACAACAGTTTTCATATCTACCTCTGTATTATATTTGGCTTTTGCAATCAAATGAGAACATCTAACGCAATAAAAGCCAATGGATCCAAGTTTAACTTTAGAGAAACACAATTTGCAAACATATCGAACAGCTGATCACGCAAATATTTTCTGCATAGTGACCGACAGTCCCTCAACAGCTCTTTCAGTCTATAGATATAAGTACTTGTACATAATATTGGTCCTAGTTTGCAGATCACAGCTTTATGGTATTTTGTTACCATTACAGCATCCTGCCGGGGGCCAGATTTTGAGACGCCAGCTGGCTTCCCTTTCTCCTTGTCACCTTCTCCTCTGCGGTTGGCTTTGGGTGTATTGGATTTGTGCCTGTCATGGACAGGGGTGTCAGTGGTGGATGTGTGCTTCAAGTCCTCAAGCCTGAATACTGCATTTTATAAACAGAGATAAGGGAGATTCAGTTTTGTTATACAAAAACTAAAGCGTTTTTAAATGTACAATGGTGTATATACAGTAATGTATATGTCATTCATAGTATCTTCAGTTCTGTAGAGTTAAATATTTGTATGATACTGAGTGCTGTTTAATTTCATTGTAGATGTAAAGGCTCAACAAAGGACAAAAGTTAAAAATTGGAAAAAAGCTATCCGTGCAACAAATCTGATTCATGCTCTGGAATGTTAAATTCAATTACATCATCCTTATCCAATAAAATAAATTCAATTCAACTCAACTGTCAGCCTCTGAAGTAAAACATGGCTTTGACATTTAAATGTATCATGTTTAATATTCTGAAGATTTAATACACACTGTGTCCTTTGTCATTACAAGGAACCTCAGCTGTTCATGATTACAGTTTTTCTGAAGTGGGACTGTAACAAAAAAAAAAAATGTGGGGAAAATGCTGCACGTGTTGTGTGGTTTCATGTGTGCTAGATGGCACTGTTGCACTTTCAAGCCAGAGTGAACACAAGCCTCAGCTTAGATGAAGCGTTTACTATGAGGCTCACTCCTCTGACACAGCGAGGAATAATAATCCATCATTTAGCTGACACCCTGCCATTCTGTCTGAACGGCTTTGTTGCATGCTCATCGAGTTAGTCTTATCTCAAGTCACACAGAAATGTTCATGTTCAAATTGGATCTGAATATCAATCTCTGTCGTGTAATTTCAGGCTGATACAAGTCTTGAAAACTGAAATGGCTGTTTATGGCTAAACAAGATCTATTCACTGAAAAGCCGAAAAGAATCATGTTTGGATACTAAAAATGTTTTCTAGTAGTAAAAAAGCAGAAATGAAATGTCAGCGAGGTGTGGACGGAGAAAACTAATGCTGCATGTACAACACACTGCTTACATCTGAATGCTTTTACAGTATACACTGAGGTATAAAGCAGTGTAATAGTGCATGCATTTAACATACACAGTGCAGTATTTTGACTGCAGCTTGTTAAACAGCTTGTTAAGGAGGTTTCAAAGCTTGGCGTTGCATGTACTGTAGTGCGCGTGTATCCGTGTAGCATGTAGGGAGCATGATCAAGGCCGCGGCCTCACCGCTGAGACAGAGCTGAACTGGGTGAAATTAATTCGCTTTCCTGCTGAGATATTTCCCAGGGCACCAGGGGGCAAGAGCCAACTTCATTTGACTTCCCATTGACCCACTTACACAAGCTTATTGGAAAATCCACAAGAGCTTTGTGTGGACATTGGCCGACACATACTCACATGGACAAACGAGAGCAAGAAAAGCTTAGCGTGCTCACATATATCTAAGAACAGAGCACACATGCTAATGACAATATGAACACACGGCACGTTAAAGCAATAAAGAATGATGACTTTTTATCTCATACAGAACTATTACTGTCACTTACACAGGGCTGCCTGTCTGTAAACTGAACACATCTATCTGTATATACAGCTTGTTTATTTTATGCCTCCCACTTTGAGACACACATATCCACCTCAGATTTCATTCCATGCAAACTGAATGGGTGAGCACAGACACTATTGTCAGGTGCAACAGATAGAGAAGAATAATGATTCACTGACAAGCAGGCTGCCCTTTATCTTTCGGCAATCATGCAAATTGTCACCCATGCAGCACCTCTTTCACATCAACATTCATCCGTGCCGCAATTAATTGGTCCCCCTCAGAATTTTTAAAAAGCTGCTATAAATTTCAAAGCCCTGACTTTACTATCAATCCAATTTGTGCGACATGATTAAAGGCGGAGGAGCAGAGTTGGTGGCAGAGGACAGGATTATTGCCTCAGCCAACGACCAGTGGGCACAAGAAATCACACTCTGATCTGCTAAAGCAGCTGTATTCATTTGGCTTTCATTAGGGCTTGTGATTAACAGGACTCTGGCTAGCGGAGGCGAAGAACAAACACCGCCTGCCTTGGCCCCCTGACACTGCCGTATCTGAGTATCTGCCACATTTCACACCAAACGCAAAAAAATCTGCTGTGCACATGCAAACAGGGAGGAATGATCAGAAATCCATTCAGGAGCAAGAAAAGGTAAAAGTGATGTTTTCAATTAAAATGTTTCAATAACCTTATGAAGTGCTTATAGGGATTTTTATTTTGATGTAGTATAAAGCTTTATATTGCTAAATCATCAAAAATACTCGCTTACTTTCAGGAGGAGCACATTTCAAAATTGACTAATTTTCTATTTTTCCTGACGGGTACTGAGTTGAGCTGACATGTTAATCTAGAAATGAAGTTTGTTTTAAGTATGTACCTCTCATTTCTTTCTTCTCCATGTCTCTGAGTGACTGGACAAACTCCAGTTGGGATTCATCCAAATCCCAGCTCTTATAAAGCACCTCTGCTTGCACCACGTACTTGTGAACCTGTGAAAAAAACAAGAAGAGACAAAAGCCATATTACAGTTCAAACTAGACTTGAGCGACACATACAAGAATTACACAAACAAAGCATCAAGAATCTCGATTAAAACAGAAATAAATGCAAAGCCAAGAAGAGATGAATGCTGATCAAATGTATTTAACATAGACTAAGCTGTGTTATTCATGCAGATTATTCAGAGACAGACAGAGAGGTCTTAAAGAAGAAACTGGATGTTTTTGTTTTTCACAGTCTTTGACAGAAGCACATGCTGGGCACAAAGAGACAGAGGAGACCAAGGCCATGCAAGTCAAGATTTTATAATGAGTGGTCACTTCCATATCTAGCACACTGAACAGAGGAGATTTCAACAAAATCCCAGGCTCAGAATCAAACTATTAGAGCAAGATATTCCCATCGCTGCACATAAGATTATACAATCAAATTTGTGTGAGTGTCATCAGCCATGTGTGTTGTCATGTCGGTTGCCTCAAAATATAGATCACACTACAGGAGCCTTGAGCGTTTACGCACAATTACTGAGCATCTTTATCTCCCTGTGCTGTAAACACAGTGCTTTAATCGTTGACCCTTAGCTCCAAGTCTTAATCAATAGTCTCACTCCTGATCAACAGCTGTTTATTCTGGCCGTTCCTGATCTGAAGGGTGCACTATGAAGCCAGAATAATGGCTAAGTGAGGAATGTTTATCTTAAAGCTTGAGACCTGAGTGCCACAAAACTGGCTTTCTTTTAACCCAGATAGATTAACATTGAATTGTTGATTTCATTTCGCAGGGACAAGTCATAACGATAATGTCTACCACATCTACTGTGTCAAAAAAAAGATACAGCAATTCAAGTGCAAAATATGATACAATGTCTGAAGGATTTTGATATGACTTGTGTGATGTGTTTGGAGGTGTGTCGATGGATCCAGAGATGGATAGATATACTGTACAGAATATCACCTTTGTAAATGAAGCTGCACATCTAAACTGCTTTGGATTAACATTGCTTTTGGGCAGTTGTTTAGCTCAGTTAGAAGAAGAGGCATACCCATTTAGAAACTATAGTCCTCAAAGCATCAGCCGCAGGATGCATTTCTTACCCTCTATCTACTCCCAACATTTCTAGTTTTCAGTTGTCCTATCGATAAAAGCAATAGTAACATAAATGGACTGAGAGTATACTTCCTCCTATGACGTTCACTGTGAGTTATTAAGATTCTCAGCTTAGAGAAAAAAAGTCCTAAATGATCAACATGTTCTATCAGGAGAGATATCTGTGCTCCCTTAGTTTGTCATGCTTTCAAAAAATGGATCCTGCTGTTGCAAAGCGCAGCTAATTGCGGTGAATTGCCATGTGAGCACCTGTTGGCACATGCTCTGAGAAGAAGGCATTTAACCGAGAATGATGGGGAGAAACTGTTATTCTGATACTTCATGATCACTAAGAGAGTCAAAGGAGGTTTTTGAAGAACTTGTCACCAGTCTCCTTATGTTTGTAATACAACATTAACAAAGCCTTGCAGTCACAGCAGCACAAACTTTAGGAATCGCATCAAGGTGACCTACATGCATTCTGTTGGAAATTCAGAGAGTAACACTTTAAACACCTGTCAGGTAACTTTGTGAGCTTCATGCTTCAAACAAAGATTAACAGCAGTAAATATCAGATTTATTCTGGTGCTTTGTGTGCCTTTACTTAAGTCAGGACAGTGGGTAGAGTCGGAAAATCAGGGAGAGAGAGAGAGAGAGAGCGGAAAAATTAGCTAACAGGTTCTAACCGCTTCGAGGACTGCAACCTCTGTACATAGGGCGCTCAAAAACTAACCATCCAGCCACCGGGGCCCCAGCTGTCTGTATATCTGAGGTGTGAAAATATACAAAGAGGAGATTTAAAATACTGTTTGTTCTCCAGATGTATCACTGACAGTCACTACAGCAAAACAAATAGACCTCAGGTGCTTTTCACAGGTTTATGGACCCATGCACACAGGCAATTGCTGTGTCTTTGTGTGTATCTGACTATGTAAATACACACTTATAGCACCTACTATACACTTTGGGAATCACCAAACTGGTGTGTTAAATAGAGGGGGGTCTGCAGACAATCAAGAGACTCATAAGTCATGCACAAATCCCTGCTCCCTGACAAGCACTGATAAGTCAGACAGTAACAAAAAAAAAAAAACAGCCAACCAGTTTCTGCTGCTCTTCTCTTGTGATTTTTGTCAGTGTGAGAGTGTGTGTGGGTGTGTGTAAGTTTGTGTGTGTGTGTGTGTGTGTGTGTGTGTGTGTGTGTGTGTGTTTGTGTGCATTCCTGAGAGTAAGGCGTAATGTGTATCTGGCAGTGAAAAATTGATATCAACACAGGCAGAAAGCAAGTGGGTGAGAAAGACAGAGAGGAAAAGTGAGATGCGCCCTTGTGTGTGTGCACAAGTGAGACCAGTGAAGTGTTTGAGGAACAGCAGATACCACGCAGGCAGCTGTCACTGATACCGCCGTCTCCGTGGGAGGTTGAGGCTGGTCCAACGACGAGTTTGATCTCCCAGCTGTGTTGTCCTGTCGGTTTCTGTGCTGGAAAGTGTCTGCCACCTTCACTCCCTTGTCCTGGGAAGAGGATCCCTTCTTCTCGTCGTTGCAACTGTCTGCTTGAAGATAAGAAGCAAGTGGATATCTTAGAAAAGACAAGAGTGGCCGGCATTTTGAACTAACTGTTGGAAGCAACGACTGAACAGCAGATTCAAGTGTTTGAGAGGCGAGCTTTTGAAGAGCTCCTGTGTGAAGTGCCTCTTCTATCTGCTTGTTTTTTGTCGCTCTTGATTGTGTCTGCATAGCTAAAAATTCTCGTTCAATATTACAGTAGTTCAGGGGTCAGTTTGACTAAAACTCAAGCAAAACTTTTAGAAAACTATTTCTTTATAACCATTTGTGAGGGATATTTCTATGACTTGTGACAACAGTGCTTCGTGCAACAATGACTTTTGAAATCTTGATCGGCATCTGAACAACAATAAACGATCACAGACCTCATTAGCATATTGCTTTTAAAAAGGACTTCATGCAATGCAGAAATTGAGCTGAATCCTTCTTGTGATCGAGTCACAGAGAAAAGAGCACCACGACCTTATGACTGTGACACTATATATTTCATTGAAAAAGGTATCTAAACAATTTTATTTTGGGGCTTTTTGTGCCTTTATTTGAGAGACACATTTTGAGAGAGAGTAGGGAATGACATGTGGGAAAAAAGCCACAGGTCAGATTCAAACAGGGCCGCCGGCTTCGAGGACTGCAACCTCTGCACATGGGGTGTAGACACTAACCACTCAGCCACCGGGGCCCCAGCTGTCTGTATATTTGAGGTGTGAAAATGTACAAAGAGGAGATTTAAAATACTGGTTGTTCTCCAGATGTATCACTGACAGTCACTACAGCAGAGCAAATAGAGCTCAGGAGATTTTCACAGGTTTATGGACCCATGCACACAGGCAATTGCTGTGTCTTGACTAGTCCATCTTGTTACCAGATCGTTATTATTTTTCAAGTCATGACAGAAGGAATAATGGTAGTGAGAGAACAGGATGGCTGAGGGAGATTAAACAGAAAATGTGAAAAGGGAGGATGTGAAAAGTTCTTGTAAACGTTAATAAACACCATCTTTGTGTCAAGCTATCTGTTCTTACCGAAAACAAAAGTGTTTGACATCATTTGCATGATTTTAAAGTAAGCTGAGAGTAATTGAAGACACATGGCAATTCAAAATATTTGGGGGAAAAAGTGAAAAACAACAATCTAAAGTGAGAAGTGTCCTGTTGCCTTTAGTGCACTAAAGCTAAATATAACTACCGTCAGTCCTCACCAATCCCTCTCATACAATATGACCCCTAAATCACCACTGTAAGGGAAACAGCTGCAGACAGGGGCCCTGCTGTTTTTAATTCTGCTATACGGGAGGAGAAATTAACCAGAATTTAAACTGAGGTGTAGAAATTTAAACTCTAAAGTACCATGAAAGTATATTCAACAATGGTGAAAAGCTTTACACTGTTTTAATAATTCACTATTAAATTTTAACTGTTAATTTATATAATCCAGATTATAACAGATGTAATCAAATGCTTTAGATAAATACTGTAACTTCCTAACACACAGACAGACAGGAGGCAGAGGCTTTCATTTATCAGTAACTTTATGACAGAACCTGAGAGTTCACCTTCGTTTGCCAGGAAGTTGAAAACAGGAATAACCACGTGGCCCCTCCCAGTGTTGCTGATCATCTCCTTCTCCTGGTCCAGAACGGACAGACGGATCAAAACATCCGGCTTGGAAGTCTGAAACTGAATCGTTCCTAAAACATCCGCCGTCACATCCACAAGGTATCTGTGGAGAAGTTTCAAAATGGTTGTGTGCATTAATCCCTCAGAGCATCTACAATGTTGTCCTGTGTTAGAAAACAGGGCTTTCTAGAATGTTATCTTTATGTGCTGTTGGGTTGTTATCAAAACTGGTTTACAATCATCACATAATCATCACACATTTTACAGAGTGTAAAAACTGAAATTTCCCCTTGCAGGGATCAATAAAAGTAAATCTTAATCTTAATCTCAGATTCAGACTGTAAACTATAGTCCAAATTGGATTTTGGATGAGCTATTGGTGAGCATTTTATATATGACACACCCTCTTCAACAACGACAAGTTTTAATCAAACAACAAAGATGGATTCATCTTTTGATAAAAATTCACTTACCGACATATGAGACTTTTGTCATTGGGAATGTAATAATCCCTGAATTCCTTCACTGAAAATGTGTTGAGGGGCATCTCATGGGACATTTTTGGCAGGAGTCCCATTGAGCCAATCAGGCACATCCTCCACTTGGCACCAGCCGGGAGTGACTCAGGTGTGATGGCCTCTGCTACAAATGTATAACCAAGCTGCAACGCATGGAAAGAAATGATATAATGATACCAAAATATCATTATTGTTTTAAAAGGGACTGTGTAAGACAGACTTAGATAAATAAATCAACAAAACAGGTCGCCCACATTATTTCACCAGCCATCCACAAGACTGTTCCCAGGTGTGGGAAGTATGCTTAAAGTGAAGTGTTCCATCATGGTAATAAGAAAACTGGGATCGGACTATATTACAAATGTAATCAAAATCTATGTGGAGTACACAAAGGGTTAAAGTACAAAGATTTCGAGCACCAACAGACCTTGTTTGGTTTATAGACCTGAGCTGCTACTTTGTTGAAAACCATGTCCAGCTCCTCTCCTGTGTCGTTATTTATGACGTTCATCAGACTGTTAGGGATCGGCGAGTAGACCTTTGGTACCAGCAACATCTCCTCAGAAACCAGGAACACCTCCCTTCATAAATAAAAACAACAAAGTACACAACAAGATATCTTATTCCAAGGTCTGACTTATTGTCAAATAGATTTCCTCGATTTCTGATTAAATTATGAAATGATCTGTCGAGTAATTTCCGCCTGGATTCATACTGTAGGGGTTGTAAGATTTTTATAGTGTTTTCTAACCTGAAGACTAAGACCCAGGAGTTTGCTGTGTCTTGAAGGGAGACAGAGTAATCAGTGAAGGTGATTCTGGTCCAGTCATCCTGCTGACAGGGGTAGAGCTCTGCTGTCCTCTCAGAATGTTCAATGATAAACCTCAAAACACAAAGGGGGAGAGCACATTTAGAAACGTTTCTTGTTTGAATTGAAGAATTAAATAACAAAACCAATTAATCTTCAACATCTTTATCAAAGCATAACTGAGGTAAAGGATTGTGAATTAAACCCAGTTTAAAAATGACGAATGCACCTAAAATCTCAGTGTGAACTTTGGACGAAAGTGGATGTTTCTGTCAGTGAAAAAAACAACAACTAATGCTCAGAGGGTCACTAAAACAAACCCCCCTATTCCACCATCCATACACACAGTGACCAAGCTCTCACTGCTCATGCTCACACATACTTCCTCAGGCAGCGGGTCATTCGGCAGACGCTGCTAGTCGATTGGAACGGGGAGAGGATAAACAGCAGATGGTACCACTGGGAAAAGATGGAACACAATGTGGAAAATGCTCCCTGCCTGGCCACAACAGGCCACCGCAAACAGGAGAGGGAGCAGATTCTGGGCGGGCAGTGCAACAGGGAGACTAAACGCCATACGATATATATATATATATATATATATATATATACATATATATAAAACATTGGCACAGGACTGTATTGGGAGCCCTCATGATCTCTGGGATTGATGACGTATATGATATATGATACATCTGCTTGACTAGCAATGTGTGATGTTCTGTGTATGTGTACATATTACATACATACATGAACATGTGCACACATTCTTTATGAGAAGTCGGTCATTTTGTGTATTTTTATTTTTCATTTACCTTAGCAAGAAGGCAGCGTATTTTTCTGCATCCAACTCAACCTTCGACCACATGTCTAAAAGAATCTGAGACGCTTGGAGGTTCTTCTTCGTGCCTAAATGACATAAGGACACACACATCCTCACATTTAAACACACATAAATAGACACCAATAAAGAACAAGAGATAAACCATGATGCTAATAAAAACACAACACAAACATTGACATTTTAAAGTGCAATTCTTGCCTTATTCAGTGATAGGAGTACATTATTTAAATGTCACACTTATCTTGACAGACAGGTAACCACTGTGACAAAACAGAACCTTTGGTAAAATATGTCATACGATGTGTTCATGAGTAAGTGTGTGATGTGTTTGTTTTTGCACACATTGGAGAAATGCTCAAAGAGACAATTGTGTGTGAAAGATATTTGAATACGTGTCCTCCCGCTGCCTCTACTTCCCTGTGCTCTGCTCCTTCTTTTCAAATAGCCACTTTTCTTAAACTGATACAGCTATTACAGTGGGCCAAGGCTGCCTCTATTGAAAGATGGAGACCTCCTTATCCTCACCTTTACAACCACAGAGAGGCAACAGACAGAAAAGCAGGCGGAAAGGAAATCAAAGAGTTGAGGGACTTGTGGCATTTGGGGTTGTTTGAGATAAACAGATATACCAGGGAATATAACTCTGAGATCAGAAAAGGCCAGCGTTTTAAGCTTTCTTTAAATGAAAAGCTTTTCAAAGCGCAGTTAGACAGGCAGCGTTTTTTAAACTATGATTGGTGTTTTGCCGTTTACTTTAAGTGCCAGTCTGAAAGCTGCACTTTATGCTTTGACAAGTGAATGAATCAAATCTGAGATGACTTAACCATGACAGGTCCCATTTCAGGGACATCAAGCTTTTTAGCCTTTGTGTTCATGTTTATGGCACATAATCGACAGCAATATTTTTTGCATTGGTGGAAAATAGTTCCATAATGATGTTGATTTCTTTTGGATGTTTGGTGTGCTTAAACCACTTTTAAAGCCACGGAACACGAGGTAAAATCCCTTCTTTGCTATGAATGCCACCGATTTCTGAAATGCTGCTTTAATGAAGCTCCTCATACCCCCATGTGTTTAAAGTATTGAAATGTTGACAGTTTCATGTTCATCACAACTCAAATAGACTCAGTAAGCTTCAGGTTTTGGGCAATGAAGAGAATGTTGTGTCACCTCGAGAGTTTCTTTAAACAGTGGTGCACCATAGTAAGATAATTAGCGCAAACTCTTAAAGGCAGAATGTGTGACATTTTACACATAAATACAGAAGAAATCAAGTGTAAAAGTCTCTCTGAGTCATGGCTGTCTACAATGAGTGAGAAGTGTGAGGGTGCGTTCGAATTGTCCCTCCTATCTCCTTTCACTATCCACTTTAGGGTTAGGGTTGATTGTCAGAACAACGAGATCACCTTTCCCTAAATCCTTTATGAATTCTCCTAACATCTTTCCTTAACCTCATGACGTTTTCCCCGGGGTTAAGGTAAAGTGGATAGTGAAAGGAGATAGGAGGGACAATTCGAACGCACCCTGAGTCTCGCCTGCTGTACTTTTGTCTGGCCGTCGTTACATCATGTTTACATGGATGGGACAGCCTTGGGTATAAAGCTGTTAGTCAAGGAAAAGAAGAAGAATAACATAGACTATTCACTGCTTTTTTTCGATGCCACATAAGTGTCTTTAGATCACGATCATTTCATGTCAATTTATGTGCAAATATGAAGCTATGAGTTAACCAACGTGCGCTAACATTAGCCTGCTAACACAACAATGCAGGCCACAGGCAATGGCAGCTCGAGCAAAGGATAATTTTGTCCGCTGCTTGTGCTTAAATGTGCTTAATTATGGTGCGTTCAAATTGATAACTCCTTTGTGCGAATGCGAGGGATTGGAGGTGTGTATTGCTGGAGGAGAGTGACACTGTTTTGGTTTAATGCTGGTGCTCAAGGGCGACATCTACTGGATCAAAAAGTCGCACATTCTTCCTTTAAGAAAATTGGATTTTAAAATTCTTCATTTGAAACTGAGATAAATTGCCTGCGACCTGCACAAGAGCTAGTTTAATAAATAATTATTCCAAAGCAACACTGATAAATGTACAAAGGAAAAGCTGCTCAGCTCTGTCTGCCTTGTCTTTCACTTTGTATCACTTTGGAGAGGTTTGGCTGATAGATGCTGGAATACTGTTTGCTTGTGTGTGTGTGTGTGTGTGTGTGTGTGTGTGTGTGTGTGTGTGTGTGTGTGTGTGTGTGTGTGTGTGTGTGTGTGTGTGTGTGTGTGTGTGTCCTCCATGGCCACTGCTCATCTGTCAGGGTGTATTAGTAAGAGTGGCATCTCATCAATACATTTTTGTGCCTCTGCTCAGGGGCTCAATATACATGCCAACAGGCTAAATCAAACAGTAAATGGAAGGAGAAGAAAGTGTTTTGTGTGTGCATGTGTGTGCATTCAGACACAGACTAATAATCTTCAAATGAAGCTCAGGTATTCTGTTGTTATAGTTCTTATTATTTTCCCCACACATTGTGCCTTTAGCCTTCCCCTCTCTGAAGATGTCTTTGTCTTTCAAACATTGAACACATTCAAACATTGTGCTCTGATTACAGAGCACAATGTTTGAAGACAAAGACAATGTTTGGTGGGCGGGTAATGTTACCTGGTTTTGAGGCATTCAGGACCTCTCTCACCAAGTGCCCTTTGAATCCAGCCTGCAGAGTGATGACTGCATTCACCTCCCTGTCTGTTGGCTCTCTTTCTCTCCAGCCTTCTGGAGGCTCTGCATCTGCTTAACAATTAAAAACTGCAAGTTAATTTCCATACGCTAATAGGTACATATTTGGATATTAGGAATGGAGAATGACAATGAGGTGCTATAACAAACATCAGTTAGGCATGTTTGATTCCTTGTAAAACTGTGTTTGAGCTGAGACATTGGCACTTACATGAAGTAGAGTGTTCTTTGGGGACAGTGGTCAAGACTAAAGGGTCAGCTGTGAGGGCCAATGAAGCCAAGTGCTCCTCTGTTGTCAGCTTTCTTCCCATAGCCTCACGCAGCATGTGGTAAACTGCAGAGTTAAACACCTTAACACACACACACACACACACACACACACAAGCCATACATACAGTTAAGTGATATCATAAGTACATCATACGAACCAAACTTGAAAGCAAAGTTAGACTTTTTATCATGTCAATTATCCCTCGTTTACCATGGCCACTTTCCAAAAATCTAAAGATGACCCAAATATTACATTTTCAAACTCATCAGAAATATGGTGTAAAACATTACAAACACAATGCTTTCTGAAAAATGTAAGCTCCTATGAGGACTTCAGAGCTGGTTATGAAACACACTAATAGAAAAGATCGATGCCTCTTTATGACCTTAAAAGCAAACAAGACCATCAACATGAAAACGGAGAATTTTTAGATGCAAAGTGAGTGAAATATTTGACTGTTAAAAGAAAAGCAGGATGAGATACTGTATATTGTAAAACAAATATAAAAAAAAAACAATTCTTTCACATGTACAGACCAAAAAAGATTAGAGGTACTGCTTTGTCCACAGCGGATGCCAGAATCAATACAAACGGAAAGTTCTTCACAGCAGCTTTCAACCAGGAGCCTTGTGAAATAAGTATCAGTCCAGTACATTTTTTGGCACCGAGCAGAGTTGAATTATTTTTCAAAGATTCAGACAACTGTATCTGCTTTTCACTGCAGAGCCTAATTAACTCAAATGAACGCTTTGCAGTCAGGTGCACTACTTAAAGAAAGTCAGTCTACCTCTAAGAACAGCCTAAAAGAAGGAGGAGCTTTTCAAATTGTCAACATCACCATATAACCAGAGGTAAACAAGCTACCTTTCGGTGTTTTGCTTGGTTGGTGTCCATGTTTCGGGGACGGTGAGCCTCATCCAGGGCTAGTCGAGCGGCTGGCTGGTCCTGCTCATGGCTGAAGGAAGCCACCACTCTGCACAGAGCCCTGAAGATGCAAGAGGCCTGCTC
Organism: Labrus mixtus; assembly: GCF_963584025.1. NCBI lineage: Eukaryota > Metazoa > Chordata > Actinopteri > Labriformes > Labridae > Labrus > Labrus mixtus. The sequence continues at coordinate 12,099,204 of NC_083623.1, read as the reverse complement.
AGTGAAACGAGAGCTTTCCTGTTAAAGACAGAAATACAGACAGGGAGTAATTTAATTTAGTTGAATAGCGATGAATTAAACAGAAAAAAGGTTAAATAAAATAGAAGAGCAGAACACCCACACATTGGGACTGTGTGGAAAATTGCTTCAAGCAGGTGAACTGTGGATGGCAGACAAGATCAAAACATTGCTTCTTTGTTTTTCTCACATGCATTAGACTTTCAATACACCCATGTGTCTGAAATTATTTTTGTTTCAGAAAGCTGATATTTTCAGCAACAGAAACATGAGGCTAGAATCTAGGAAAGCAGAGGGAAAGAATTACTGACATGTGATTTATTAAACTGAGGCAAGCCTTTTCCAAAAATGTTACAGCCAGGATATTGCTACAAAGGCAATTTCCTCCTCTCCTCTCTGTATATTCAACCAAGCTCTGTTTTGTACTTTTTAAAACTTCACAACTTAGGATGCACGAGTTGCACTCTCCATTTGTTTGTCTTTGTGTGTGTGTGTGTGTGTGTGTGTGCATTCTTGGGGTGCAGCCTTGACAACGAAATTCACCGCTCTGAGCGGTTTCTTGCTCCTTTGTCTAGTCACGGTATTTCTCACTCACTACATGTCCTTCTCAGAGACTCTTGGTATGTGTTTGTTGAGGGTAATTTTAGCTTTCTGGTGAGAAAATGATCTGGAGGCTGAGAATAGTATTAAAGCAATATGCATATGTTGTTTGAACTTTTATCAAATGATGAGGGTAGTCATGATGCTAATTTGAAGGGCTATATATACTGTATATATATTGCTTTAATGACATGATTTGTTTCCTTACTTTACCTCACTCCAGCTGTGGTCAGAAAGGTCATCCATAGATAAAAGATAACTATATGACCATGACTGTAAACTGTAAACTAATGCCCTCTGTCACCTTGGTAAGCTGTGCCATGACGGTTTCTTCATCCCCAAAGATAAAAGGTGATTTGCTGCACAGGTGAACGTGGTAACCCAGTGCTGCCTTCGTATGGAAGGACAACACATGGCGCCTGGAGGAGGGAGAAAGACTTGTGATTATTATTTAAAAACAGGACCACAAAGTCCAGACTCACTCTACCTAATAAAACAGGGGTCATCAATCTTAAATACTTAGGATCATAGCTATACAGTATGTGCTGCCCCTTAGTCAATCAAAGAGGGATGCCGCCTTCTTAGATCGTTTCAGTTGAAACGCCATGACTGTACAATTAGACAGAAAATGTGAACAACTAGCAACAGTCCATGCATTCCACTGAATTCCCTTTTAAGTCTTAATAATGGAACTACGTTTCTGTCACAAGGGCAGCAGCCTAATGTCCAGTCTGCTGAGTGCCAGGCTGAGTTCACAGGGCCTTGTCGGGCATGAGAGAAAGAAACCCCACTTCCATGGCCCCATTAGCTTTACATAATTCAACAATCCAAGCCTAACTAGATGGATGAGCATCAGGCAAGTGCTGCAGGAGAAGAGGGCATTCTACAAAAGGGAAATGGAAGGGAGAGGGCGAGGGCGAGAGAGAGAGAAAAAAAAGGAGAGAGTAAGGAGGAGAAGAAAGGGAATAAAAGGCAAATGTAGGGTGAGAGGAAAAGCAAGAGACTTGTACAAAGGGAGATGGATGATGACATCACTTAATAGAATAACACAGGTTAGTATGTTCCAATAAAGTGAAAGAAGAAAGCACACTGGGTCAGCGAAGAGATTAAAGGAGATCGTGTAACACCTTCTGATGGGATGACCTTAACAAACAGAGAGAAAAAGAGAGGGAGTGCATTCAAAAATGGTCGCTGCTGAGAAGCATGGACACATTGTCTCATCTCTCTTAGTGACAGTGTGCTATGGGGCATGTGGGCATGATAAGTTGAGTGCTATGTGTGTGATTATGGCTCAGTGGTAATTGCACTGCTGCACACCTGCACATGACCCCAGAAAACTAGGCCCTCTGATTCTAGGCCAAGCAGCACCCATTAATAGAGACTAGGACAGAGGCTTTTTTGCTGCTTTCCGGAGCATCCGAGGCTAGGCAGACATCTCACTCTACAGTATGAGAGCTTTAAGTAGACTTCAGAATGGCAGGGCAAAATCCAAATAAGAGTGAAAAGCTTCCTTTTCAACCAAAGCTCTCAAGGGTCCCATGCAAAAAGAAAAAAAGCATTCATTTTTAACACAGGTTCCCAAAGTGGGAATAAAAAAGCTCTAACCATGGCAGCAATGGTACCATTATGATGAGTGCTTAGGGTGATTTAAGGTTATGAGATGTACAAGACTACTTGGATATCATATTTCAAGAAACATAAATGTAGATTACAGAAACAAGTAGCATAGATTTGCAACATTGTAGTCTGTACTGGTTCCCTCATGAGCCTTATCCCAGTTTTATTTTGATCAATACAGTGCACAGTTCTCTGTATTCATCAATGCTGTCCTACCCTGGGGGTAAGTTAAGCATGGCTGCCTTCGAGGACGTAGACTTGATGGTGAGAAGTGGCAGCTGAGACTGCAGGCTTATCCAGGAGTACGGCTGAGCGATAAGAACTGCAGACCTGCGTGCAGCTGTCATTTCCTTTTCTAGGAGTGGAGATAAAAGGTAAAAGGGTCAAACAACACGGTCAAATATCACAAACATGGTGATTGTGATCATACATATTACAATCCTGGTGATACTTATATTATCAGAAAACTGTTTTGTAATCTAGCTATAGATGTGTGTGCGCATGTTTTTTGTAGATAGATTCTTACTCTCCTCGGCTGTCTCTCCCCAGAGGAGCAGAGGAGAGAAGCTGACGAGGATCTGTGAAGTTTGCAGGCTGTCCACACACAGGTAGTGAGTGCCTCTCACCTCTAGACACTGGGGAGACACACACACACACACACACACACACACACACACACACACACACACACACACACACACACACACACACACACACACACACACACACACACACACACACACACACACACACACACACACACACACACACACACACACTCATATGCTGGCTTTAGATTTCAGTTTGAAGGCAGACAAGGAAAATAACAAGTGTAAGAGGGGAAGAAGAGGAAGCCTTAGGGAGGGATGATGGATAAACTGATAGGAGGGTGGCTTAGTGAAAAACGAGCTGTAGAGAAATACAGAGGAAGAGAGTGAAAGATGGAACGGTAAGGAGAGGAAATAAGAAGATATAGGAAAAAAAGCTGAATAGGTTTAAGAGGCATTTGAAGTGACATCTGGATAGGAGAGGCCAAAAAGGTGAATTTAGCGTTGTAAGAAAAAGCGGCAGGTGAGAAAGACAAAGAAGGAGGGGTAAGAAAAGACAGATAGAGAACAAGAGGAGCAGGGGGGGGTTCAAATGTGGCTGGAATTACAAACAGACTCAGCAGTCTATACACACAAACACACACACACAAAGTTAGACAAGAACCTGGCTACACACTCATGCACACGGTCACTTCAGAGGTATGTTCATAGGATGCATGTGACAAAAACACACACTTATGAACAGCACGGGACATAAACTGTTGTTACTAAAGATTTTAGAGGTAGTGGTGCCATCAAAATAACAAAAATGTCCATTTGCCATGTTTTTTGTGTCATTTTTGCTTGGTTTTATACTGTTCCAAAGATCTACAGGTGGGAGTAGAAATGCAAACAGGTGTGATCAAAGGGAGAGGAAAAAACTGTAAGCTACCTGCACCTAACACATATTTTAGACCACAAGGTTTACAAAGAATTTGTTTTTAAAGACTTACACTGAATGGGGGAAAAAATTATTTACAAAAAATCTCAATAGGGCACCTGCAAGTGATGATGACTGAAAACTTTGTACAGGATTAGGTTGTATAGTAGAGGATGGTGTGCATGTCTGTGTGTTTTCTCGTGTATACCTCATGTCTTGATACAGCAGATGACACGCGGAGGGACCCAGTAGTAAGAGAGTGCGTAGATTCATTACAGGTGGGGCTTGTCGCAGTTTTGGGCAAGACAGTACTCTGTAGACACAAACACACTGAAATGAATAACAATATATGTGCTGACGGTAATTATTCAGAGCACCGACACATAGAGTCGTACGGGAATGCAGACATTTTTCATTTCTGTATGTTCTGTATGTTATTTCATGAAACATACTCTACCTTAAAATGAAATTTATGGACATGATGTGGGTAGATCTGTGGTTTATGGAAGACCAAGAGATTCCTGGGAAGAAAATATGAATACAGGATATTTTTAGCCTGATTAATAAAACCTGTATTTTGTTACTTCTTCAGCTTTTTCCAAATTGTATACATCAAAATGCAGTGCACAATTACACATGTGTGTGTTTGTCTCACTGAAAGCAGTTAGCAAAGTCCTCTAGGTCCACCCAGGTCTGCTGCAGGACAGATTTCAGCAAAGGACCAGAATGTTCCTCAGTAACTTGCTCCTTTGCTGCAGTTTTGGGGTGATCTGGAAGGAATTTTCAAAATCCAGATATAAGCATGACATTGTTTGTGATTAAGAAAGTATTTGTTAACATTATTCTCTGTGTAAAGCAGTAGGATTGCATTAGTCAGTCACTTAGCAATTAGATAAATGTCATTTAAAACTGCTTCTAAAAATGTGCAGCATCCAAACATAGGAAAAATATGTCCTTATAAAGCTGAGTAGCATTTGAGTAGACTGGTTGTTTTCATGCCACACTTAAGAGCTGTAGAAAAGCCTGTGAAATCTCCCGTTTTCAAAATGCTGCAAGTATCAAAAAGCCTTTCCTCTTGTGACTCATAGCAAGTTATCCTAGACTCAAATCATTATCTGAAACCTGGTGAGCCAAATTGGCCAAACTCCCACATAATGGCACAGTGTAAGCGCACATGCACATCCATACGCCCACTCGCTGACTCCCACAATCTCAATGCATGCAGAGCATAGCCATAGACACAAGCAGGCTAACAAACACTCCGCCCTAAAAGCGCACACACACACACACACACACACACACACACACACACACACACACACACACACACACACACACACACACACACACACACACACACACACACACACACACACACACACACACACACACACACACACACACACACACACACACACACACACACACACACACACAGTTGCTCTGCCCCCAAGCTCCTCTCAAAGCCAGATGTCTGATCAGAGAGCTGAGGCGGCGAGGGCCACTGGCTCTGCTGCTGAGCAATGGTGGTCCGCTAACTCAAACTGCAGGTGTTACTAAGCAACTAAACGGGGGCAGAGAGAAGGCAGGGAATTGGCTATTTGTCGTAATGCATGATTTCAGTCCCAATGTCTTTTAAGTGTCTTGGCAAACCAAAGGAGGTATTGAGAGAGAGAGATGGAGGGCGAGAGAAACAAATACTTGTGATCACATTTATCGAACTATGTTGCTCGGATGCTGCTTAAGTCAACCATTTATGAAGACTTTTTTCAACATCCTACCCCCAAAACTGAATTAACAAGCATCTACCCATTCTAGTAGCGTTTTTTTTTTACTGCCCTCATGTGGGGCTGTTTAGTTTTATAATAAAGTCTAGATTATTTTAATTTAGGGCCCAGCATCGCAGAGACACTGGTTTTACCATTTGAGTTGTCATCATCGTCCTTCTTCTTGTCCTCTGCAGTAACCTTAAGGGAAACAGGAAAAGAGAGATAGAGAGAGAGTGAGAAAGATAGTTAGAGAGAGCGGTTGATAGAGTTACACGGCCAGAGATCCGCCTCCACCCTCGAGTGATTTCATGCCAGCTGTGGCGTTGCACCATTTTCGCGAACACCCCGGGACACAAGACACGGTTTTAATGTGACAAGGGCTGCTCCTCTCCCGCTACAAAACACCACCAGGGAACAGCAGCGCTAATTTACTTCCCCCTGTCAGAGACAAATGAAGACTTATTACATTGTTTATCATGTTGTTCCTCTATTGGACTGATTTCATACTTGTCTGTCCAACACAAGAAAGAAATGAGTCATTATCACATTTTTCAAATATTATGTCAGAGCCAGGCAGGACATTGTGCCTGGAAACAGGACATGGATAATAAAGCTGGTTTCCACCAGATTATTCTGCTCTGAGTGAGAAACGTGTCTTTTTTTTCTGTAACTTAGAGCAACCCCAGCAAGACTTTTCTAATGAGTCAGAGTGAGTGTGTGTGTGTGTGTGAGTCATCACTTATTTGAATAAGTACCCGGAGACCCAGACAGACGGAAAGAGGCATTGTGACTAGAAGCACACTTGATCTCCTCTCGACGACAATAGCAACACTTTCATTCTAACCAAACATGTAAATGTGTGTGTCGCAAGGGTAGACAAGACTCTGAGTCGAGTACCAAAGCAAGCATGGTAGGTTCCGTCCGCCCACAGAATACCGTTTTATTAGATCTCTCACCTGTGTGTAGTAAGAGGACACTGAGACTGATGGATCTTACAGGCAAGGCTCTTGGGATTTAAGCTAGTACTTTCAGAGGAGAAAGCTTTTTATTTCACAGTGATCAAATCGTAGCCATGGGTTTGGAGGAAGAGGGGGCATTCTTTTAATCCCACACTTCATGGGGCTTTATTTCACACAGCCACAGTTAAGTCTCACAAATAGACTTCCACTATTTTCCCCTGAAGTGAATTTTAATTCACGTAAAAATAACATCTCTTTGTGTTTAGATTTCACAGGCACAATGAAATCCAATGTTTTCTTGGGCTTCTGTGAAATTTTGGAAGCTGTATTTCTCTGTTATTTGTAAATTAAACCATGGAGGTGATATGTTGATTTAGCGATTGTACAGATTTCAGGCATCTTATACAGTAGTTGAAACACCAAAGTTACACAGGAATCTAATTCTTTAACCGCCCTTTTGCTGAGTGAGTAGGCCATTGCAGGTATTAAACACCATGTGACACAACCTTCTACAATTCTAGGAGCTGCATAGACGGAGAGGTTAGTGCTGTCAGCGTAGGTTCAAAGAATCAGAGGGAGGGGACGAAACAGCAAAAAACTCCTACTCACTTGATGTACAGTCCCCGAACACATGACACACCATGTGCTCGCAAAGAGCCGGAACGCACATTAAATAAATAAAAATGTGGCACATGTATGACACACACACCACAACAGTGCACGTGCGCGCACACATCAAACGACACATCAAATTAGTGTGTCCATACCGCCCTAGCCCGGGCCGCTCTATAACTGGTCACTGTTACACAAGAGGGCGATTAATATGAACTCTATTTTTTCTCTGTATGCTAGGAGTGAAGTGTAATAATGAACCCCCCAGGAGGCGCAGACACTGATGGCTCACCATCTAATTGCACTGCTTTTTTCATCATCGCGGGTACACGACCTCTCCCTGTTTGAAACCCACGCGCCCCGCCGAACACCAGAGATCCTCTGCTTCCTGCGCCACTTTCATCTTTTCCTGTCCAACTGTCGCTTTCGATCCATTTTTCAGTCCCCCTTCTGTCTTATTCAATACAGTTGTCCCTCTCTCGTTATCCCTCGCTCTCTCTCTTTTTTTTCTAAGCTCATCTCTGTGTCCCTCTTGCTGCTAAAGCCCACCCTTCACATCCCTCTTTTGCTGGTGCTGTCTTTAGTGCAGATGTGCCCCTGGTCAGTGGTGGCATGGCTGGGAGACAACAGAAGTGACTTTGAGACTGGGGGATGGCAGCCTTGTTGTCACTGACACACACAGCTACCCGGGTGAGCCTTCAACTGCATATTTACAGGGGGGGGGGGGGGGTCAGTAGAGGAAATAACAAGAGGAGACAACTTTTTTTGGCTGGCTGTTATTATTCTAGTTTTTGAACATGTGGGATTTCGCTGGACTTCAGACACCCTCATAGCTATTAAAAAAAAAGACCTTAGGCAACCAGAATCAATGAAGGTTTTATATTAAACCAGAATCTCTCTTTATTATTAAACACACACATTGTGAATGTTTAAAATGACCTTTGTGCCCGAGCAAACAGAATCTCTATTTACCTTTATTGCATCTGTTGTGCCGTTCAGGGAGTTAGAGATGCATTCAGCTGCATCAGACTCGAGTCCTTCTTTGCGGTCTCTCTCCTCTCTCTCAGCAATACACACCAGCAGGGATCCATGGGAACGCCTCCTCTGAGCGCTCTGCTTGGCCTCTCTGACACACAAAGACACATTTTCATGCTGCATGTTAGAACGACATACGGCATCACATCATAGTCATGACGTACCCGCATCCCATCTCATGGCATTTTGAAGCAACACACTGTATCATCCACAGCATGAGTCATGCATGTCACATTATAGACATGGAATGACACTGGAACAGCCTTTCTATCGTAGCATTGCGTTGATGTATTTATATATGTGTGTGTGTGTGTGTGTGTGTATCACATTTTTCATTGCCCTGCTGCAGGGAGAAACATGGGAACAGATTTAGGGACAGAAAGAGGTTCAGGAAAGAGTGTGAGACTTTAGGATGTTTAACCAAAGCTAGTAACTTATTTTTTCACTTTCCTTCCTCCACAGTGAGTTCAGAGCACAGGTTAGCTATAGAAACATTAAATCCTCCACCAGCAACAACACAGTTACATGTGCAGAACAATAGAAGAATGCTCATCCTCTTTCATGTCTAAGTTTTAGATCATTTCTGTGTACGCACAGCTCCGGGATCGGGCCAACGCTGCTCTTGACACGGTAGGAGAGAAAAGGGCTGGCAACCTCTATGCACCACTCTGGTTTTGACAAAGGAAGCTCTACAATAAAGAGAAATGGAGAAAAAAAAAATCTCACACATCATGCCAACACTACTTTTTTTAACACTCTTACGCTTTTATATGCACTTTTTTGTTTCCCTCAGAGATCAGCTGATGTCAGATAAGCCTGAGCCAGCAGCTATTTTCATTACAGAAATATTGTAGCTATCCTCCACCTTTTTCTCATTTCAGCATGTGGTACTGTGTGCCCTCTGTACTGCAGCTTCTGAATCTCCTGCATTAGCACTCTCCTTTCTAGTCATATTTATTTATGAAATTCACCTACACTCTATCACATAATTTGTGATTTTTTTTTCATTTGTTTGATATCCTCCCCTGCATCCTCCTCCTGGTTTCCCCTTCACCACCTATCCTTCCAAATACTATTTTAACTCCTGCCTCCTTCTCAGTCTCTCACGCACTCCGTGGTTCATCAGAGACCACGATCTCCTTGCGCTGGCGGATGAGTTTCCATCGGGGCACAGGTGGAGGTTTGGGCGGTGCCTCCAGCTGGCATGCTCGGGTTCTGGTCAACAGGACGATATGGCTGTGCAGCAAGGAGAGACCGTACTGCCGCAGATACTCTGAGGAATTAGCCTGTGAGCAAGCATGTAGACAAATGCACAAAAATAAATATTCATCTAAACCCACTAATGAACATTTAAAGTGCATTTCCACCAACAAACCCTATATACTATCAAAAAAGGGGGATCTTCCTAAAGTTTCAAACGTGATATAACACCTCTATCAGAGGAGAATTCTGGAAACTGTCCACCAATTAGCCATAGCTTGTGTTTAAATTATAAAACAAGTGAGGCCTGTTGAGGAAACTCATCCAAGTAGAACACACCATGTCCCCAGGTCACAAGTACTATGTGTCATCTTCTTCACCCTCGTGTTGTTATAGGGCTTTTGTACATTTTCACGGTGACAAAAACAGTATTTTTAAAGAAGCTTAACATATGGATAGTTTTTTACATTAAGGGTGAAGGGTTTATGTGGGATTTAATTACGTGAAATTTTACAAGTCGAAAATGAATTTCTGGAGCGCTGGTGGCCGAGTGGTCCCGTGAGAGGCTCAAATCCGACCTGTGGCTTCTTTCCCGCATGTCATTCCCCACTCTCTCTCTCTCTCTCTCTCTCTCCACTCAATTTTCAACTCGATTCACTGTCCTGTCTCTCCAATAAAGGCCCAAAAATAAATCTTTGAAAAAAATGTTTATTAATATTTTTAATCAATGTGTTTCAACAAAAGTTTTTTTTAGCAAGAACAGCTACAGTATGTCATGGATAGACAGGTTTGCAGTTCCTCTACATAGCTTTGAAATGTGCCTGAAGACAGTCTTGCAGCCACACTTTGTATGCTAATGGACACAGCCACCCACTAGCAGGTTATAGGCCTTCACAATCACATCATCATGTGTTGTCCTCATTAGCAGTCACTTAATATTGCACAACTCATAATCCATTTGTCTGGTTTAACATTTGTTGATTTGCACTTTTGATAACCTATTTATCTTGATTAATTACACACAATGGATGAAGCCAGAGAGGAGGAGGAGAGAGGAAGACTTACCATTTGTCCAAACCCAAAGGAATTATTATGTGGATGGACGGGGTAAAAGCTGGCACACACCACTACCTCAGGGGTACCTGGGAAACACACACATCAAGACTAACGTAATATGCAAACTTCAACAATAAACACACAACATAAAAAAATCGATATACTTGAACTGATTGACTAACATTGCAGACCTCACCTTGACACAATAAAGATTAGTTAAACTTAGAGATGCCAATGAAAATGAAGCTGATTTAGGTTTTATTTCTTGATATAAAGTGAACCCCTGGTGATGTGTAAGCACTATTGGCCTCCACAGGTATACATAAGACAACAAGAGAATATCCACTGGTTATCTCTGGAGCTCCCTGCCCCCTATAGTGCATCTTAAGAGTATATCATATACGAAGCACATGGGCCAGAAGACATGGAAAATCAATTTGAGGGACCATAGTGAAGATAGATGGGAGCACCGCTAGACTAATAAAAAGGCTTCACATTAAGAATTGAACAGAAAAGTGGTTCTCTCACTGCATAGTGATTTATGCATTTCAATGTATGCATTTCAATGAAAGAATGTGGTGAGCAGGGAAACAGAGACAGGGAAAGATTGTGTGGGTCTCTGGTGTTTTGCATTTAAGTTTCCTTGTGCAGTAATGTTATTATGAAGTATAAGCACTTTGTGTATGCATGTTATTGCATCATGTTAATATACTCAAGACTTCAATTATTGTGAATAAACGTGATCACAAGAGAAACTAAGGGGCAGATGGCTGTCACAAAGAGCAGGTAAGAGCAAGTAATACTTTATTGATGTGTTTGATTGAGTTCATAATATTCATTTAATACAAATCATACTGAACATTGTTTTAATTTTACACCCGTAAGTTCAGCTTGTTTCTGTTATCCTACGCAGGGTTTGTGGATGAAAAATGCTAGACTATTCCTAGTGTGATCAGCATTGTTAAGGATGATCCTACCCTTTTGTTTAAGAATTTTCAATTAAAACTGAAGAGTTCAACCTTGAAAATAATGTTTAATCTCTGTACCTAAATGACCTGAGACAACTTCAAGCCACACACTCTTTTTCTGACGACATCATTCAATCCTGCTTCCGTCACACAACCACACTTGCCTTGGGAGACTCTCCTGCCCTGAGGGAACACCAAATAATTCACCCTGCCACTGCTCCCTCTGCTGGTTTATTTATAGTCCACCGCACACACATTAACGCTCCCTGCGCTCCATTATACATGAGCTTGGGAAAACAGGAAGTGATGCTTGAAACAACAGGAAAGGGGCAGTGGGGCGCCAGCCCACATGAGAACAGAAATGGATGTATTTTGCAATAGGGCACAAAGTGACCTTAGGCCTGCAGCTTGTCCCAGTGCTAACGTTAATCACAAAGCTATACTATGAATGTTGCAAAGGTGCATGTGTTATGACTGCTATATGAGAATCACATAGAAAGGAATCATTGATAAGTGCGAGTTTCTGTAGGACAATGAAATATTCATTCTCATGCTCCATACTAGTTAAATTATGGATGCAGGGAGGAAAATAGTGACATACACACACTGTGCATTCACATACATGCGTACAAAAGGTATAGTGTGGTCCTGCACATACAAGACATAAAACACAACATATGGTTTCCAAACAAGCCGTTGATAAATGAATAAGCTGTAGTGCGTACCAATCATCACGACCTAATGGATGATTGATTTAATTGACTCGCTCAATTAAATGTGCAAGCAGAGTGTGTAATGGAGATGTATGTTCAGTATGCGTTTGTGGCTCTCTGCGTGACTGTGTGTGTTTGTGGGTGAGACTGTGACACCATTCAGACCTTCACTTTTCTTTGGCTCATGCAGCGACGGACTCCTGCTGTCATTAAGGCTGGATTCTCTCCCTGCAGCTGGATCTGCAGTCTGAGGCTTCACCTCCGGTACACTCTCATCTGGATGTGTAAATATCGGGATGCTGTCTTGTAAGAATTCCCAGGTTTCCCCCACATACATAGACCTGAGTGGAGTAGAAATAATGTTTATATTTACGACAGGCTACAAGAATTAAAGAATTGCTCTTGCATTTGAAAAATAATCTTCTTTTCTTTTAAACTTCATGTGGTAGAGGTTAGTATCTTTTTGAGCTGGTTTTGAAATATCGTTTGTCTATTCATCAGGTGGCGTTAATACGCCTGTTTGAAATGCCTAACTGAGATTGTCTTCCTGATATAAAATCAGATTTTAGTGCAAGTATGAAAGAACTATCTCTGGCCAAAGCTGTTTTTGTAAACTGGTACTGGGATTAATGCTTGAGAGAGTGATCCAGTAATGCTTTCCTGTTTGTTGAGGAATATCTTTTTGTTACATCACTGTTTCCCTTATAAGTGTTTATCTATCTCATCTGAGTGCCATTCTGATTTTTTATACATAAATAGATGAAATGACCTCATCATATTCAGCTACAACACTGCCACTATCAGATAAGGTAAACTGTTTTTGCACTGTCTCTCTTGGACCTGAGTCAGTTGTTGATTCTTTCCGTCACTTTCTTGTTTTCTATTTGTGAAAAAAAGCTGATGGAGGTCTTTATATCAGCATTTCTGTCTGGCTGGAAAATAGAGCACATCATTCAATCTTCTCTCTACTTCACCACACACAAGTTTTTACAGAAGGTACTCCAAGCTTATTTGAACAACGCGTTTCATACAAAAAGCCAATTCAAAGTGCTTAAAATTACGTATTTAAGCTTTTATAAAACAACATCAAAATTTGAAATAATAAATCAAATAACAGAGAAAACTGAAGCTTCACTGCACAAACATATTATTTTTTTAAAGTTTACCCCAAAGAGAGGGATGAGCAGTCTTAAAATTCAGACAACCTTACAAAATAGTTCCTGCTATAATACTTGTTAGCTTGTTTGCAGTAGAAGGTGACAGCAGAAGGAAGTTATGATGAATCAGAGCAGAACTTTTTCCTTCTTTTAAATACGTCTCAGTTTTAAGCCAAGTGGTCAAGCAGTATTTGTTTCTTTCTTCCAAACTATTGCTTTATCATGACTCGTGATCATGGCATGTGACTGCCCATATTTTTGTAGAGAGATACATTTCTCTGCTCGATGTTGAAACACTGTCTGGTATAGAATAGTACCCTCAAGAGGAAGTGATATGCAGCCAGCTTGTCAGATTGTGTGAGTTTGTTCAGTGCCCACAGTAGCTGTAGCTCTATAACATGGATTAGATGCTCTCTGTTATTCTTACTCTGTTTTCTTTTTTGAAAGAGGAGAAATAAAAGAGAGAATGTCAATTCCAATATGAAAGACACAACAAAGGGAGAAATATATGGGGGAAAATTAGAACAAGAGTTGCAGAAGGCAGAGGTGTAAACATCATTGAACTTACTTTAGAGGGCTGATTTCTGGGATCCAGCCGGTAAGAATGTGGATGAAGGTGAACTCCCCTATCTCACCATGGTGCTCTGATACTACACTAAGAAAACCAACACACACACACACACACACACACACACACACACACACACACACACACACACACACACACACACACACACACACACACACACACACACACACACACACACACACACACACACACACACACACACACACACACACACACACACACACACACACACACACACTGTTTTAGAAAATATGCTACAACCTAGAGACTAATCATCCATAGTGGCACTGGCACTGTTATCAAAACAGACTTGTTATGAATCATGATGTTAAATTGTACATTATGTACTTGACATTCAAGAGTGTGCACTCATGGCAATGTTTTGCCAGGCAAATTAGAACAAATTAACTATATGTTACTTTTTCTGTCCCTGTGTCTTTATTTCCCATCACGTTCAGGAATGAAGCCAGTTTAAACAGCAATAATTACTGACCTCCATGAGCTGGAAATATCATCTTTTCTCAAGAAAATGTGTACTACTGAAGGACTACAGATACTCAAACTGACAACATCTTTACCAGCCTGTTCTTAAACTACTCTCTATGTGACTGAATGACAAGGACACATTTCACATTTCAGTTTCTGCTCTACAGTTACACATTTGTCTTGTGTGTTTTGCAAGTATTATTTAAATCTCTAGAACTGATTTTGAGAAAAGGTGTGAGCATGCATGTATTCTGTGAACAAAAATGTTCAGCTGAAACAGTAGCTGCAGCAGTTCTAATTGGTCCTTTTGGGATCCTGTAGCCAACCTGTACAGTCCACAGTGATGATACTCAAGGAAGTGTAATCCACACAGCTGAAACAATAATGCCATACCTCATAACCACGGGAAAAAATAATACTCAGCAAGGAGCCTTCAAATTCCATTTTTTATTCAATAAAAGGACTACCGAACTCCCAGCAGACTTCTAGGAAAAAAAGTTAGGTGCCAGTTCAGTACGGAGAACTTTCACTACGACTTATAAATGATTCAACAGGAGAGCGGCTCCTTTGTTTCCTGTCTGGGATGAAACATTTATACCTCGACCTTCTGTAGACACTGCAACAGCCACCTTTACCACACGCCATGTTGCCCCATCACAGACACGCACATCGTCTGTCTGTCACCAAATTCAGCACAGCCCGAGGCAGGTGAAGGTTTGGCTGAGTCAGCGAAAGACACTCTGTGGGGGCCCTGCAGGTGTTTGAGCTTTAAATGGTGTTGTTCACCTCATTAGGTACGTTTATGTATATTTCATGGATTTCTTCCCACATTGTGTTATTTGTTCTACTTTGTGCTCCTCTGTGATTGTTCCACTGGGGCAAATAAACTCATTTGAATTGAATTCTCCATCAGTGTGTGCTGTTCCAGTGGCTTTCTTAAAGTAAGATACACTGTTATATACCTGGAAGAAGATTAACTCTTCAGATCTCCTACTTTTTGCATGAAGCGTTTGTGCTCTGAGAAGAAAAGCGCTGCCCGTCTGTCTCTATGACAACAGTTTGTTGGCAACGGCCGCTGTATGATCGACACAGCTCCATTCCTTTGTACTGCAAGTTTGATATTTGAGATCATTTTTTACCCTAGCAGACACGGAGCGAAGAGGATTTGGGTACAAGATACAATCTGTAGTAGGCTTAAATACAGGGAATATCTTACATTTGGAAAAGAGCGCCGGTGACGTCAATAGCGCCTTTCTGAAAAGTTGAAAGATTTTCAACTTGAGCGTTCCGAGCGGCCGCACAAAAATGGCATAGCGCTTGTAAAAAAAGACGCTTGGCCCTGCGTTTTTCATCCAGGTGGCTGAAGCTCTCTACCTACTGAAAACAACTGAAAAAAGACACTGGCACTGGGAAAAAAATCGCTAGGTGGACACAGGGCCTTAAACAACTATATTTCAACACCTTGGGGGATACCTGAGATGCTTACAAAGATTCTGTTGGAAGCTACAGTAACTCACTTTGTGTTGGCCACTTTAATGAGAGCCTTAGCCAACAACATAGGCCAAAGCTCTGACTGACAGGTGGAGGCAGGGAGAAGCAACTTGTTTTCTCCATCAAATGGCAAGGAATCATCTACTGTGATCTTCCGCCAACAACCCTGAAAGCAAAGGAGAAAGATTCAGTATGTGGAGATGATAGTGTATAACAATAAAAAAAGGCTGTAAGAATCAAAACACCAAAGAAATTAGACTGTCCTAAATCTGTTTAGATTTTATACAGACTGTAGCAATCCATGTCATTCGGCAAAAGCAAGGTTTGACCTTTAGTTGGAAACACATTTATATGCTTTCTTGGCAAAAGTCAGATGAAAATCAATACCAATCTCATGGCTCTGGGCTACAGCCAGCAGCAGATATCAACAAGCTAAGGAGGCCTTGTCCCGGCAGCAGAAGCCAGGCTCTCAAGTAGACAGAGCTCTCTTCAGCCAGGTGATCTAGCACTACAACCACCCGTTGTCTCTGACGCCCAGCCACCACCATCGGACTTTGTCGTCCCCACAACCACCGCCATCCTCATTCATGCACGGCCTGCTCCGACCTCCACCTCAGCGGCAAGGAAGTGTGGACAAGAGGAACGCGAGGAATACAAAGGAGAAATCTTTCCTGCATATTATCCCGTATGCTCTTTTGTAAAGCATCTCGAGGTAACACTTGTTATGAATTGGCGCTATACAAATAATGATTGATTGATGATATCTTAGCTAAGCATCAGGAGTGGAAACAGTAGGAAACAGCTAGCCTTTCGCATTAGTTTGATTCTTGAGAAAAACAGAGAGGAGAAAAACGACTAATTGACCAGGGGTTTGCTGCCAGGATGTTTTTTATTTTGCTTCCTATATCAAGCCGAGCAAAATTCAAACTTTCCTTTAACGTGTAGTATCTTCAATACACCACAAACACAAAATATGGTACGTAATTATTTTGCATAATTTTCTTGTGTGTTGCAAACTAATAAAGCTGATAGAAAAATGATCAACCTCTTTTGATTTTTAATGTGACTTGGAATGGCACAAGTGGAAAAATGTGTTTCTAATAATTTTCATAAAAAGTTATACTGTTCACTGCTGTGCAATTACTACAAGACATAGCTATAAGCCCAGAGAGAGATCCCCCCCCCCCCCCCCGTAAAAATCCAATACATACAGTAGCTCAACACATTTTCTTCAACCTATTGTCTTTATAATGCAACACGTCTCATAACATGAGCTGCCTTATTCATGCGTCTTAGCATCCTGATTGGTGTCAGAGCCTGTTACATGCTGTCTGTGTGGTGGTCTGTCTATGGCCGTCTGGGGGAGTTTCACACTGCTTGTAAGAAAAAGCAACACAAGCAGGTGATAATCTGACTGACTGCGCACAGCTGTGCCTCTCCTTATCTATCAGAGAAGTGTTCAAAAGCAGTGCAAGCCTCCGAAGAGTCCCGGTAAGCACACTGACACACTCCTTTTCTTGGATGTTCTTCTACTTTCTTGTCACAGCGTCCCTCTGAGGAGAAGCTCTGTGTGCGCGCAGACGGGGTAAAATAGAGTGCAAGAGGGCAAGTTAGGAAAGGAAACAGAAGAAAGGAAGAAAAGGGAGAGAGACAGAGTAAAAGGATGAGAAAGACAGGGTGGTATGAGAGGTATATGAATGAGAGACTAATGGGGAAAAGATCATATGAGCAGGGGGAAAAACAGGTAGCCTATGAGCAACAAAAGGCGAGGAAATTACAAGGAGGGGGTTGGGTGCTTAATGCCATCTCAACAACCATCTGTTAGCGTGCTATGGTTGGCACGGGGACTGCTGCCTACAACCGTGTCATGCCAGTTTGTCAAGGCGAGAGTCACAGTGTTACAGAACACCATCAGTTTTTGCTCCGTCTTTTCTTCTCTCTCTCTTACTGACCCACATTCTTGTGCCCGAAGAAGAAGAAGTCCCCTTTTCTGAGATGAACTGACAGTATGATAGAGCTCCCACTAATTAGAGATCTGTGGCAAGGAACGGGCATACGGAGACTTGTCGACAAGCAACTTTAAAATGTCCAATCTAAGGCATTACATCATTTTGAGGTAAAACTCCTTGAAATGTTTACAAATAATGAACACGACTGGCACAACAGTGCATAAAGCCCTCTCAGGGTGGTGCCTGCTCTCATGGTCTCACTGGATGTAGATACACAACTTGAGCCTAGCTCTCTGAGAAGCAGCTGACTCCTGTTAAGCCCTATCTATTCATCAGGCAGTGTATGAAGCCCAGCCACTTTTGGCAACAGCAGTGAGACTGATTGATTTGAGCTCTGAGTGGATAAGACTTTTTCATCCCTTCCCCCTTCCAAGCATCAGTCCTTCCTCGTTCCCCTCTCATCTTCTGCATCCTATGGGGTCTGATGAGGAATACACTGCAATCGTATGCCATGCATTGCATCAAGTATAACGGGAATAATTAACAAACAGGTATTTTTATACAGCTGTTTTTTTACATCTGCAGGGATGTGTGCTTTATTCGTATGTTTGGGTAGATTTGTGTGCATCGTGCTCACCATCCAGTAGAGTTTGACAGCGTACTTCCCATAGTTGTTGTAGTGTGGCACATGACCTTTCACGACCTTACACAGTGAGTAGATGTGCTCCCAAGGTCTCCAGCCATGCCCAGCTGTAGATGTGCTGCCGTGCAGAGTCCAAACAATATAGATCTCACTGATGATCCACCTCATCAGCTTGACAGAAGATTGAGGAGAGAAGGGAAGGAAAAAGTAATCACAGATCTAACAACTCAAAGCCAATCTTTAAATCTATCTGCTGAATCACTACTTATCAGATCTATCATTCACAGAATCAATAGGGCATTGTGTTACCCAGGTCTAATTCATTTCTGTCAGTCAAACGTCAACATGTCGGACGTCTAAATTACGGCATCCAAGGGCTGATCAATGCTGGTTAGCAGAAAGTCAGTGCAGTCTTCAATTGAAAAGTAGAGAAAACTGTTCAAAGCTAACCTCACTGCAGGTCAGGTGATCATTGGAGGAGATCAGGTCGAAGGATGTTTGATTTTCAACAACTGTGAGACCCTGAAATGAAACACAGATTGGAACATTCGCCCCTTTTACAGTCAGATGAACTTTCTGCACTCACAAATCCCTAAACTTCAGAATATCAGAGTAACATGTCTCCTGTTCAAAATAGACACACGTATATGCCCTACTTAGTGCTTTTTATTATATCCTGGGCCTACTGGTGTAACCTCGCCATGATACCCTCAACATTGTGTCTGTGATGAATACTTCACGACCGAGTTAATAGACTCAGCCATGTAACTAATTAAAAATGAATTACTGGGTCAGGGGATAGTGAGAACGATCAATTATGTTAGTCACAGGGTTTTTTAAATTGTCACAGCCTCTCTGTAAGTGTGAACCAATCTTTGAAATATTCTCCCAATCAGTCTGTAACATCGACGTCGATTTATTTTGAAACCGCAAACTTCTGTGTGCTGACTAAGAGAGAGTTTCACAGTAGAGCTGTAACCTGCATCTGCACGGCTGATGGCTTTTGTGATTAGAGTTCCTCTTGTATGAAATTAATGAAATGCTTTCGACATCTTGAGGGAAAATGCGAGGACTAATTCAGAAAGCAGGAAGCTTGCAGTAATTGCCCAATTCTGCACCAAGAGAGGGTAACTGAAAAGTGGAGTGATGCAATTAAAACTTTGTTGGAGGCGAATAGAGAGCATATTTCCTTAACTACATTTCACACTGTGTGGCAGAGAAATGCACTTTGTTAATACATGTAATGCTGCAACCAACAGCTACTTATCAATCTTTTTTTATAAGGAATTGAATTATTTAGCCTGTGCAAGCCCATGAAGCCTATTTGACCTTAAGTCTAAAATAAAAATTGTAAAGGCAACACAACCACGAGAGGCTACAGGGAGCTAATAAGGGCTTGAAATTCATTATGTGTTGTAGTTCCATGACCTTACATGAATTTAATATAAAATTATATAGGAGGGAGCGGAAAGAACAGTTAAGGAGAAAGTGAAACCAAAAGCTTTAGAATTAATTGAAACAAAATGTGTGATCTATGAAGATTTTTGTATACTCACACAGTGCATGTGCTGGCTCCTTGACATGTATTTGAAAAGCAACATAGTGAGCAATAGTAATTTATGTTTAATACACATGGACCAATGTACTCATTTGGGCCAGTAGAAGTTTGACAACTTCTTCCCCTAAGACGATTTGCCATTAATATAGAGGCATGAAGGTTACCTTGTTGACAACCAACTCTGTAGCACGCTTCCAGGTGTGCACTTTCAAAGATAAAGGCAGGGAAATTTTTCCCTCAGGGTCTTCAAAAAATGGCTGAAGACAAAAGCATACAAACATGAAATACAGACACAATGTATAAAGAATCATAATATTTCCAATACACTGCACCGTTCGGTATATTTGCTGTTAACAAATAAAATAATTATGTTTCAATTCAAATTGTTTAAATCTCCAGATTTACCGCATTTGGACTCCTGCTTGTCTTTCCATCTTCAGGTCCTTTGCTTGAGTCCCATTTCTCTTTGTTGACTTCTGCGTCACTCCACTCTGGCCACATGGGGAATCTGCATCCTCCTAGGCTCTGAGAGGAAGTGGCTGCTCGGGAAACTGCACTGCAATGATGACACATTGACGCTATTCACTACATTTGTTCTTGGCTTCCCTTTTGTAATATATTTAGCGTCAACATTAGTTATCTCAGTGCCACAGTGTCACCCTGGAGTAAACTGATCAAATTCCTGTTTTCTCTATTATAGCTTGAGCGATAGATAGATAGATAGATAGATAGATAGATAGATAGATAGACAGATAGACAGACAGACAGACAGACAGATGGATCGGTAGGTAGGTAGGTAGGTAGGTAGGTAGGTAGATAGATAGATAGACAGACAGACAGACAGACAGACAGATAGCTAGATAGACAGATAGATAGATAGCTAGATAGATAGATAGATAGATAGATAGATAGATAGATAGATAGATAGATAGACAGATTTGCTAGCGTAGCTCTTCTGATGTCGTTTTTGCTAATGTCAAAGCTAATCGGCTGACCTTAATTATTGCTGATAACCAAACTCACTCTGTCTGTCGCTCGGATAAAGACACTTTGCTGGAGGTGGACTCCTTTTTCTTTGGTGTTGCCTTGGACATTGTACTAGCTCAGCGTAATAATTTAACAAGATAAGTTGCAGACACACGAGTACCCTTCCCCGGTAGCGTTTGTTTGGGTTTGGCCTGTGCTCTTAAAAGTTTGTTGGTTGCTAGGCGACGTAGCTTCACATGGGCGGGGTCTGAACGACAGTGTCACTAGTTGCCAGAGAGGAAGGATTTCCTTTCCAAACCTCTATTTACAGGAAGTTACTCAACCTCGGAAAGTACTTACCTTGAAATAAACATGTGGTCTTAATGTGCAGAAGCGCTTTGCATTCATCAAAGAAATAAAATCAGACACATTATCTCGTTATTGTGAGGTATTTTCTCATAATAATGAGATTTCGTTCCGTAGCTAATGTGTGCAGCTGAAAATGTAGTTTGTTTGAATAAAAAATACAAAACCTCATACT
Organism: Labrus mixtus; assembly: GCF_963584025.1. Lineage (NCBI taxonomy): Eukaryota > Metazoa > Chordata > Actinopteri > Labriformes > Labridae > Labrus > Labrus mixtus. The sequence continues at coordinate 12,077,810 of NC_083623.1, read as the reverse complement.
GTGCTGAAGGGTGGTACCTTTAAAGCCTTTCACAGATTGTATTTGCCTGATGGCCTAGGTATTGAATTGCATTGTATTGCCCCTCAAGTCACCATGTGATACACACATGGTTCATAGAACAGCGTCCAGAGAATCATTGAGAAAAAAAAAACAGTGCTGTCAATGCTCCAACTTCACTGACATGCATGCTTAAATGCTTTACTGACATGTTGTGGACTGCATTGTTGGTAAGTGAATGAGAGTGGCTGTAATGTTTGCACACAATACTGCATTCCTGATCTGCTAACAGTTAGGTGTGTGGAGGAGCACAAGCTGTAGTGTTGTGAGCACAGTGTCTGATGACTATCACACACTGTTTCTTGAGTGGAGTCACATGGTTCTCTCCCTCACGTGCACACATCAGCACACACACACACACACACACACACACACACACACACACACACACACACACACACACACACACACACACACACACACACACACACACACACACACGAGGCTTTCGCCATAGTCCTTTGTGGCACAAGGTTTTTTTTGCAAGGAAGATGGGTGGATTCAGTACAAATGGTGAATCTGCTCAGATGTAGCGAGATTATGTAAAATCCAGACAGCTGAGATTGTGGAAGTGAAACCGCAAAATTTGTGTTTCATTTTGTTGTATCAAACTAAGTTGCTACTTCATCATTCTTGCAGTGTAGGCCTAATAAGTGCACAGTCAAACTCAAACCAACTCAAGGGGCTTGAGATGCAAGATATTGCAGTTGAAACAATTAACATTATCTGATTTAGCACATTTGCGTATGAACTATAACATCAAAATGAGTTAATGAAAGTTTTATTCTGTGATTAAGCAAAAAAGTTTGATTTATGTTAATCAAACTCTTTATGTTAGCATATCACATGAAATAAAAACCTTTAATTTGACAGTATAATAACTTGTAGGCCTATAATAATAACTAGTAGACACAAACAATCTGTTCAAATGTTTATTCTATTTTGGTCTTGTAAATTGTAAGTATTTTCACATGTAAATGTTTTAAAAAATCCATCATATTATATCTTAACACTTAAACAGGTTACCTTCCTTATGTACAAGAGAGTATAGTCCTCTTCAGGATTCTGTTTTCATGACATCCCACAGGTTGTATAATGTATGCCCCAACACATTATTTAAAAAAAAAAAAAAAAGAAAAACATTCTGTAAATAAGATCTACATTTTCATACTGGTGCAATGACAATTCAACAACGTTTTCTCAGTGTGTCACACATTTATCATGAATACAGTGCTTCTTCCTGAAATACTGTGGTCTTTCTCAGTGTGCTTGTTAATGTTCAAGAAAACAACAAAAGTGGTCCCCTCTTATCAACATTACAAAATAACTATGGCATGACGGCACAGCATTTGAGAGAAAACATGGCAAAAAGACAGAAACAATAACACTTTGATAATGCATAACTTATTTGCTTACTTTTTACACAGTAGTCTTGAGAACACCTGGGACACAAACATATGTTTGCTGTCAAAATGTGTTGTTTAAGGGGAGTTATCTTTATGAAGTAAAGACATATTTTAGAAACACTGAACTGAAGAATGTGTATTGTTTTACAGATAAAGGTAACTGAAAGGATACTGAAAAAGAATTGACCAAATGAACGAGGCCACGGGTAGTTTTCTACTTTTTGTTTTACAATTTTCTACTTAGTTTACACCCCTTCTTAAGAATGGTACAGTCCAGGACTTGAGAGGTTGTCAGGGCAACAGGAAGAGTGGCAGGGTTCAAGTATGGAGGGCTGGGTTGGGGATCTTAGCAGTAGGCTAATACATAAATATGATGTGATTAAAATAAAATACATTAATAAAGATTTTTAGGATTATGAAGTGAGAGACAAGGAGAGAAAAGGCCAAGGGAAGTGGCAGAAAACATCAAGATAAAAGAGTGGTTTTATTCTGGCCTACAGGGAAAGCTTCAACAAGAAACTTGGATGTGCTGGTCAAATGGGCGTCACTGCAAAAGAGGAGAAGATCCTGGAGCTTTGAAGACCCAAAAGACTTCCAGTAGACTTGCAGTAGAGGGCTGAGAGCCACAGGCTGGGTGAGCGGGTTGGATCCTGCCAAAGGGAGGCGGATGTGTGAACGGACTCCAGTGTTAGCAGCAGCCTGACTTGCTCTCAGCAGCCACAGTCTCCTGGTCCAGTTTGATCCGGTCTCCATTGCTCTCCTCGTATGGTAATCCTTTGTCATTAGCCAAGATATTCTCTACCAGGAAACACGCTGCCTCGTCCACGTTGATGTTTTCCTGAGAAAAGATCAAGTGGAATAATTAGACATTTATTCAAAAGAGAAAATGCTGTACATTTGTAATATAGACACCTGTATTTTCCGTTCATGCTTCTTTTTTTAGAATGACTAAAGAAGTCCACTAAACCCCCATTAAATGAAGCAGCCCTTGAAAGCAACAGCTGGGACTGCACTGAGTCTCTCAAGCTGTCCTATCAAATGAAGACAAAAAGCCCAAAAATGAATTAAAATGAAGGCAACAGCTGTGAGACAGCTAGGGTTTCAGGAACACAATCCAAGGCCAGTGGAGACAAGGTAAACAAAAAAAAACGTTGCTATTGTCCTTCACAATGCGGCCCAAGGCTGTCTGCACATGGTTTGAAGACGTAATGATGAATATTAATGACTCTTCACCAGTACTGAAGTTTAAACACAGGATAAATGTTTTAAGACATTTAAAACAAATACAAGCACTTGGTTGCAAATGTAAGGACATGCATTACAAATTGATGTCCAACAATTGCTATTAAAAAAAAAGTAGTAAAACCTCAGACAAGAAGCAATAAGAGGGATTGGAAGAATATTTTGATATATTATGAGCAGGGGTGTGTCCAAGGAGTGGCAACATCTCATTGGCGACTCCAGGTGCCACCCAAAAGTCCTAAACTATGGTACTGTAGGTTTTCTGAAAGGTCAGCGATAGCCTGCATTCATGTGGTGTCGGATGCATCGGAAAAACAAGTTTCCGAGTTTGAAAGTTCACGTGACCGCCCACTCAAGCCGGAACAACAACTCAGAATCTTGGTACAGAACTTGGTACCAGACTTGACGACTTGGCGTCATAGTCGTCATCACATGCTGGGCAAAAGATGTTTTGTTAATGTTAAGATGCTTTTTATTAATTCACCTATTGCCTCGTCTTTTTCCTTAAATATAGCTTGTTACAATGACATTCCACACAACATTTCGACTCTCCGAACTGAAAGCACGTGAACACACTGAAGCCGGAAGAACACCTTCCAAACTGGGACCATCCAAGGAGCACATGAATGCAGCAGAAGACTTTAAGTTCAAACCAATTTGTGGGGGCTGTAGTAGCTTTTTCTTTTTCGGAGGAGCCTTTATTTTGATGTTATTTTTTAATCAAAAACGTGTCTCATATGTATGATACCTTAAAAGATCCTTCAGAAGGACGGAAGTATTTAAATTTTTTTGGAAAATGTTCTCTCAAGAGAATATTCTCTGTTGCCTTTAGTATGTATTTATTTATGAATCTGTCTGCTAAATATAAGCATTCATGTAAGATCTTATTTCATATTTGAGCTCTTTTGCTTAATTTATGGTTTTCTGTACGTCACTCTGTTTATGTATGTCTTCTACATACATGCTGCTCCAACCCATCGTCCCAGGGTTTAATCCAGTTCTGTTAGATGATTTGAATTGAATTGCCCAATTTGTGCCAACCGAGTCAACACAGTCTGGACAAGTCCCTTATTATGGGGACAGGCTAGATAACTTTTTGACTCAATTTTTGGTTTACTCCTGATTTGTCAATGAGTAGAAGATGTGCACCAATCTGGACCTACTAATTAGAGGAACTAGGTCAATGATAACGTCATTGCAGAGGTTGATTAAGGCAAGAGAAAATTAACAGCCACTCAAAATCTGACCCAGTAACCTGCCTTCGCCCCAACCTCAACAAAACTGTTACATAAATACTTCATGATTGTGTCTTGTTCTCTTATAATAACGTCTTTTTATAAAGGGAAGTACACTGTCAGAGAGAAACTGAAAGAAAGTTTGCTACTCTTTTTTTTTTTTACAGCATTCCTTTCACATGTTGTTTTAGGTTTAGTCACACGATAGACACACAGGAGGGACACCACTTCACTGAAACAATGGGAATGAAAATAAATACTTTCCATACACACTCACACACACACACACACACACCCCCACTCACAGACTTCACATGACACAGCACGTGACACAGCTGCAGGACTTAAGGTTATCCCACAATTTCAGTGAGTTAATACAATAACTCAAAGCATTCCTCCAAATGAGAGAAGAAAAGATGGTGATGGTTGAATGGGTAGAAGGGTTTGTTTTTAAGTATCCTCTTGACTTATTACTTGTAAAAGTTAGCAAAAAGACGGGAATGTGATGGGAAACAGAGGCAAGAGAACCATGGGATCCACTAAAAAATAAACTTGAAGTGATTCAAACACAACTACATGTTTCAAAAGGAAGTCATGTTATGCAGACTGGCACATGCAGACAATCAGAAGCATTTGGTTTGACTATGTGCTTGTATAAAGTTACCAGGTATTTGTCATTTCAGGTTCAATACTTTAAAGCTCCTTTTGGTTTGTTTTGATTTTGGTGCCCTTTGTGGATAAAACTGGTGCCTCTAATCTGTCTGTGTAGGTTCTTGGTCATCCAGGTCATTGTGAATTCAAAGCTCGATCCAAAGGCAACTAGACTAGGTAACTGAAGTATAGTGTTTTCTGATGAAAAATCTCATCCTGCAGTCTTTTAACAATCGCTTCACTCACGGTGGACCTTTGTTGTGACAAATGTTAACCAATGGCGTTTTTGCAACATGCTGTAACTTACATCGTCTGACACCTACCTGGCGACATTGGTTACAGACATTAAAAAAAGAAAAAATAGAAATAATCAATCTTGTCACTGATGGTCTTGTATAATTTTGTCGGAAATAAAGAGAAATTTGTATTAATCTCAGTCTGTTTCACAACCAGCTAAAAACTCCTCATGGGAGCTTTTTAAATTATCTAAAATAATATTTGGCACAAAGAATATTTACCAGAAGTGATTTTATTGTATAGTTTTGTATTGCTTCTTTCACTTTTGTAAATTATTGGAATACTTATTCTCCCACTTGATGAACATTTGTTGAAGTGAGAGGCAGCAAAAAGGATCTCACTTCACCAGATCCTACGCACAAGGACAGAAGTAGAGGAGGACAGCGTAAAGACATAAACACAGTGACACCAAACTTGCGAGAAACTCGACAAAACATTGTCTCTCAGAGAGCCCTGCCCCTGAACCTCTCACATCTCTGTGCTTGAACATCAATCAACGTCACATGATACATTATCACAGCAGCTGTCCAACAAATCCTTCCACTCCTTTGAAAGATAAGTGTCTACACAAGTTGTGAAAGAGGGGAAAGATAGAGGGGAAACAATTTTCTTTGTAACTAATGGTATCATTTGTCAAGTTTCATAGTTTCAGAAATATTGCAGAACACATTACAGTCTCAGCTTTAGGGCCTGTGTCCATTTACAGCCTGCTCACTAACTTCTGGAGCTTATTGTTGCTAGGCTACGGAATTTAACATCCATTTCACTCTGTATTGACCGTTAGGTCTGTTTTAGATAGCTGTGTGTGCTTAGTATCTGCTTTTATTCAAGGAAATATCACCAGGAAAACATGAAGATATTGTAAAGGAATCCAGTCTTGGCATTAGCAGCAGCTCTAGACCCTAAAAATGAAAAATGATACCCTCGAAAAGACGAGTCAGATTAGTTTTAGTTTTGTTGTTATTGACAAAGATGATATCAGAAGCCCTGACTCTTCTTGATTTTGACTGGTCCATCAAGGGGAAGTGACACGGGAGAGTCCAGCAAAGCACCAAATGTTGACCTTTTTGACCTTTTTGGTGTCAGCCAGTGCAAAAAGCACCAATAATGGACCCAGGCCCTAATTCTTATACTTTTTTAATTTCCAAAAACAAAGGTGTTTTAATTAGAGACACATTTGACTCTTATAAGACAGCAGGATAAGATGTGTCATAAACGCTACTTTCACATCAACGAAGAAAAACAGCAAAACAAAAAGAGGTCCTGCTTTTACCACAGGGGGCGCCAAAGTTGAACCCAGTTGAAAGTTCCTCACAGGAGCTTTAACATTGAATTTCAAGTCAATATGTAATATATAGTTATAAAATATATTATAAAATATATTTATAATAATATATATTTATAATAAAATATATTATATAAAGTTTAAAATGCTTTTAGTTAGGGCCCAAGAAAACTACTTCACAATCACCACAGTGTCGTTACACCTCGGCCCTGGGCCCGTCTTCCCTGCAGCATGCCTTCTAATCATTATATCTGTGAAGTAAAAGAAGTGACGAATCCATTCATTATAATGGCAGAATGTCTTCACAATCAAAGCCGAGTGGCTCTTTCTTACTCTGGCCCAGACATGCAGGCACTTCAAAGCCCATATCACATCTGATTGGCCACAAACACAAGTCATGCTCATGCGTTAAAATAAGATTTGAAGCCATCGCTGGTCACGTTTGGATCATGACTTGAGAAGCTTTAAGGAGAAAATGTACCCTCATGATGCTCGATGTTTCAGAATGCATTCATTTGAGGCTTAAGTCTGGTCATTTCACACTGCTGAGCTTTTTGTGCTAACCCCTAACACCTAACCCTAACCCTAACCCAAGCGTGGAGAAACAAGAAATAAAACATCAGAAGCCTGAACACATATACTATAGGAGTGTAAAATTGCATTGATCTATTTCATGCACTTGGTACATCCATCTAATGGATCGATCTCTCACCTTAGCTGATGTTTCAAACCAGCCCAGAAAGCCAGTCTCTCTGCAGAAATTGTCCATTAGGGCCGTGCTGTTGGAGATGTCTTTCTTCTGGTCGCATTTATTGGCGAGCAGCACAGAGGGGATCGGGTTGCCGTTAGCCAGCTTCACCTTGCTGTCCAGGTCATGCTTCCACTTAGCAACCGCCTCAAACGTGGAGCCTCGTGTCACGTCGAACACCACGAACGCCCCCACGGCCTCTTTGTAGTACACTCGCGTCATATTTCCAAAGCGTTCCTGACCTGCAGAGGACAGAAAGAGAATGTAGTTGATCAGTTTGACGAAACATTTCCCTACGATACAGTAAAAAGTATGTGTTAATGTTTTGTGTAACTGAAACTGAATGAGATGAATCCTTAAGTGATTAGAAGTCTGAACAAAAAGCAACCGAAGAGTGATCCTCCATGCAGAAACTGGTGCAATATCAAGCATTTAATTTTTGTCTCAATTTTTTTTTTTTACATCTCAATGAGGGCTCTGCAATTTTCTTCCTCGAAATGCGGCACCAAAAATGATGATCTTCTTTGACCTACTTTCCCCCCTCAGAGAAGGGTAGAAGTAATCTGCCAGGATAATAAGCCCATTCTCTGTACTCATTCTGTGAGAAAATCTGAGGTGATATTTCACAAAGGCAAGGGAAGGGGAATTACCAGCAGCGTATGAGGTGTCATCATCAATCTGAGAAGCATTCTTTTAAATACAACTAGATCGTAACTCTCCTTTCACTGAAGCCATCTTTTCCCCCGTGCTTAATGTCAGTGAAATGATCCATCATTTCTGATCTCCAGTGTTTGTTTTAATATTTCGATTTGAGAAGCCACCGCGAGGAAAGTATCAGTCTAGATGTAAGGTTTAAGAACTTTTCAAATTTCCCTACGATCATAAATTAATCTCAAATGAAACCTTGATGAGGAAATATACTCGAGGTGAAAAATAAGGAACAGTGCTATACAGTTCTATACCTTTCAGTCTCCCCAAATCGCTTCACACGAGCATACATGTTCACTGAGGCGACTACTACAGGACTTCAATAAGGGAAGTGAATCTATGATATAATTTATGAAAGGCAGCTCTGCTAACACTTGGCTGACGTCAGATCCTCAGGCTTATTGATGTGATCTAAAGCTCAGATTGCTCTATTTTTACATACAGTATGAAATCTCAAATCTGCAAGTCAGGACCTTGTCCATTTAATGCTTCCATCATTAAGTCTCATTTTGCCATGAAGGAATGCATCTCCTACAAGAAAACAACAAGGCTAACCACTTTCCATGTTTTACGTATTCATGAAAAATCTTGTGGAAAAAGTGTAACAAACATCAGTTCTTACAAATCAAATCAAACATTAATCAGATCAATCAACTGGGACTGTTAGAGCCTGCAGATTTGCAGCACAAGACAATGATTTTTCTGTCAACTTCGGCCAAACAAATCGTGGTCCACTGACTTTTGGTTAGAGTTTTGGTTGGAAAAAAAATAAGTTATTTTGTTAAGAGACCAATAAACCATGTGACTGAGATCTTTGACTGGATTCTGTTACAGAAATGTGTAGCAATGTAGCAACTTAGCACGGACAAAGACGGACTCTACAGTTTAAAAATTATCTGTTCATTAGTCAGTCTGGGCTAAAAAAACGCAGAAAAAATACATTTTGGAAAATGTATTTATCATGGTAATGATCAGAACATATGCTTGAACTAATATGTCCTACATGTTCAGTAAAACAGAACTTTTTGTCAAGACCAAACAGAAATAAGTTCAAGGCTGATATTTAGATGCAATCCTTCTTCACAACATGGTTTCCTTCTGGTAAATGACCTGTATTAACAGCCTCCATGAGAACTGAGTCACAAACTAGAAAATGAACGAAGAGAAGCATTTGAGGAACTGTGAGCACTGCTTCTCTAAGCATACTTTCGCTTTATTGTAGGTATTAACCCAACAAGGAAGTAGAGTGATGGGCGCAGTGCGGGTGTGAGCCAGAGAGTGAATACACTGTGGGGCCCACAGGCCTGACGGTAATTGCTCATAATTGAGAGTCTAATTTTAGCCAATGTAACCCCAGGTGAATTCACAAGAGACACGACACAGTGGGATAAAAGAGCCAATAGATGGAAATAAGGCTTTTATTTCCAGGCCTCATAGCGCTACATCCAGCAGAGTTGAGCTAAATGCAGAAAATACATTACTGACTTAATTGTTTTATAGTCAGTTATACATTCTATTTAAAGGTCTGACGGGGACATACTTCATGTTACAGCAGAGTGGAGTGACTCGCCAGCACAGGAGCGAAACAGTCACCGTTAGCTCTGTTAGCTGTTAGCTAATCTCGCAATGAAAAACTACCAAAAATCCACCTCCACATAGGAGAATAAAGCAGGGTGAGAGAATCAATCGACCACATTCACACATCTGCCATTTCCCTCTTACAGTAAGTCATGCTCAAGGTGTTAAGCTCAAATAATTTTATGTGCACACGTCATTGTCATATTTGTTAGAGTGATAAGCCACTGAATAAGTCAATGGACATAAAAATCTGGAGGGACATGGAGTTTTAAGTTAAAGCAATGTGTTTTAGCGTAAGCAAGAAGTGGCAGAAAACTCATGTTAACATTTGGTGTTTTACACAAAACAATAGGAAAGGCATTTACTCCCAGCTAATGTAAAGTTAGCCAAGAATTAATTTACTTTCTAGCTAACGTAATTTTTGCTATAAAGTGGTTGAATATTAGTAATGTCTAACCATAGAAAATGTGTTCTACTGAGAAGACAACTTGAAGGCTGTGTTTCAAAGTTGCTCTGAATAGAAAAGCAGATACCCTACATTTAGGTAAGTTACAACCTGGAACACGGTTGTTCGACGTTAAATCGGAATTTTAACTCTTCCACCACGAGTGTTAGTGTGTAAATGGAGCGAGCTAGCAGAATAGCTTAGCAGTAGCATGGTCAGAGGTTTACGTCAGCACAGTATCAAACTCTTAGCTCCAGTAACCAAACAATGGGAGTCATGACCTTTTGGTAGCACACAAAATGATTCAATATATATGCTTATGCTACACATAAACCATATTTTCTGACTTTTAGAAGAAAAAAAAACATTGTTGAAATTTTACAAAAGGCTATTAAGTCAGCACAGTTCAACATGTTTTAATCAGCCTGATGAAAGAAACTTTCTGTGACCGATTAATGGAAAACAAAGACAAATCAGCAGACCCTTCATTGAACTCTGACATTCATAACACCTATGATAAAAAAAAGAACTATGATAAAAAAACAAGGACATTAAGTATGATCATTCATTTAGTCTAGTCTTTACAAGGACAACCTGTTCAATTAACTGTGAAGCAACAGTGACAGCGTGTCGTTGTCTACATCCATCACTTCACTTGATTTCCTTAGAGGTCTGTTCCTCTTTGCTGGGTCGATGTTTAAGCACAGCCAGTCCTGTAGTGTTAACCTCACTACTCCTGAGAGAGACCCATGCTGCATCAGAAAGACTTGCAAGGGTTGTATTTTATCAATCAATATCACTGATTGCTGTTGCACATGTGCGAGTACACACATGTGCACGCTCACACATACACACCTGACTGTTGTAGGCTGTAATGAGTCATTTGGGGTATCGATAATGTGCCATCGGTTCCAAGCAGATGTCACATGCAATAACTGACAGCAAATCCCATGTTGCCTTCAAGTGTCATAATAAAGTCTGACATGTCATTCTGCTGCATTTACTTATCAGAGTCCTGTTGCTCAGAAGTCTGTGTGTATCAGTCATTTTATTTCCAGGTTGACAATAGAAAATATTTATCATTCGATTATTTCTAATAATTGTTTTCATCATGAAATTGAAAACTGGCAATGTTTTCTTTACCTATAATGTAATCTTTTTTATCAGTAATTATGTCCCACAACTTACCACAATTATAAGTGATGTCTTTAAATATGTTGTTTTGGTTAACCAACAGTCCAAACCTAAAAAAAATGAATTAGCTTACTAGTGTGCACAACATTGAAAACTAACAAAGCCTTACATTTAAGGAGCTGGAACCAGCTTCCTTAAATAGAACTACATTTTGATTATTGAAAAAGCAGCAGATTAATGCCTACCCTAAACTTAACCTTTGATGGCATATAATGCCTCAACATATAAATAAAGTGTATCCATCTTCATTTTGCTTACTCTGTTTTCCTTGTTTTGATTTAATAAGTAAAAAAAAAAAAAAAAAGGCTGTGCACTTTGTTTACAACTTGATGAGAGATTCATTTAGACAGGCCGATTGAGTTCATATATAGCCTGATGGTTGTCTCTTCTGTATGACCCTGATGAAGGCCACAAGCCGAAACGCGTCGGTCTAATTTGTTAACAAAGTTGATCTTCGTGCTAAAAGTGTTGCTGGAGCTTTTTGACCTCTTCTAAGCCTTTCACCCTTCGTGCACCTTGGTAGTTGGTGAAGTTAACTTGTGCCAGAAATCCTCTGCCTCTTCGGTTGTGTCTTCTGTTAAAGGTTTGACTCTATGAACAGGAGGATGCCAGCAAAAGGATTAGTATAGGAACCAAAGCTTGCTTTATCTATATCTTTTTTTACAATTCCTGTTGCTTTAAGGCAAAGGTGGCTAAGGGCGATATAAATACGTAATGGAAGATTCTACTTGATTTGTTTTCATTATTATTCTACAAAATAATATATGTCTTTCAAAAAAAAAAAACTTTAATGAGTGTCATATGCTGCTTACTCCAATAGCATAGAGCACAGGAATGGAATGAGCTGTGTGAACAATGGAGTATTTTCACACTGAATGCCACTGAGGAGCATGAGACTGCAGGAGAGAACAAAGACATGTGCTGCTGCCTCAAACGCTCAACATGCCTCCAAACTAAAGAGCAGCACATCTGAATCTGTACTGAACAGACAGCGAACTATTATGGAATTCTAGAGGCTTTTAACTAGGACATAACAGTTCAGATCACGACACTGACGAGTACTGGTGCGTGACCTTAAAGACATCTGTTCATTCTGTGTACCAATGCATGAAATCTGCAGAAATCTGCAGATACAGATCTTGACTGATGAAAGGGAAACTGTTGGATTTACAGCAGCTGTATCGCCTCTGTTTGTTGTGTGGGTGAAACCGTAAGAAAAAGTCTCATCATTATCCATAGCCCTGGCAACCTCAGTTTCCTCTATGGTCGTACATGCTGCGATCATGTGGGCGGGTAACCATAGAAACTGTCCAAGCCAGACACGGCAGTAGCAACAGCAGCAGTCTTCGTCTGTTGTTAGGAGGCAACTGGCTGTGAAAGTTCCCTGCACACCCTCCTAACAACTGAAATAACTTCGACAGAGCGGGGTCCAGTGGCTGAGGTAGTCGCTAGCACAAGATTTAAACGAGAAACTACGGACAACACATGACCGGCACGTTCAAATTCCACAGAGTAGCATGTGAGGAGTGACTTACTCCAGCTTACTACTGAGCAGAATCTGAGTTCAGGGAAAATCCTCTAACCTTTACAGTTTGTGCGCTTACCCTTGTTTCTCCTCACCTTCAACTTAAGGTTTGCTGGCGGATGATCAATGTAAAGCTGTGGCACAAGGTTGTAGGCATTAAGTTTACACCAACCATATTTGTCGAGGAATTTTAAGTAGGATATTTACATGTGACCTGTTTAAACAGTCAGAGAATCTGTGCAACTATCCAGAACAGGGGGAAGTTTTAACAATCATAATAATTGTACAAATGGCTGTATTATATGTATTATAAGTATTGGAAGTAAAATACGTCATATACAATATATTACACTACTACTACTACTACTTCCACAACCAACAATGCAGGAATCAAAATCATGTGAAGCATTTGCAAGAGCCTTTGCAGTCACCTGATCTCAACCCAGTTAACCCCACTGGAAGATTTTGGAGTGAAATGTTTGACACCATTGATCACAACAATCATTAAATGTTCAATCTCTTAGGTAGAGTTCAAAAGTATCATGAAGCCGAACCAAAGATCATTGACCATTCTGTCTCTTCTCAATACCTTTAGATAGAATTTTAGTCACCCATTGTTTTAATCTTTATTGCCACACAGGCTTTTTTACAGGCACGCTCTTGCTCTTGCTCCTGATGCCATTTGCTTTTCACACTGATTCTTTGAAAAGGTTATTGCATCACCTTTTGTTTACACAGTTCTTGCCAAATATAGCTAATTTATTTGGCAGTGATTTTGTGTTGTTGTTTTTTTTTTTTGACAATAAGTCTGTTCATCAATTTGACAATTTACACAATCAATGACAACAGAATATTCAATAAAGCAGTCAAAAAAATTAATTACTTTAAGAACTTTAAATGATCCCAAAAGCATAATGTAAAAAACAAAAACGTCCTATTTGAACTTTCTCATTTTAGGGTGTTTTTTTTCCAATCTTACAATAAACTCAATATTATTCAACACTGGAGCGTGACTCAGACAAACAGGAAATAGGCTGAAATTGTTCATTTAAAAAAAAAAAAAGTACAATATAGACAATTGACTGAAATGAAATTGGAAAACATTACATTTTTTGCCTTTTGAGTTATAAGGTTTGCTGAGCAGATATTTTTTAATCCTGTTGAAAAATGTCAGCTTTGTTTGTTAGAATAAGAGGGGTTAATCTTGTTAGTGTCAAGGGTCATGGGCTTGGCTATTTCTGTCAGGACTGCAGGTTAGCACTGTGATAAAAATCCTGCTAATGTGTGACCTCTTACTTTAGGCGTTCACCAGATTCACATGGCGGCAATTTTTTATCTGACCGCATGCTCAGGATGGGAAGTACAAACGTTCGATAATGCTGTAACTTCCTTGAAAACTCATTTGGTAATCTCTGTCAACAGCTACTGCTGGCATTCAACCAATAGCTCACTATAGGTAGGCCAAGTCCACAAGGCAATGCTAATGTGATAGGAAAGGCATACTGTACAATTCTAGCTAACATTATTCATCTTTACTAATGCAGGTGTCGTGAGATACCTCACCAACAATCTGGGGAAGGCCATCCAAAAAAAATGAAGAGACAAAAATTCCTGGCTAACATTACAGTAGCAAGGAATTTGAGAGTTTTGTGTTTTTTAAACAGTCAAATGATAGCCTAGTGTTAGCTAGGAAGGTGGTTGAATGCTAACATAAGCTGTTGCTTATCAATAGCTAACTTGTTAATTAAAAGATAAGTTATTTAATTGCCCAATGCCTCTCCGCTGGCTTTTTTTCCAATCGGATGAGAAGTGTTGAAAAATTGTTAGATTCCCTACATATTTATGAATTCCCTGCCTTTAGTATGACCGCAGAGGTGCATAAACATAATGAGTGTTATGTCTTCAAAGGTACAGTTTTTTTCCACTTCATACCATGGTGGTAATCATCCGGTCCATTAGTTCAAATCCAGGAGAGAGTAGCAATTCTAGTTAAAGATGGGGTGGGAAAGCCAGGAGCTCCATACTGACGTCTATTGTGCCCCCCCCCCCCCCCCCCCTCCCTCTTCCTCTTCTTGCACAACCCCTGATTACTATCATTCCTACTAGGGTGTAATTATTAAAGGTTGGTAGAACACACAGAAGACACTCTGAAGTTGCTTTTAACGTTGCCAAGAAGATATCCCTCCTCCTTTTCTGCACAATTAAACGGCTTAATGGCTTGTCTTGGCGAATATACTTCCAGCTTTCACACTCACGTTATGTTACTTATCTTGTTCTCGGAGTGTCCTAAGGCCGGGCCTTGTGTGAATAATGAGGTTTAGCGACTGTGTCATCTAACCTCTGTTTCTGGTCAGGATGTGTGTATGCGTGGTTGTGTGTGTGAATGTATGTGTGTGTGTGTGAGAATGTAGACGGTTCCTTTGACCAAATGTGTGCAGTCATGTTCCCCTGTCTCCATGAATTATATCAGTCAGTGTGTGTGTGTGTGTGTCACTGTTTTATTTACCCTCACCGATCCTCTGATCGTGTGTTGTCTGGCTGTGACAGGCAGACGGCCTTCCCTTTCTCTCAGTCACAGATGCCTCTCTGCACTGAGCGCATGCTGCCAGGGCCCAAGTGACAGCAGGCAACGTGGCCCATACTGCCAATCAGTCAGTGACAGACATGCAAGTTGTTCCAGACGACAACCCTACACGACAAAATGTCCACTGTCTTCTTGTCGCTGCTATTAGCGATGGAATAAATAAAAACAGCATTCTTCTAACCATCTGCCCTGATTCTTCTCAGCTTGTGAGTTTTGTCTGGTGGAGTATCAGACCATCACAATCATGTGTATAACTAAAGCTAAGGCTAATTCTTTTTGAATCATGAGGGCATATTGGCTGGGCATGTTTACACATACAAGGAATTTGACTCTGGTATTCTCAGAATACAGTTTTTATTCTTTCAACAGGATGAAAAAAGCACATCTACATAAACGTTAAATGAATCACCATAGTTGCCCAAATTGATCTTTTTCCTGCAGTTGAAAAAAAAAAAGAATTCCTAACACAATTTCCACTAGAGCTGGGTGATGAAGTCTCTAAGGGGGATTGCTGATTAAAATCCCACTGTAGCAAGCTAAGCCATTATAAGAAGCAGCTTGGCTCCCTGACACGGTACAAGTTGAAGTAAAAATGTTTTTGTTGTTGCTTTTTTAAAGTCATACTACTGTACTCCAATTTAACACCAGTTTCACAAAAATGTATCCTTTAAAAATGTGTAACAGACAAGTTTAACTAGTGAACCTTCAATTACTGTGAAAAGGGGAAAAACTATTTTCCGTGTCTGTAGTCCTTTTAAACTACAGCTCATGAAGGAAACAGTATCCATGCAAGTAAACCCTTTCAGGACATGGGCCTATCGTTTAACGAGAGCTAACTTACGTACACCACAGATAAAGGACGTCAGCTGACTCTCAAGACGGAATCGAGACAATAAAACATTTTACAACGAACCCTAATGAGAGGCTATTGCCGAACACAATGTACTAGAAACACTTCTCTCAGTGCAGGCTAAACACTTGCATATGGTCATTTTTAGCAATAATGACATTGGTAATAGTTTACAGCTGTATATATTTTTTCCAGCAGTGTGAATATATTCTTTACACAGAGAAAAAAAAAGGGCTGAATCAAAGTCTTTAAATGCTTAATTCTCACAGAACTATGAACTTCTGGTATACTGTCCCTCCAGGCATGTGACATCACTTTTGTTTCTGGAACTGGGCAAAACCATGCAACACACTTTGCAAACTGTAATGATTTAAAGGATGTCTATGCTATTTACAAAAAAAAAATTCTAAATAAACGTTCAAAATGACGGACACTAAATGCATTTTTTTTTTTAAGTCACAAGCACGCACACACAAAGACACACGCTCACACACACACACACACACACACACACACACACACAGCCCTACACCATGTGATCTCATTATACCTCACATAAAACCACCCACTGTAAACTGGACTTAACTTAAGAATGACTTTATATGTGACCAAGCAATTTCACATGCCCTATTGTCAGATGTATTTTCAGCTATGAAGATTCCATGACAACAATAAAAAAAATATTGATGCAAATGATCACATAAACCCAGCATGGTACACCATGTTTCCTCCTGCTTGGACATGTAGTCAACCTGCATCTGTCAATTTGTGATCTAAAACATTTTGTTTGTCTATATTTCATCTGCCCCCACTCCCGCTCCCACCTGTCCTTTTCAAGCACATCATTCTCAGAGCTGCTCTGTTGACAGTGAGATATATTTTTTTTTTACTGCGCCTGAAGATACAGACGAACAGAGAGCGTTTGAGCCAGGCTGCCTGTCTGCCTGCAAGTAGAGGAACTTTTTATTTACACTGCTCTGATTTCTCTGCTTACCCAAGCTGCTGGTATGCACCGATTAGTTGGTGTGTGTGTGTGTGTGTGTGTCTGTGTGTTTGCCAAGTTTAAACACTTTGAAGAGAATAAGACACTGAAGTTGACTGACTATCCTTTTCAGAAGTAGCCTAGTCTACATGAGCCATATGCGGCAGGGACATTAGAAGACTCTTAGAGACAGTGCACTGTGAACAGCGTGGAATAAAGATGATTTGTAAACACAGTTTTCACTCCCTTGAGAAAATACAACAAGACTAAAGCGAGTTTGGTTGATGGGGGCGGCGCTCGGTCGCTAATAACAACGTGACCTACATTCCACTGACAATTATGCTCCGCCGTGATCACAAAGTGGAAATGACAACCAGCATGATCAACCGGTATCCGTCCATGCGTTCAGGCTCAGCTGGGAATTTTCACGCTCACAGAATATCTCTAGAAACTTCAAGTGCAAATGTAAAATTCCATTATAATGTGAAAGTGCTCCAAAGTTGTTATTCAAGCCAGGTGACTCAGTTGTGTGTTATAGTGAACCCAGTGTTTTCCTACCTGCGATATCCCACAGCTGTAACCTGACAAGTGTCTTGCTGTCCCAGTTGATAACTTTTAACGCAAAGTCGACTCCGATCGTCGCCCTGTAGTGCTGCGAGAACAGCTGGTGCACGTAGCGTTTGATGATGCTGGTCTTCCCCACGCCTAATTCCCCGATGACCAGCACTTTGAACAAGTACTCCTTGCACTCAGACACCGAGCCCCCGGCCATGCTGATTCTGACACTGACAACTTTTTCTCTCTGAACTCAGACAGCTTCTGCTTTCTCGCTCATGTAGGCTTCCTGTCCTGTGAGGGGGGCTGCTGAGGACTGAATGGTGCTGGTATGCCAAGGGGGTGCTGAGGGCCAGCCGCAACGCAGATTTGTCTCACCCCCACTTTTTCTGACTCTCCTCCTCCTCCTCCTCCTCCTCGACGCCGCTCAGACACCACCTGATAAGTCATAGGACCCGGAAATGTGAGGGAAAGTTGACATATGTTTGAGCGAGAGTTTCCTCGTGTTCCGGCGATTACAGTAAGCATGATTATGATGGTTTCATGATTACAGTCATTTATTAGTATTCAAGCTCCAGGGATTTTTCACGAGAAGTGTCATTACCATACGAAATATAGCCTACATTATCAGCGTAGTTAATAAGACAAATGTTAAAATGCCCTTGTTGTAAATAATTTTTTACTTTAGTAGGCTAAATATATAAGAATAATCTATTTGGTAACACAGAATAAGCCTTCCTCTTTTTTTTTTATCACAGCGAGCAGGGCTGAAAAAAGGAAATTTGGTGGGGTGGGTGTTTAATTATAAATAATTTTTAAAAAGTTTCTTAAAAAATATGGTAGGCCTATATATCAGAGACATAGGCCTATAGGGACATCAATCTGACCTTTACATAGTTATGTATTAAAATAAAACAATTAAATTGTACTATAGGCTAGTGTCAATGTCACCCACTGGATTTCTGAAGTGCAGTTTTGAAGCAAAACCATGCAAGTTGCCATATTGGAAATTATTCTTCCTCAACCATTGTTTACCGAGTAACCAACAAAGCAGTAAAGATGAGCTGGGCCTGAAGCTTTTTGGCAAACAGATACATTGGTCAGCCAAACCTATAATTTTCAATATGAAAGTATATATAATGCTAATTCTAGTACTAGTTATGATGATGCTAATTGCTAAGGTCAGTGTTGAAGACATAGTGCTGGAACAACTGGATGAATGGAGGAATGTAAGGACACAATGAGGCAGACCAGGAAATAAGAGGACTGCCTGACTGAGCTGCATTGATACTGGAAGTCAGCATCGGTGTCTAAAAGTTAGCTCTTTTTGACATTTGGTGTGGGTCTCATGCTAAAGTTAGCTAGAGCTAACTGCTAGCTAACTGGAGTTGTGTATTGCTGTTTTGAAATGATAGCTAAATTGGCTTTATAATAAAGTATTTAACTATCAGTGTTGAAGCTGATTTTTGTCATGGCTTAGGTTTTTGTAAATCCAAAGAGGCTTTTTTAAAGTGACTGTGATTTGCTTAATGATTATTTGTGTTTGTTGTTGAGTTGTTTATCCATTTGGTTTTGTTCAAAAGTATTCTACACAGTTAATTGGTTTATTTAGTAACATGCATTTCAATTCTAGCTCAATCAACTTGAACATTTCTGTCGTTTTTTTTAATAGTATTCTGCAGCCGAATACATATAATTTGATGTTTTTTCAAAAACTGTTAGCTCCTGTCCTGCCCTGTCATAGCTCGCCCAACGACAATGCCCTCGCCCTTCTGCTAGGAGCAGGTCCTCTTCCAAAGAGTCCAATATGTTGTTACACTGTGTTTCTACAATAGACTGGAAAAACAAAATACTGGAATCGAGTGTGCCTTCTGCATTTTCCTCGGACTCTTTGTGGTCACGTTAAGCACTACTCGCAGTCTGTGAAGCTGCACTGGTGACAGAAAGGTTTATGAGCATGTTATCTGAATTCTTACACATCAAATATGAAAGATTTCTTATTTGATTAGGACCGGCTCCAAACTCACTGTGATGTCGCAAATTGTGCTTGCAAGTACTTAACTTAAAATAGTTTTTATATATGAGTAAACTTCATACCTCGAGTTCAGATTTGCATCAAAGTGAAGTGACTGTAAGTGAAATACATTTCATAGTAAATAGGATACTTTGCCTTGATTGAAATATTTGTAAATATTAAGTCTGACTAAATCTATGGATATTTCTAAATTAATGAAACCCAGTTAATCAGTCTATCGTAGGCATTAATCAGTCTTCTTAATATAAATAGTTTTTATTTTACAGCATTGCTCAGCTTGCCCAAAACATAAAGGCCTATGTCATTCTAGATTTGACAGTGTTAAACAGGTGGCACCCTCATATATTTTACATTGGTTAAAATCATTGAACAACTTACACTATAAGAGACTAAAAACATTTGGAAATACAATACAATTGCACTATGTACTGTATAGGCTTGTACTTTGAAATAATTTTCATTCTTATAGATAAAGAACTAAGAAACTTAACCTCAAGTAATCTATTTAAGTTTATAATGCAAGATTGAAGCAAAAAATTGAAACATGTATAATCTCGTTACAAGAAGCAACTAATCATCGGTTACTTTAACAACTGAATATTTTCAAGAGGATACAAGTTAGCTTTTAAAGTTACCCAAAAAACCAAACACAATGCTCCGTGACAAGTTTCTGAGGACAGTTTCAAAATGTATAAACTTCTTTTTTTCTGTTGACATTCTAAATATAGAAACATTTATCAGTATTACAAACATACCACCTGTGTGAAAAACAAGAGATGGCTTAACAGTATTACAAACTTTTAAGAACTCGTACAAGTACTGTGTTTTTCATTACGATGACACAGCAAACTCAGAAAACATGAGAAATATCAACATGGCATCAAAAAGCATAATGTAGGTCTTTTATCATGCCCCCCAAATGTGTGTAAAATTTGTTCTCAGGGTTATGAATGAGTGTAAACTGAATACACACAACCGATCACCTACAATCACGCTATAACCTGTATCAGCTACAAAATTTGAAAGCAGGGATGTAGGTCGATAACAACTGCGATTGGCACATGATTTATTTTACATCGTATATCATACAGCGCAAAGTTTTAGCAGAATCGTTAAGTTCTAATGCTTTTGTGATGAGCACACTTTGCAACACATAAAAAGTAATATTCAACCAACTTACTGCACTTTTCTTATAGTTCATCTCTTTGTAAAACTTAAATCGTGATGAGGTCCGATTACAAAAAGCTAAAGTGAGATTATAAATGCAAAAATCAAATAGTTTGTGGATGCAGCTGTTCCTGTTGCACATATTAACAGACCTGCACGTGTGCAGCAAAGGAGAACAGAGCAAAAAAAAAAAAAAAAGAATGGCATGAAATGCACTTGAGCTTTTACGCTCCCCAGAGCTGGATGTATCGTACAGTTCACAAACAGTACACACACTGAATTGTGTTTCCCTTTCTGTTTGTTACTCATAGACCTCTCTGAATGCATCCCCACAGCTACATCCTGTATTGTGATTCTTGATGTTGCTTAATTCATCAAAATTTGGCACGACAGCTGACGAGATTTGGCACTGGTCCCTGCTTTACATTTTACAGAAAGGCTCTGTGATAAGACAGCCCTTCAGGAAAGGTAGCACTCATTGATGATTACTAGTGTTTTTCTACTTATAGTTATGATAAACCCCTTACCGATAAAAGCAGGATACTAATTACAAGGAAGCTAATGAGAGAGCATAAAATGAATGTTAGAAACCTTAGATGATGATCAAATCATGTGGTTGTATCAAGTTGTAATCAAGTATGCGTCTGTACATGTGTGAATTTGTATTTGCGCATGTGTAATCTGTATATGTGACAATGAATATCAGTGTTGCTCTCACAGTGTTGAGGAGCTGTGTGCAAAGTCTTGGAGGATGTTTGAGGTGTAGATCGAGCTCGAAGGGCTTCCGAGCATGGACTCCATGGCAAGGGAGCCGCTCAGAGAGTCTCCCGAGCACACAGAGTCTCTGAAGGGGGAGGGGGGCGACAGAGCAAGGGAATCCTCCAGAGTTGGCTTGCTCTGAGTCAAATCCTCGCTGTCCCCGTCCTCCTCCTCCTCCTCCCCCTCCTCCTTGGCATCATAAATGTAGCTGTGTAAGAGGTCTAGTTCCTCGTCCTCGTCCTCGGGTCCCTCTTCCTCAAATGCCCCAACTTTAAGGGCTTGAGGAAGCGGAGAGGATATCAGGCTCAAAGGCTCATTGGCAGGGGGGGTCTCCCTGGGGGTGTAGTCATTTAGTGCAGGGACATAGGAGCTGTGTGTGTCCACCACAGCCCCTTGCAAGCGCTCCGTGGCGCAGCCCTTCAAGTTAGAGGGCAAATAAGAAGCCGGCTTATTCAAATTAGATTCCAGCCCTTGTCCAGAGGAAGTCGGGGTCCAGAGGGGGCGCTGGGAATCGCCCTCGTCATCCTCCTCTGACAGGTTGTACAGAGGCTTAGCGGCGCGCGGTTCTTGTGCGGGATGGTGGTCTGTGCCAAGGTCGCGGGACGAGGGCTCACAACTGTGGGGGTCGGGGTTGTTAGTTAGGGGCCTGATGACCGCCGTCTGATTCAAGCCGGCTTCCTGTTTCCTCACATGCACAGACAGTCTGTGCCACACATTCCCCCCCTTCGGAGGGTGTCTTGCACCTGATTCAGACCATGACACAGACTTGCCATTAGAACTATGAACGAGATAAAGACCCAAGTTACTAACACTGGAAACCGGCAAGTGGTTGCAGAGAAAACAACATCAACACAGCAGCAACATGACAAAACAGAGCAGCAGCATTTCAACATTTCTGATGCATGTCAAAATACAGTCTAGTCACATGACATTAACAGCACTGTTAAGGGGTTCACTCATGAGCTCCGAGGAGCCAGTGATTCATAATGTGCTGAAGACAGCGTAATGATTTTTAGATCACTCATAACACTGAGCATATAGAATTTCCTCCTTTCTGGGATATTCTTTTTGGTTAAAATGGGACGCATGCTTTTGAAATAAGTATGTCAGTTGGTGCCTTTACTGGCCTGAAGACGACACAGAGTTTGGAACAGAATGAGCTAGGTCTGGCTCTGATATGATTAGTTAGAGAGATGGGGAGGGGAGGGGCGTTCATGCTGAGAAAAGTTAAATGTGAGGTTAATTCAGGATAAACCAAAAGCAGCAGGGTGCCAGTGCTACTTCTTGGAGGGCTGCAGTGTCAAAACAAATAATTGACAGAGGTAATTGATTCCTAAATTTCATAAGGTAATTTAAACCACCATGAAGGCCAAGTGAACTTTTTTTTTTCTGGTTGTATTTAACAATAAAAAATGTCAGTGTCTCTGTTGGCAGTGCAGCTCTCCAGAGTCGAATGACACCCTTGCTTTAACATTAGCCAGCCTGGACACTTGCAGACAGTATGCTGCTCTCTTGAGTGTTAAAGGTGTTAGAAGATTAAGAAGGCTGCATAACAAGGGTGAGAGACAACATGTAAACATATTGGGACCACTGTCACACCCTGCTCCACTTCTTACTTTAGACACCTGTCCATGTGTCACTGCTGTGGATCTCAAAAAAAGTTATATGCAAGTCTTATATGTAGTTTGAAGGTGAGAAATCTATACTTTTATTAATAGATGACAAATTAGCATCAATGTTCAGAGTTTTGTATTGAATTAGCTTGTTTGTTGGATTTTATTTCACTGTCTGGGGGAGGGGAATGCGCCACATATATTCACCTTTACTGCCCACATTTTCTAAATCATTGTTTCACTTTAATTTTAGGTAGATTTGAAATGGTAAAATTAGAACAATAATAACATGCTTAAACACTCAAATATTCTTGGAAATATTTTTTTTGGGGTGTGATTAGCCGACTTATCAATTTAGTGTCATCAACCCAACTGGTTAGGCAAAATGTCTCTACTGGGTATAACTTATAATGAATATATTTATCAATTCAGGCCCACAATGCAGGTCCAGTGTTGTGTCAAAGAAGCAGCCGGCCACTATCGAGCATTGTAGCTCTGATTAATTGCTACAGCCATACTGTAAAATGCTCTACTACCCTGATGTAAACAGCCCAGTGAACGTATGGCATTTGGCAGTATTATGATGTAGAAAAAATTGAAGTTGTGTGTAGGCTGTGTTAGAGTAAACTGGCATATAACCACTCAACCAGAGTAATGTGTAACCAACACACGGATGTAGACATTAACCTGCAAGGTGGACCAAAGGCTGGTGCTTGCATTGCTAACCTAAGCCTCACTTGGCAAACCAATTTTGACGTTGTTTACCTGCAGATGCTGTGATCCCGTGTCTATGCGTGTTGAAATAAATGTGCTAAATTTTGACTGTTTTCTGAAGGTTTTTCTTAACTTTAGACTGGCCGACTAGTAGTCATTTAAATTTGCATGTAATAGACTTTGAAATTGGAGGCCTAGGAACATCCATCAGTTATTTTAGAACTGCCAAACAACATTTTGTAAAAACTCTGTGCACCATTGAGTGTTTAGGCATTCATCACCCCAGGAAACAACACAGAATCTGACAAGGAAACCAACTTAAAAATGATACTCACTTGGCTTTTCCAGTAACAGGCTTCTTCCGACGGAATATATTCAGGAAGTTGTTGCCCCCACACTGGGCTGACTTCCCGTCTCCCACATGCATTCGTACCACATCAGATGTGGTGAAGGCGCTTCGGACATTTCTCTCTGGTTTGGCAATGATAATGTACATCTTAGGCGTGAACATGCAGCCCAGTGCCACTGTCACACTGAGGCTGACGGAGAAAGACGTGGTTATGATCTTGTAGTTTGAGCCAAAATAGATGGGCACAAAGGCCAACCAGATGATGCAAGTAGTGTACATTGTAAAGGCAATGTATTTAGCCTCGTTAAAATTGGCTGGGACGTTTCGCGTCTTGAAGGCATAGTAGGTGCAGCTCATAATTAGCAGGCCGTTGTAGCCCAGTGGTGCCACCATGCCTACGTTGCTTGTGTTACAGATGAGGTAGACCTCACGTATGCTTGGGTAGGACTTGATGGGCTCAGGGGGCTCCAGAATGATGAGTGTGATCTCCAGAGTTAGCTGCACACTGATCAGCATAGAGGCAAGGACCACCTGGGCCCAGGCGCTCATAAAACGGGGCTTCTTGGTGCAGATCTTCTTCTTGCTGCCTGCCAGGATGCGGGCGATGCGGTTTGTTTTGGTGACCAGAGCAGAGTAGCACATGGCAGATGATAGGCCCACTAGAAGTCGCTGTAAGTAGCAGGAGGCCACCGTAGGACGGGCGATTAAGGTAAACGGACAGATGTAGCCCAGGAAGATACCTATCAGGATGATGTAACAGAGTTCTCTGCTGGACGACTTAACCACAGGTGTGTCACGGTACTGGATGAACACAAAGGTGACAAAGGAGGTGATCAGGATGCCCACACAGGAGAAAACCACTGCGACTATGGATTCCACATCAGCCCAGTCGAGATACTTCAGGGGCAGGGGCTGGCAGACTGAAAAGAGCAGAGGAGTTGTTAGATTTGTCTTTTGTTGTACATCTTTGTGAGAAAAAAAGGCACATGAAGACAAGTGAAAAGAACCCATGAGCAGACAGATGTACAAGTAGAGATGTTCTGATACCATTATTTCCTTTCTGAGACTGAGTCCTATCTTTAGACTCAGCCATTTACAAGTGCCCATGGTACCCTTGCAATGAAACAGGTATTCATATTATCTGGATTCTGAATGTCTTGAATGAATAATATAATAATATAATTATTGCTATCATTATTGTATGCTGATGGAAACCTAAATCTTAAAACAAGCTGTGAACCTTTTAAACAGGCTAGCACCTGTTAACATTAGTTAACATTGCTAATTTTAGCAACAACCAAGCTTAGATCCTAAACTTTATATTTTATTTACACAAGCTTCTGATATTTATTCTAAATTGTTTTATTTTGTATTTTTATTTGACTTAAATTGACTCTAAATGAAAAAGTAGAGTCTTAGCATGTGTGATAGCGACAATCCCATTGTTGACATTTGCTAGCTTTGACTTCTGCAACACCCTTGACTAGCACAGCGGTGTAGGTTACTGTTTTGGAAAAGAAGAAACATTTTTTAAGGGGGTGGGAGAGGGGTGTGACAACAATCAGTAGCTTCAGTTTAGCGTCACAGCCTGCTGCAGCTGCAAACTAAGCCAAACAAACTCTGTTACAGAGAACTGCTTTCGGTTAAAAAAAACATTTTAAAAACTGACATTAAGGTTCCAAATGCAACTGCCCCACTTAATGATTTTTCTGAACTACAACACACGCTGCAGGCGCAGCCAGTGCACATGAAACATATACATCCCCTAAATGAACAGTGTGAATGTAACGTGTTCAACATAGTCAAAGCTCATATGAGATAAAGAACATGTTTTTGCAGATTTCAGCCGACTTATTTTTCTCAGACAGATTTCTCTTTAGTTATTTCTAACGTGGATGTCCCTGATGGGGAGTAACAAATACTGTTATTGAAATGCTGCAGCTTTTTATATTATAGACTGTTGAACTCAGATTTTTAAAACTGCTTTCCAAATAAAAAAAGGGAGTTCTGGTTTATCTACCTGCTTGAATTGTTATCATTGGAATTATAGCAAATATACTGAAGCCAAACTAAAAAAAAAAAAAAGAGGACATAATACATTATTATTATTAATTCATGAAGATGCATCTGGATTTGTTGTGCTGTTAAAATGCACAGTTTGAGTTTTGGTATAAAAGTTATGTAAGAGATTTTAATATCTTTTTATCTTTTTTGCCATTCCAAAAAAAATGCTCCAATTGTGACGATCTTATCCAAACCATGTGATTTGTGATCTGTTGCACCACTAACCTCTGGTGTTAAAAAATAAAGACAATGCTGAATTGGAGAAAAGTGTCCACTTGAGTCTGGTTGCAAAAACCAAATAAGGAATCCCCATTAGCTCCCATAAAAAAATGCAGATTTTTACAGCAGAAAACATGTTTACAGACTGGTTTAAATATTTTTTTTATTCACACACACTGCGACAGGGTTGACATTTTCAAAAACTCATCCATGTCTAGTTTTTCATACATTTACATAGTTAGGGGCGTGTCTGATTTGACTGACAGGTGGGCACACTGTAGCACTCACCACCACCTCTTTATCTGCTACTAGATTGATTGAAAGTTAGGTTGGAAGGAATTTCCAATATAAAGGTGGTTGTTGGACTTCATAATGTCTCTACAGAGAACAATTGGTGACATCACTGTCCATATTTTATACAGTCTATGTATTAGAAGAACAGTGCATTATCTGGCAACGTTACTGGTACCTCACACTGAATTCTAGGCCGTAGAGGGATTTTCGACACTGGTATCAGAATCAGAATCTCTTTAGGTGGGAGAGAAGAGACCAACCCAGCAGACATTAGTCATTCAAGATGGCCTCAAATAGCTCAGTAACTAATTTCATGTGCAATCATACACCTTCCAAAGCAGCATTTCTCTCAGATTTATCTGTTGCCGTCTTCCTGTAATGTCAAATACGTATGTACACACACACACACACACAGGTAAGTGTGTGAACTCTGTCATGATGCACTAGTTGCATGCTTGTCATCCACCACACAGTGGAACTTTGTCGAGCTTAATGGGAATAAAGTGACATCCCTAGACTTCCTCAGCTTAACACTTCATAAATTACATGCTGCTGCTAATAGCATTACATTCGCTGACTATCATCACAAACACAGCTATGCACATGGGAACCCTTTACTCCAAATGTGTCAAATCATGAGAAATTTTTAAATAACCTCACCTGCCACCTCAAGAAGGAGGTTGGTCATTTTCAACACAAAATTTGAAATATACTGATGTAAATGAATGAAGGTGCAAACCAGTTGTTGCTCCAAAGTATTACTTCAGCAGTTCTGCAAAAACACACATGAGGAGAAAGTGTTTGAAGCACACTGCAGTGAAGTGTTGTTTGCTTTTGTTTTTATGACCACCCACCCGGCTTGGCTTCACTGTGTGCAAACGGACAAGGGTGGCAAGGAGGAAAAGCACGTATCTGTATTTATACAATTCTTTCCCTTAATCCCTTATTCTCAAACTCTTCCTATCTAGGCTTTGGAATGACACTTAAATAATTCAAAAACAAAGCTCACCTTTCTGCTGTACTTTACAGTTATGTTATGACTTGGTAAAAAATAAAGAAGCCTTAAATGATTGAACATATGGACAGTACAGCCTCACTCTATGAATAGGACACCAACTCTCTCTATTAGTATTCTCTAGATGTGACATGTAATGAGAGAGGAGGGAGAATTTCTTCCTCGACACACTGCCGAAATGTATCCCCAAGCCTCTCATGTCAGTAATAGGATTTTACACCTGGGAACTGAGAGCTCCTCTCAACTCTATAAATCGCTGTCAAAACAACCCCTGGGTCACCACCATGCAAAGAGCAGGGAGGAGGGAAGTGAGCAGCGTCACTTCTATGAGGGGAGCTGTGCAGAGGGAGCAGGGTCACTGTACCTGGATGATGAACAGCATCAGTAAAAGAAGGTGTCAGGGTGTGAAGTGTCAACAGGCTTATGGGTGTAGGATGAATGTAGTCCAAGGGAAACGATATGTACTGTTTATGTGAGATTGGTGTTATGGGATATAAATGTCGAGAAAATGAAGCAGGTAAAAGGTTGGTTACCAAGCAGCGAAAATAAGGAGATGTATTGGAGATTAAGTATTGGGTATCAGCGAGTATGCCAGTCAATGCACTGATCTTCTTTCATAACCAAAGTCCCCCAAAATAGACCTATTTCAGGATCAACAGGGTGATGATAGTATATACTTAGTCAAACCTATAAACATTTTAGCAATCAGTGTTTTTCTATGAAAATAATGTTGTTTTTTTATTGCACCACCATCAGAAGGACATTAGGTATCAGCCACACTCAAGTCTAGGTTTTGGAATCTTAATCAGGACGGACAAAATTGTATAGAGACATCTGTAAATGGACCTGAAGTTGTCCCCAAACAGATAACAGTATCAATATTATCCTCTGACTCAGCCTAGACTGTACAGTCATGTATCCGCAAGCATGGCAGTCAACACTCCACTTACACCCACCTGCTCACAGAAACTGTTATACTGGACAAAACTAGTGAAATGTTAGCAATCAGCATTTTCCACCTATATTATCTAAATTTCTTTAATCGCACTGTTATCAAAGGGGCACTCTGTATTGACCACTACTAAAGTCTAGGTATCAAAATCAGTATTGAGGAGGAAAAAATGGTATCATAACATCTGATGTTTAAACATGATTTTTTTTTTTTTAAACTGATACCAGTATTGACATGAAAGCATAAAATGTGGTATCTGGAATTATCCACGGATCCATTACCAAAACTAAACAGAGTGTTATATTTTTCAGAGCTAAGAAATTACATTAATTTGTGTTTTTACCAACAATATTATGGATTTTTATTATTTTTTTGAGTCAGAGGGGCACTTGGATTACCAAATACTCAAGTCTAGGTGTAAGAAACAGTATTATCTATTAATGAAGTGACAGTGTCAGTCCCAATACAGCTCAAATAATGC
The DNA here is from genome assembly GCF_963584025.1 of Labrus mixtus. NCBI lineage: Eukaryota > Metazoa > Chordata > Actinopteri > Labriformes > Labridae > Labrus > Labrus mixtus. The sequence continues at coordinate 12,048,806 of NC_083623.1, read as the reverse complement.
ATTAGGTGTTGGCAAGTATGCCAGTTTATGAACTAATCCAATACCTTACCCAACAAGGCCAAAAAAATGGTTTCCAGTAAACTATGTGACAATAACAAACTATAGAAGTATAATGCTAGCAGAGAATATTAAGTCAGTCAAAGCTAGCCAAGCTACTGTGTGTTGGTTATGATTGGTTGGTTAGTTAGTTCCTCCTACCTGCCAGGTCGTCATCAGGCCACCATCCCAGCTCACATGCCTTGCAGGTAAACTCATCCTGGACGTACTCATTGTCTTTGCACGTGGTGCAGATCCAGCAGCAGCTGACCTCACCCTTCCTAATCACCTGCACACAGAGAGGCCACACATCAACAGTGAGGGGTCAAAGACATCTTAGTGAGCAGTCACAATACTAATCGACAAAATCAAAACACGACAAGCACATCACACGCAACGCAAACCCGAAGAAGTAGTCGGCAGGGATATTAAGGATGAGGATATGATGGGGCCTTTCTTTTAGTGAGCCCCAGACATACTGTTTATAGAACAAGGCCAGCTGCATTGCCATTCAGAACACAGGGAAGCTCTTACCAGCACTGTGATATGTAAAGCAGGGTGATAAGTGGGGCAAGAAACAAAGCAGATAGAAGGGGAAGCTTGAGCCGCCAGGAAAGAGGATGCACCCTCCCCAAGGGCGACTTAGAGCACAGCTACTGGAGACTGAAAACAAATGGCTCCCGTTGAAGCAAATCAGGGCATTTCAGCAAATAAGCATTTTATCTACTATCCTGAACTGTCTTTTTACTTAAGACCTTTTTTCCATCATATTCTGATAAGACTGGGACAATGTGTGCTCGTACATTACAAATGATAAAGTCGTTGTATATGCTTTATCTTACTTAAAGCCCTTCACAAAACATTTCAAGGATGAAGCAGGATTCCAAAATGTAGGACACAGTCACCAAAGGGAAGAAATAAGAACCCTCAAGAACTATTCATCATGTACAACTGGTGAAATAGTTCCAGTTTTAACAAAAACAAGTTATAAGTTGTTCAGGAGCACAGGGGAAAACACCATGTCTGTCTTAACTGATTGCACACTGTGCTTATTTTTAGTCTCACTGAGGGATGGCCATGTCAGATGGTCAGTCACTCTACCACCCACTCTAACAACTATTAGGTGGATTGCCATCAAATTGAATGTGTTTATCTATGTCCTTCACAGGCTAACTATAACGAGAGGAAACAAAACATTTTGGAGAATATTTTTACTCGTGTATGTTATACCTGACACGACTGATACAATTGAAAGTGTCTCCAAAATCTTTTTAAAAAACTGCCTGCATCTCTAAACCTGAAGTAACATTTTTATCTAATGCGTTTTTTGCTGAGGCCAGTTGGTAGACAAAAAGTTGATACTTCACGTCACACCCTAGGAATAGTCCAGCACATACTTCCTCCTAAAAACACATGTATTGATTTTACTCTTCGATTTTTGCATGGTTTAATCATACTACCTAAAAAAAAGTGTTGAGGTCTAAAGGTGTTGGTTGACTATGCTAATTTTGTTTCCTTCAAACAGTACAAAGCTAGGTGTGATCATGTTAAGTAATAGCTGGCTGTCAGCCATTATTGTAGACATGAAAGGGAATACCAATTGACCCCCAAATATTGACCAATAACTTCAAGCACCATCATCGGGGTTTCTGCACCTTTTGTTTGGTACAACCTGCAGTCTGATTTTAAACTTTAGAGTTTGGCAAATATCTTCCAAAATATTGCATTCAACTTCGAATTATATTGAGTGCATTTTGTGCTTAAAGTAGCTACCTTTTGGAGACATGATCATCTAAGAAACTTGGTACAATGATAGACATTACCTGTTTAACAAGTGTATATAAGCATGCTGATGTAGCATTAGGCTCATTGCCCCTGTATGCTGAAGTACAGCCCCAGAGAGCCACTAGCATGGCTGACTGCAGACCCTCTTGTTCTGAAGGGTTTGATAGAACATTATCTCACTTGTGTTGGCACACTTGTAGATGATAAAGAGCAAGTTTTTGTGAAACCATTGTGTGTCTGCCATGAGAAATTACTCTTTGTGATGAAAGGTTTGCTACACGGAGCAGAATGGGTGCTAAATAAGATCTGCTTACTGGCATAGTGTTACATTGTCACTTCAACATAGTTTTGGATCATTCTCTCAGTCTCAAAGCAAAGTCTACACTGTTGAATCTCTTTGAGGTTTGAGGGTTTTTCAGACTAAATTTACAGTGGCAAAGTGAATTTAATGACAAAGGATTTGCTCGTAGGAGGATTTGAATGCCCACCTTAATCTGTCCTTTAGAGCAGGGCTCACTGCAGACTGAGCGGACCATGTCGCTGCTGTTCATCCACAGCTTGTAGTCATCGATGTTAAGGATGCCCTCATGCCAGGAGCCCACATTCATGTAGTCATAGCGACCATCACCCACACTCTGGAGATTCATGATGTCATACCTGGATGGAAAGACAGAAGGAAAATAATCAGCATGAATAAGTTTATGAAGTGAGAAGGGATAGAAATTAGACTTGATCAAAGAGAGAGAGGGAGATAGAGAGGGAGGGGAGAAGAAGAGAGTGACAGGTAATTTAATGATAACAACCTAACAGCTTAGCAAACCTTTCTTCTTATCCTGAGTCACTTAAACAGCGTACAACCCGGTTAGTGTGACATCAAGAGCTCATGCCAATGTGCACTGTGGCCTCATTTCTATACTGATCCAGGATTTGCTCCACCTGACCTCTAGTTGACGGAGGAATGACACGGCTGTGTTTTCTCACTGTCAAACGCTGTCTTTTGGACTGCAGAGAGATGAAAGTGGCTGCCACAGTGGACAATCCACTGAATCTGTTCCAGTCCAAACTAATTAGATCCTTTGGTGCTTAACATTGGTGCACATGTGTGCTAATGAGTAGGACCGTTTTAGACAGGAGATATGCAAAGATTACAGCCAAGTAGATCTATAGACTCAGTTCATTTTCTTTCCTTCTTTTAAGCGTCCGCATCCTCTTACCTTCCTGGGGTGTCTCCGTTTTCATCAAAGTAAATCTCTTCCCCTGAGACGCCTCTGAAGGAGGTCTTCAGCAGGTAGTCCAGCAGCTTGCTGCCATCGATGGGGTCCATGGCCTCACAGAGCCCCGTCTGCCTTGGGCACAACTCCTTATGCATATCGTGGAGGCCATGAGCCATGGCATAGATGGCATTGATGACAAAGCCCATTTTACTATCCTGAACATAGTTCTCATGCAGACTCTCATTTCCTGTTAGAGGGTAAAAAAAAAAAGAGGATGGAATCATTTTAAATTGAAGAAAATTCCCAGATGTTCTTCTGTTGAGCTCTGTTTTTCAAAGTGCAGTTTTGTTTCTGAAACAAAAAAAAAGATTTGGTGTTTTTTCCAAAGTGCTTGATAAACTTTGAATAATTTGATCATTTACTGCAAAACACAATGTTATTTTGCAGCAAGTTACATGGGCACGCAAGGAAACCATTGCACAATGTTCAAAAAGCTCAATAGGAAACAGATGTCTGGGAAAATCCCAGGACTGCAGACGCCAAGTTTTCCTTGTCAGCCATGTAAAGGCACATCATTGTTTGGAGGGTGGAAGATTCTTTGTAAAAGTACATGTTTTTGTATGCTTGTTTGAAGATATTTCTTTAACATTTCCCATTGTCTCCTAAGGAAGTGCATTAAAAGTATCATCTTTAGAAGGCAACATGCACGTACTGTGATTAGTCATATGCATCATCTGTCAGGTGTTTGGGTGAACAGTGTTGAGGGTGAGACATTCCTTTGTGCCACTTTTGTGTAAAAGTTTGGGCTCATTTTCTTTTGTATTCCTCATACAGCATAAACAAGGCCAGTGCTCAGTTGTACTAGAGTTTGACTGATGCAATCCTTCACTCTGCGCTTTCCCAGCATCAAAATATCTCAGTTTTAAGACATTGCAGAGAGTGTTGTGTAAAAGAGAGCATCAGTCAAAGTCTTCCTGTCTTTGAGGACTCAAATGCTTACAGAGTGCGGGTGCAATTCTGTTTAAAGTCATCAGCATAATATTAGCTGTAAAAATGAACTTACCACCTTGAAGGTCTTGGGAATTAACAGATTATGTAACAATGTGATGCAGAGGAAGTAAAAAATAAAATAAAATAAGAACCTATGACTCAACTGCTCCGAGTAACAGACATCACAAAGCACTAATTGATTTGATTTATCATTTAATTAAAAGCATGCTTCGCAATTAATTGAAATGTGGCTATGATTGCATTGTTCATTTGATGACTTTTTAATTTTTTGATTTGGTGTAAGTAATTTTGAAGAAGTCAAGAACACAATTTACCATGATCACCTTTTGGGGAGCAAAGGGAGAGAGTATTCAGAGAGGAAAGCAGAGACAGATACAGTTTTTATTAATTACGAGTTGTAAAAACTCACCCTCAGGTCATATCTAACCCTTATTACCTACTGACAGCAATATGACAGCAGGGAGAGGAATACGTGAACCATAAAACAGTGTTCCAATCACTTTCTTTCAAAAATAGACATTTCTCCAGAGTACCCACCAGTGCAGACTTTCTTGTAATTCTTGTTCTCCTGTGGGTGGCCCGGTAGGCGGCACTGGAAGCGGTACTGCCAGAACTCAGCGAACCAAGGGTTCCTGTTGTTGGTGTCCAGACGCAGCTTCAGGTAGTAGTCATCGAAGGTCTTGACCACCTCTGACTGAAGCTTCATGGTGATTCCTCCCTCTGCTTCCTGCTCAAAACCCTCCACGACCTCGTATCTGTCCGCCCATCCATCACTGCAGGAGACGGAGAGGAAGAAGAAGGAACTTTAGTTACACCACCTTAGGGGAGGACATTCAAAGATTACAAAACAGATAAAAGTCACTATTAATAATCTAACAAAGAGAAGGTAGGTCTCTACCTGCCTTTTTGGCAAATTTACCACAGATAACTTGGTGACGACTTGGTGCTATTTGAACAGAAATTATAAATTAATTGGTTGGCGATTCTCTGGAGTAGCGGTAACAGACTGAAAGACAAAAGTAGAGTACTGTCTGGTCCAGGTGAAAATTGATTGAAAAGTTCCACTGAAAAGCAGCAATTTAAATGGCATGAATGGCTGAATTCGGTAGACTAGAGCCTCTACTGTTTTAAAATGTTAAATTAGAGTGGCTGCTCTGGCTGGAGGCTTATCTCAAGTCCCTGCAGCCATCCTCAATTTAGGAAGGACGGAAATCTCAACAACAGTGTCTAAACAATAATTGCAAGCTTTACACAATCCCTTCAGCTTCACTGTTTGCTAAATTGTTTAACCCTATATGCCAGTTTTTCTACCTTAGCAAACTTATTTGGACACACAGCTTCTCATTTGTCCTAAACAGAAATGGATCAAACAAGCGACGGTGACTCTGAAATACAAATTTACTGAAAAACAGCTCCAATCCGAGCCTTGCTTTTTCCACTAAATCTCAGCCCAGTGAGGGATCACAGCTTTATTTTACTCACAGGCTTTCTATCTTTAATCTCTGCTCTGGGCTACTGCCTTGAAATACCTGGGCCATTGACAGCTACACACCAATTAGGTATGACTCACCAAGGAAGCAATTATCCTGCACACATGGGATGTTCTGGGAGATGGATGACGACATGTGTGTCTTCAGTTTCTTTTGTGTGCGGGCCAAAGTTTCTGACCTTTACGTCCACAATTACTGTCAGTCATGGCAAAGCAGACATTTCACCAAATTCATGGGACTGTTTCAAGGTAACTCTACAATCAATGGGACTGAAGTAGAATATCTTTGAGTTAAAGACACAGGTCCTTACAAAAGTCTGACAGGCGGTGGGGAAATCATCCTGGAAATAGTGCCCAAGTCTTGCAGTGGTTGTTAAAGTTTCTCGATCTGAACCTGACATCTGTCTTTGTGATCCTTTTGACTCATCACCAGTGACCAAATGTCTAATGGAAAATAGGGGCTGCCTGATAGTCTACCGGTTGTGCTCCCCATCTAAAAAGGCTCAAATTCAAATCAGACTTCGGCCCTTTGCTGCACGTCATCCCCCACTCTCTCCTCCCAACAGTTCCTGTCTATCTCCAGCTGTCCTGTCCAATAAAGGCAAAAATGTGCATACTGACATTGCACTTCTCATTCCCTCCATGCTTTCTGATTTCCCTATAGCACAGAGAATGTCCTCACTAAAAATCTGACTGTATAGGTTAACGTTGCAACAGCTTATCATGAACCAAATGTACGTTTAAAATTTGAAGGTTGTCTGTATTGGCTGTTGTTATTACAATGGGAACAAAGGCAGACATTTCTCACCAAGGAGACCAGAGTCTGAGACCTTTGTGAAACTAAATGTACATATAGACTTATCTTGACTGAAATCAGTTGTTCTTGGAGCAATGGTTGTAGGTCATTACTGTAGTTAGAGCACCTGCTCCATGACTGAGGCAGAAACCTTTCAGGTTCAACTGTTGCATACCACTACAACTTTTATCACTTATTGTTTACTGTCTGTCTCCAGTTGATTGAATTATTAAGAGCAAATAAGATGAATATACAAAAAGTAAATGTGCCAGCTAGGCCTGTAACATTTTTTCATGTAACATTACACAACAGTTCTCATAAAAGAATCTGCGTATCTTAACATTATGTACCCAACATAAAACTACAGTGACGTAATTTAACAAATGTTAATTTTCACACTCAGACCACAACATCATTCAAGTCTTAACTCAGTAGTTTTGGTGCTTCAACCAGTATGCATCAATTTAGCAAGATTTACTCTGTTAAAGCCAATAGAGAGATTTGGCTTCTTATTTAGCTAATTGTTACAAAATTGGCTCTTTGTTACCCACAACCAGAGCCAGCAGTGTGTGTTTAGGGCAAGATAGGTGCAACAAAGACAGGAAACAGAACAGATGTGTTGTAAATGTTCAGATTTGTTGACCTTCTATCAAAAGGTGAAATTCAGAAAATTCTGTGAGGTTAAAAAAAACAAGCTTATAGTCTAACTAATGTTTGGAAAATGTGATGACAATGTTCTCACGTTTGATGTGTGTCGTAATGCAAGCTAATATAACTAAATACACTGTGCTGCTACTACTGTCTGCTTTTTGTAAATCACTGGTTCCGTGCCTAGTAATGGTTAGAGCCTGACATTCAGCAACATAAGCACGCTTAACATAACCTGCTGTAAAGTCTTGTTCTTCAGGTGATGATGCCTGCCTGTTATTTATCTGAAAACGTTTGCTGTAGTTTTGCTGTATTTTTAAAGAGAACTATTTAACATAGTCATCCTTTTCACTCTCCTAATTCAGTTTAAAGTCCAACACGTGAATTTCATTGGTTCTGGTCACATTTCCCTCATTCCCTCCAAGTGAATGCTCTCTCTGTCCCTCCCCTTCTCTTTTAGTGCATTAAGTATGGAAGGCCACACAGACACACTTGCAACCTAAAAGTTGTTTTGTTTTGTTTTTACAAGCATAAATCATAAGCTTAACAGAGTAACTGCATGTATTATGGTCTGTTTATCACAACTTGGTGTTTGTTGTATTTGTCCCAACACAACAGTAAAAAAAAAACAGATTGGCTTTTAGATAATCAGAGGGGGGACAAAGGGCTTTGCAACACTATGAATGAATAATGCACAAGGCATTGAAGATATGCTTGGCTGTTTTTTTTAACAGTGGGGTTTGTGATGAAGTAAAATGACATCCTCTCGTGTCGCTCTCCTCTCTCTGGATCACTAAGCTGTCTGGCACAACTCCAAACAGCTCATCAAAACTCTGGGGCCATCAGAGAGACGTCTAATGGGACTAAAATCTGATTTAATGTCACCTAAATGTTCCCAGATTCACACTGCATATATTAAAAGGCCCATCACTGCATAACCTGAGTCTGATCGACCGGAGGAACACCTGTTTAAGCAGATTAAGGAGTCAACACTGTCCAGGTATGTCATGCGTTTTGCATTGGTGGCACTGAGATGGGACAGGGTGTGTAGAGAAAGCACATAATACCTGACATGATTACAATTTGAAAATAATTCTTCAACTTATTTAGGATTTCACGATGCAACTAGTCTGTGATGATTAAATGCAGCAGTTAACAGATGAAGCTAACTTAGCCTGTAGAATAACGTTATTTTGCACAGCATCACATATGATGTGATGGATGGTTAAGTTTTTCTTTATTTCTCCATTATGTCATCAGGTTGATGTTGTAAAATTTGTCTAATATGTAAAAACTAAACAATATTAAGAACCCCAGACTAAGCTACCTTCATAAGCAGCAGTCTGACGTTTTAAATCTAACTATCCTGTCGCAATAAGAAGGCAGAAGCAGACGCTGAAAGGCCCTCTGCTGTAATGGCGCCACCGCCTATAAAAAACAGTAAAGCTTTATCTTGTGCTCTCTATTTAAATACCTTTTTATCTATTATCTAGTATGATCATATTTTAAATATGTATGGTATTTTAACTTGAATATAAGGTGTTGTGAGTGTTATATGTTTTATGGTCATTTGCAGTTTCATGGTGGTTTTCTTTCAGTTTTTTTGGTTTCTGTACTCTTATGGTGTCTTAGTGAGACTTACGACACTGCATTAGGTAAAACAAGAGTTTCATATATCTGCTTAAGATATCTATCTCTTGCTGTGGCTGCTACAGTCAATTTTCAACAGAAAATGTAAACGGGGTTAAAGCATTTCAACAGCTGCTGCTCTTCTGCGTGGTGAGGACAATCTTACTGAGCTCTGAAACACTGAACTAAACTACAATTCACTCACTCCTAAATAAACATGACATGTAGTTGATAATACCCTAAGATATCCAATGTGTGACCCATGAATGCATCACATGCACATTGACAGACAGGGTACAATTTACAGGTTTACACAGTGAGACTAACACGGCTTTCCATGACTGTACGAGAAAATAGATAATTTTCTTCACTCTCAACTTTCTAAATGCATCTAATGAATCATTTAATCCAATTTTTATCTCTGTTAGTCAAATCAGCTGCATGCTGATCCTCTGATGCCATGTGCTTAATAATGATCTGTGTGTATTTGGAAGATTTACTGAGACTTGATGATGTGAGGCATTGTTTAGAGCGGCACAGCTTGCCAACAGCTGGATAATTTATAGAGCAGTATACAACAGCAAGTAGACGGAGAGCTCCCTCGACTCCCCCAGATGATCCAGTTCCAGTTTGATAGCACATTTGTATATTTATGAAGCCATGAATTAATTGGCAGGGCAGAGATTTAATCACATGCGCCATTTCCCCTGGAGGATGAGTGGGAAGAGTTACTTTAAAAAGAGAAAGGGGAGGATAGGGGAGTCAAGAGTTTCCTAATTGCTCTCTGCCAGTGTTAAAATAAAAGTTCAGGTAGTTAATGGAAAAACTTTTAATCTGTCTGTCAGTCTCAGTCCAGGAAGATGTCAATCGGTGCAATGAGAGAATTACATAACTTTTTGAAAGTAAGTCTGTGAACCTAATGTAAAACACAAACTGACTTAATTTACTCCTTGTGTTAGCTATCGTCTCTCTTTCTTTCTCTTTTTGCTTAGTTATACTGAGCGATTTTCAGCAAAAAAAAATGTGCCTTAATTATCAAAAGTAGGAGTTCACATATTGCAGATTGGCCTCTGTAAAAGTTAGTATTATCCCTGATGCTTGAAGACGTTTATAGCATCAAATATTCATGTGATTATGACTCCTTTTTCAAGATAACTCAGGCTATTTGAAAATTAAGAAAAATAGATCTGAATTATTTAGGCTATAGTAATTGAATGTACTGATTAAAATGATGAAACAATTTCATTCATATGGACATTTTCTGTCACAAGAAGGTTTTTGTGAGAACTGTCAAGATTATTACAGAACAGGGGTCCAAATAACCAGCGAAATCTGTGAGCGTTTAGGTGTCACTGACCGCATTGGATAGCTTAGAACAGCAACAAAACCAGTTAATGAAACAGGTTAAGATTTGCAAAAGGGAACAACAAAACCTTACTCAAGTAGCTGTATAGCCTCTTCCCCCTTTTGGAAAGTAGCCTAATGGGACACCACCAAACATTTGTTGGACCACCATTAACTAAAACACACAACATGTTCCTTGTAGTATTTTGGTTAATCAAAGCAGGTAACAACATTCAATTTTGAAACAATAGTTCTATGTTGCTGTTCAGTATATATTTCAAAGTAAAACGTCATATTTTTCACCTGTTAGACAGCAATCCACCATTCTCAAGCGAACACAACTGTTTGATTGTGTTACAGAAAAAAAGGCCTACAATTCTTATGAAATGTTAATGTTAGCAAGGAATTGACAACTAGCTAGCATTAGGCTACAGCTTAAAACCCCCAAAGTGTCTACTATTAAGTTTAGGCTATCCCATAGGCAGTTTGGGACATATTTCAAGGTAAAATAACACCTTACCTATTACCTTTGAGCTCCTAAATAACAGCACATTAGCTGTTAACTGCTTTCTAGCTAACATTAGCTTTGATAATGTTATGGGGTAGGGGTAGTGATAATGTTAGCTTGGAATGAATAATTTATCATCTAGCTTTTTCAGGCAAGTTTGTCTTCTAGCTTAGCCTACCTGGTAAGCAAGGTTTTGTTTACACTGTAGCAGTAAAACATGACAATAGCATTTTAACTTCTGTGCCTTAGCTATGTTTTGTCAGTAATCCTTACTTATCCAGGCGGCAGAAGCGATTTACCCTTTTCCTCTGTTGGGTAGTTTGGTTTATAACAATGCATTATAATGTAAGACATCTGTCAAACGTAGTGAATTGGCAATCCATCATTCCCCTTACAAATTATGCGCAACATATATTGTTTTTTTTATAAATGTATCATCCTATTATCTACCACTGCTACCTCTAACTTTACATGACAGTGTAATTTTTCCAGTTCTACATTTATCTCCATGACACTACATTCAAAATTTTAATTAATTTGAAACTACTGTGGCAGTAGAAGAACTGTTCGAACAGGGGCTTCTCTCCTTGGCTGAACACTAATGCTACATCTCCAAAACTTTCTGCCTTCATCTCTCCCTCCTTACTTTCCCATTCTCCTCCATTTCTCTTATTCTGTGAGTTTAAATGAGGGATGGGGGCTTGTTAGCTCAATGGCAGCAGCAGCAGCAGGGCTCTCCTGAGGTGACACACAGGACCCCGAGTGAGCCAGGGAGACTTTAAAAGCCCATCCAAGCTGCTTTTTACTTATTCATCATGCCCCAGTTTTAGTTGGGAGATCAGTCTCTTCTACATCGACAGGAAGCACTGCCGGGAGGAAAACCTCTTTGCTTTTTACCGTCAAGAGACACCAGTCCACTACTGAGCCTCATGGCAAAGTCTTTGAAGTCAATATCAGCAGTGTCAGTGAGTGATGGATGACAAGATCTAAGTGTCAGTTGGTCAACTTAGTGTATAAACATTAATTGAGGTTTGTTGCTGGTAAAACCTTACTGCATTAACAGAAAAATGCTTCCACACTTAACGTTTCCTGACATTTTGGATGCTCATCTTGGAAAAAATAAAATTCTGTTCAGCAGTGTCCAACTTTAATTTCAAAAGCAATAAATATGTCTAGTTTTCAAAATAACCAATTCAATCATTTGTCTCAAATACTTTAAATCTCCATTAAAAGTATTAATGGAATATTATTTTATTTAACCAGGAAAAAGTCTCATTGAGATTAAAAATCTCTTTTACAAGAGCATCCTGGCCAAGACAGGCAGCAGCACAATTACAGGGTTTCAGACATAAAACACTTAACAACAATGAACATAAATACAGGAATCACAAAAAAAAACGTTCATCAGAATCTGTCATAAGTCAAAAATGGCAATATGAGTTAGCTAAAACATCTACAGTCAGATATTTCTGTCTCCAGATCATTAAGACGACCTTTAAAAACATTCAAGGAAACCAGCTCCCGAAGATTTTAAAGTATCTTGCAACCGATTCCAAGAAGAGGGAGCAGCATACTTGAACGCCCTTTTTCCTAATTCGGTACGGGCTTTAGGGATGGTTAGAAGGTGGAAATCCTGGTGTAAATGCAATTGTTATTATATCCTGCATAATGTGTAAATTCTGTTAAAGTATATTTGCTATACAAAGACCATTTAGCTCTATACAATCAATGCAATATTACATTTTAGTGAGCTGGCAGAATTCTGTTTGTGCAGTGCCTCTTTGTTTTTGGTATGCTGCTGAAGCCATCTGAGGTTTGATGTGCACAAAATCAATTAGCTGAATTAAATAACTAAAACAAACAAACATGATGTCTTGTAAAATGATTGATCCGTGTGACCAAACCCTAAGGCCACGTACATTTTAATCTTATAAATCTATTTAAAAAGTCTTTATTTTTTCATTTGCAAAATGTTAAACTCTATTTTTTTCATTGTAATTATGTATTTCAATTCATTGTTTTTGTTTTAATTTGAGCACAATTCTACCAATGCAGATTCTCACTGATTTGGTTGTCTTTGGTTCAAATGTCTTTCTGCCTATCTTCTGTTTTTCTCTCTATTTATATGTTATCTCCATACACTTCGCTAGAACGCTAGCTGTCTGTACAAGAAAGCATTTCAGCGTCTGTTAATCACCGTGTGACAACTATGTCCAGATGCAAAGCCTGCGTGCTATTTTTGATCACTCCGATGTCATTCAGCCATCCCCATGCACGAGGGAACACAAGGCATCAATTGGAAAGAGACAGAGATGTCCTTGACAATGTGTGGCTGCTTTCAATTAACATCAGAGGCGTGTTATAAATATTCAAATGTAGCTCATTGTGCTCCCTGTGCTCGCTGGAACACAAACAGCTGCAATCATGGATCCTGACCCAACTTGAATATACTTTCCATGTGTGTACAAGACATCCTCCATTACTGGATGAACACAGACACTGTGTGCCTATCTTATAATTACAACCTTTGTTGCTGGGTGGAATTTTTCAGATGTCAGCCATATTTACCCTAGAAGGGACTATTGTTGTTTGGAGCCCTGCTGACAGACTGAGTGACAGATCTGCAGTGAGACGATCGCACCAACCCTGCCATGAGCCCAAACACAATCTCCATGGCGACAGCAATAGAATCAGCACACAAGCCTCTTTTTTTCAATAGTACAGTAAATCCTGCCCTGCTAAGAACAAATTCTATTAAGTTTTTGAATCCTGCATGACGTGACCCAGTAAACTCTTACCAAACTTAAAAAAGAGGGCAGAATCATACCAAACAATCCCAGCTCATCCTTCTAGCGCCTTCCAAACTTTCTTTTTTCTGACACATTACATTCATGATTTATGTTGTGAGAAAGAAGGCCTTTTCTAGAAAAGAGAAGCAGATGGTTGGATGTGTGGGTCGTGCCTCAAAAGGGAAGAGGAGCGTTTTAGATGATCATTCAATTGATTGGATTTAAGCTAAACACGGTCCTGCTGTATTTTTTTTCTCTGCGCTGACAACTTGAAACTGTTACATAAATCCTAAAACTATCATTTCCACCAAGCAACTGAGTTGAAATCATTTCAGCAGCCCTAAATGTCCTTCATCTTGAGATCCAAGCAGCTTTCAAAAATCTGATTATATTCTACATTTAATTCATCAGAAATTATAAAGAACTGATAATACCAAGTATCAACCAAATTCAGCTACCAGCATTAGTACATCTGCAGTCCTGGATGAGAAGGATACCCTTTTATTTTGACTGTGTTACTAGAGATAAACTCTCTTTTCACTCATGCTATTCGCCAAATTACTCGCAACAAGAACTCAATAGGCAGAATTCCACATCCTCTGCACTCGCCTTCCTGCGATGGGGAGGAGATGAAAGCCTCAGAGATGACAGGAAACAGAAAGCTAAATGTGTTGCGCCACAAGTCCTCTTCTTTTTTTTTTTATCCCTTTCTAACACCCTGAACATTTTAAGTATTCAATCTCAGAGCAAATCCAGAGTTGCCCTTTTTGCAAAGCATCCAATAGGACAGCAAAATACAGAAATTCATGTAAGACACAATACCAGCTTCACAATTATGCCCTCTTAGTGACCAGTTCCAAGTCAGACGGAGGCAGAAAGTCCATGTTCCTGTCCCTTTTGTCACAAATGGAATAAGAACAAGTATCAAGCCTTCCAAATGGGACCCCGACCAAAAGTGTGCGTGTAAGACAGGGGCAGGAATTGAGCGTTACGTGTGGAAAAGCAGCTTATGCAAATGATGTTTAGTAATAACAGCATTCAAGCAGCATTAGAGGAGAGAGAGAACGAATGGAGCTAATTGCAATGAGAGCAAGCAGACGGGCAAATGGGTAGGTGGGTTCACTCCACGCTGCCATTCAGAAAGCCTGCACGCTGCCTGGAAACACCAACAAAAGACAGTGCAGTAGATGTATATCTATCTCTAAAAGCTGCAAAAAATGATTTCATGGCTGTTTCTTTATATAACCGAGTAGGTGGAAGTGTAGTCAGGTTTCAGAAATGGACTATAATACCCAGTTTAACAAGACGGTGTAATGATGAGCACCTCAAGGAAACCTTAAAAACACACGCTGACATTTTATATTTTCATGGATTCTACAGCTTTTGTCAAGCTCTTACACATCTTTTATCACATTAGACCCTAAAAATTTTTTTTATGAATCAAACCTATCTTTTCTCTGCTCTTCGAATCAAATCGGAAAAAACCTTCTCTGCAGGGCTTGTGCCATCTTTGTTCGTTTTTTTTGTTTGCGTAGCCTTTGGACCTGAAAGAAATCTGCAAAGAGTTTTTGAATCTTCTTTCAACTGGTTGCAAAACTCACAGATTTTCAAGTTCAATTCGGACAGATGCACCCAAAGCCTACAATTTCCAATTGCATTGATTTTGAAACAATTTGGCGTGAAATGTGAGATCTTTTTCCTTATGTGAGAAATGACTACATTACACTTCCAATTGTGATTAAAGTGTCCAGTTTGCATCAGATAGCTGTTGCTATGCACAATCTCCCTCTGCCAAGTGTCTCTGTTATGTAACTTGTTGTAAAGTAAGGAACACACATTTGTTGGTTTTACAAGCAAGTTACAGGCAAGTAAAATCAATTGGTTAAAATTTGGTGCCCTGATTCTTATATCCATTTCTTACAAAATGCTATTTTCTGGTGCTATAAGGTTAAATATCTGGACAAACATAATCTATAA
The DNA here is from genome assembly GCF_963584025.1 of Labrus mixtus. Taxonomy (NCBI): domain Eukaryota; kingdom Metazoa; phylum Chordata; class Actinopteri; order Labriformes; family Labridae; genus Labrus; species Labrus mixtus. Next base: position 12,033,580 of record NC_083623.1, on the reverse strand, counting down.
ATAGCACAACTGCTTCAGCACAAAGCACTGATCAGCGCTCAGTAACAACAACATGCTGCTGGTGAATCTGTAATAACAACTGGAGCCGTCCCCTGGGAGTGATTATGTGTGTGTCTGTATCTGTGTGTGTGTGTGTGTAATGTTTCTGGGGGCAAATGAATGGCGAGAAATCTGAGACCATTTTACAGCATCAAGTGTACCCTACTGTATGCAACAAACACTATACCATATCATGTTCCTGTCTTACAAGAGACTAATGCCCCATACACACATTGGTGAATTCTTGATTGTTTTTACGAGTGCTTTAAAAAGTCAGACAACTTTCTTGTGAAGTGAAGAGGAAAATATCTTCACTCCAGCAGTCAAGTGGCTGTATTCCAAAAGAGAAAAGGGCTCCTCTGAAGGTAAACTGAAGCAATCGTTATTTCTGAGCAACTTCAAAGACACCTGAGTAAAAAAATGTTTATGTCATTTTTTGCTATAAGGTCAATTTGTCACACAAACTGCTGTGTAGGACTTTTCTTTAGTCGGTTTCTGAAAGTTCAAGCAATTTCTTTTTTTTTTTAAAATGCTCTTTGAAAATACATCCTCAAAACTGACACGATATTTCTTTACAGAACTTACAAGCCTTGGATTTGGATGTCATCTTCACATCCAATAACAGGCGGGGACTTTTTGAGTCTGATGACTAAGGCGGCTCTGAGAGAACATTCATCCATCCATTTTATTTATTCCGTTTTACTTGGGGAATGATTACTTTCCGGTTGTTTTCTGGAGATCTTTTTTTTTTAACTTGTTTAGCTCATAACATAGCCTGTTTTCTTGATAGCAGGATCATTTTCAACAGATCAAGAAAAACTAAACGATGTGAGAAACTGTGCGATAGGTCAGACCCCGACATGCCAAGCTGCCATTGCCCACACTAATGTGGTAAGTTTGGCCTGTTTCTATATTTGCTGTGCTTTTGCAACCCTGATAGAAGATGAATAAGTCGAGGTTTCGCGAAAAAAACAACTGAGAGTCAAAGAAGAGAACGGAGTAAAGAAAACATTTGCACATGCATTTTCTTTTAGGGCTTCGGTAGCCGACAATCTACTTTTTTTAAAGGATTATTTGAGGGCTTTTTAATGCCTTCATTTAGCGATAGGACAGTAGATAGAGTCAGAAATCAGAGAGAGAGAATGGGGAAAGAAGCCACGGGTCAGATTCAAACCCGTGCCGCCCTCGCTTGGAGGACTACAGTATGGCCTCAGCAGGTGGGGTGCGCACACTAACCACTAGGCTACCGGCGCCCCAGTGACAATCTTTTGATGAGATAATGAAATGTATTTCATGCTTTCTGCGTTTTCTGATCTGACACAACTTTTGATGGACCACCTTTTGACAGGTTGATATTTTTTGCAAGTAAAATTCCAAATGAAGGTTTTATGAATGTATCCATTTCGAACTATTTTCTGATCAGATGGTTTGGGCTCTACTCTGTGAAGCCTGCATGACCTGATATATTTATCAATTTGAGGGCCAAACAACAAGATTTTACCAAAACACTGACATTCACTGAAACACTTTCTATACCCATTTGTGAAGTAGCGATGGTGAATGTGAAACTAATAACGTAGCCAGCGGATTGGCACTAGATACACAGATTAACATTAGCTGTGTCTCTTCATCCCAAGTTTCTCCCTTTTCATTTTCCCTTTCAGCAAAATCTTGTTTGGTGAACACAGGAGGATTTCTCATCCTTTCGAGAAGCCTCCTCTCAAATGAAAATGTCCTAGTTTAGTGATTATTACATAACACAATCTACTCCCATCCATTTTTAGTTGTCTTATCCTGCCCATGCTCTTCCTGTCACACCCTTTACCTCCTCGTGTCTCTGTTTCTGTCTTATTTATTGCAAGCTCAAATCCTTAATCTGTGTACAGACCAGCAAGACTCCAAAACACAACCAATAAATCCAACATCTACTCCTATTCAGCTTTTTGCAACCTAATGCAGATTTCTCCTTATCCACTCAAGAATCAGCTCCCAGGTCAGTGATACAATTACTTAGACTCATAAAATGTAACTGTGGTGATACCAATACAGCTCATCTCTAAGCAGAATGTGTTTTTTAGCTAATAGAATCATTAAAAAATATTTTTGCATTCAAGAACTAATCAAATATCAGTGTTTTCTTGTATGGAATCTGTCTGAAACATGTCTGTAGAGTGCATGCATAAAAGAAATTATGCCTTCTTATGTGTTAGTAGAAGCAACTGATTGGCTAAATCATGATTGACATCACACAGTAGAAATGACAAGAGCCCCTTTGCCTGACAATAGCCCAGCAGAGTGGGAGTAAAGTGTTGAAGTGATGCAGAGTGGAGTCTGCAGGTCAGGGATAAAGTGGGTCGAGGCTGCTGCCTCACCTGGCCCTCGTCTGAAGAGCAGGTTAGCCGAGCGGTTGAAACAAACAGCCCTCAGATTCCAAACTCTCAGGCGGGTTTGTAATGACTTTTTTTTTTTGGGTTAGGCTTTTATGCCTTTAATGGAGAGAGATAGGACAGTGGATAGAGTCGGAAATCAGGGAGAGAGAGTGGGGAATGACATGCGGGAAAGAGGCCACAGTTGGGATGTGAACCCGGGCCGCCTGCTTGAGACGACAGCCTCCATACATGGGGCGCGCGCACTAACCACTGCACCACCAGCGCCCCTGTAATGACTGCAATAATACAGGGAGCTATAAAGTACAACATGTGTAAAGCAACCACTGTTCCACCATCTCAAAGTATAATTTTAATCCAAAAGTGGTGCTTGGATCAAAACAACAATTTCCTAGAAAGTAACACTGTGTGAACACTAGAGGTTGTCTGCGATGGAGGATTGGTTTATTTTGGTGTCAAATTCGACCTCCAACTTATTCTCTGATACATTTTCTGGCCTGGCACGGCTTTAAGCGGTTGGGCACTTTCCAAAATGTAAAAATCCACTTTCAGTTTTTACCATGTTGTCAAGCCATGGTGTACGCTGGCCGACAAGGGCTAACATGCTGCTAAGGGCGCAAAACATTTCCACTGTAAAAACAGGCTGTACACATTGTGGGATTTTTTTTTTTTTAGTATTCCAGAGTATAGTAGGTGATGTGTTTTTGGCTTTTAGGTTACAGTTGCTGTTTTTAACGACTGTGAACACGATTTTTGGTATCTGATTGGATGTGTATAAGCAGCATGCAGCAGACGATCATCCCAGTGTGCACCTTTCCATCGGAAAGACGTTTTAAGGACGACAATGGTCAGAGTTGAAAAGATGTCTGCTGCTTCTGTCACAGCACGTTCACACACAGTGATTTTTCAGATGCATCTCATTTGAGATCTCGCCTTTACCTACGGACTTCACCCAAAACGGAAATCGGAAAAATGCTGCTACATTGATCATTTTCATCACCCTTTCGATATTTGAACGAACCAAATACAAACTTATAAAACAAAATGTTGCTTCTGACTCGTATTGGATTTAGACACTCGTATGTTTAAACCTGCATTACTGTTTTAAATGGTTAATGGTAAATGGACTTGAGCTTGTACGGTGCTTTTCTTTCTTTGTCTTCTGACTAATCAAAGCGCTTATACACCGCACATCACACCTACCCATTCACACCCACATGGCAAAGATGCTCCTATGTAAAGTGACCATCAGAAGTAACTCATCCCATTCACACACATTTATATAGGCTAACGAAGCAGCGGCAGCAACTTGAGGTTAAGTGTCTTGCCCAAGGACACATCGGACATGTGGCTGCAGGAGCTGGGGATCTTACCCCCACCTTTTGGTCAAGAGATGATCAACTCTACCAATGTAGCCCCTCTTACCACTCTGGGGCTGTGGAAACGAGCCCTAAACATAACACTGACATATTATCACCTTTTCAAGTTAATGTAGTAATCTGTATGTATTCATCGGTCACATAGTGATATTAGCCTTCATTCTCAGTTTTGTCTCCGGCCACCTAATGAACAACGCCCCACAATGTTTAAAAGCGTCTCTAACCTTGTGTATGTCGTTTAGTACAGGAAGTGTACGACAAAGAGAGCAGTGAAATTTGAACGTTGCCCTTCCTTTGTCTTTGTATGCTTACATCCTTGCAGCACGTCATGGATGAAGCTTTAAAGATGAAAGCATAAACTATGAAAACAAGCTTCCCATTTGATGAGCCCGTACTTGTCTGCAAGCTTCATTCGGTCGTTGACTACATGTCAGGAAACCCACACAGGGTTTGGCATCTATATCTGCCCAGACTCTGTCCCTATATCTCCTCCCCTCCTTCTCGCGCTGACCCAGAAGCACTTCTTCCGCCGATGGAGACTTCCACACAAGCTAAAAAAAGAGCCACTTTCCCGTCTCTTATAGAGGAAAGAGAAAAGGAGAGACACGAGGAGGAATGCAACCCCAGTGTCATTACAATGGATAATTTAAAAGCCAGGTTCTGCATCTGGAAAGCCTTCCCCCTGCCAGGAACTTAAACATGCACGTCTGCACTGAACATAACACATATAACATAAACAGAGGCTGGTAAGAGCAGCACTTGATGCCTCTTTATTCCTCCCCCAGGAGACGTCACAGGAATAAAAGGAAAAGCTTCATAAGAATAATAGTGATAACAAGGAACAAAGACCTCTGTGCATGCCAAGAAAGCCAGAGAGGTGTCAGTAAGTTTCTTACGTATGCATGTGAGTACATACAGGAAAATAAGATGTGACATAAATTTCACTGCCAGATTTAAATCTACACAACAAGGACTCCTAACTCAGATCAGTTAGATAGATACTGTAGCCGATCAACAAGATATTTGTCAGTGTAGCCAAAACCAATTATATGTTAATGAATTTGGCAACAAATATCTATTGTTTTTTTTAAAGGTGTGTAAATTCTTAAGACCCTCAGGAACTGTCTTTTTAAACCATTTTTAGTCCAAGGGATGAATGAAACACCTTTTTTTTTAGACTTTTTTCTGCTGCAAATGAAGACGCATTTAGTGCTCTGCTCAGTTTTTAAAGCATCAGGAGTGAGGTCAATATCTTTGAACATTCTGGGAACTACAAGGCAAAACCCTGAGCCATCTTAAATGTGCAGTGAAGAAGGACGTTTCTGTGCTGTGTCTCCTAGATCTTCCTGTTAGAAGATGATGGCTCAGGATTTGAGCCGCACTCATGCAGCGTTCAGCAAATCTCCCAACGAATGCCGCCAAAGCCTCGGCCATCCTTAGCTGTCTTATTAATTCCTTCCTCATGTAACATACAGCTGACAGCCGCCCTACAAACAGACCGCTGCCAGAAACCCCTCCGTCCTCTCTTAAATGATTTTACATGAATGAGCTGAAAAGTAGCATCAAGGTTTCTGTGGGGTTTTTTTTACTGACAAGTGTGAATGTTCCTCGAGGGCAGTTTCATGGTGTAATGTGCTGCCGTGGAAGTGTGAGGAGACTCTTCTCGCCCTTTTTTTTTTTTTTTTTTTAAGACTCAGCTACAGTCAGTCACTGTCACTCAACGTAGACTTTCAGAGGAAGAGAAAAGAATGGAAGAGAAATTGACGGAAGAGATGAAGTTAAAAACCCAGAGAAGATGAGGAAGAAGGCGTTCAGGTTTTCAAATGGAGGTGTGTTTGCTTTCTTGGGTTACTTAATGCAAAAATGATGCTACCTCCAAAAAAAAAAAAATAAGACATCCCAAAAAGCAAGAGACTGGACTGCAGGCATTGTTTCCCTCCCTGGTTTTGTCTCTGTCACAGAAATACCAATTATTCACCACTGGAGAACATTCCTTTTGACTGCTATTGGCATGTGGTCTAATTCTGCTTAGTTGCCTGGGTGACATGCACATCAGGAAGACAACGCAGCATCTCCTGGCCTTCCAGCCATTAGGGCCTACTTTCCATCGAGAGAGATGCTCTCAACTGTGCGTTAAAAATGTTAAAACGCACGCATACACACATCTATACATACCTGCCGACGAGTAGGAACTCTCCATACACCCCCAGTCTCCTCATGGCCATCAGGAGACCTCGGACGGTCATGCCCTCGCAAAAACACACCACAACACGAGCTTTTGGGAGACGTTCCCGGAGTTTCCTCAAAAGGCGATCGAAGTGCTTCTCCCCCGCGTTGCTGTAGATTTTGTCCGAGTGGGCGATGCACAAGCCTTCCTGAGAGGCCAGCTCTTTGAAAGCCTCCATGCCACTCTCACCGTAGTTTCCTAAAAGTGATGAAGAAGAAGTTTGTTAAAAAGTGAGACTTCACCTGAAAGAAAACAACAACATTGTTTCCATTTGAAGTGTATGTTCACAGCCGGGTAATAGTAAATAAGCCATTGTGGGTATATATAAATCATTTTCTGAGGCAGTTTCCCTAATCATGTACTCAATATAAAGAGCGTTGTTCTGTGATCCAAGTGACACAATCAATGTTTACAGGCCGTGTTCCTCGCACAAACACATCAATATTTTAAAATACGGGTCTACTTGCTCTCATCCAAAACATGTATAATCATGACTCTGTGACAAAACCAATGTTTTGCTTAAAGCACACACAGCACTAGCTCAGTGCTTCGAGTAAAGACCGAGCTGATCCTCTGATAATGACTGTCACTGAAGACAGTTTCCTGGCTGCTGATTGCAATCAAAGTCACAAGGGGGTTGAAGAAGATAGCTATCCTTGTTTTAACTGCACATGCACCAACCCAATCAAACGCCTCTGTAAAGCTGTTTGAGTTTAAATCTTCCATTTCCATTCAGGCTGCAGCGGCTTGACTAATGTGTCACGATCGGGATTGTTGGTAAAGCCCAGGGCTCTTTAGCATGAGAGCTGGATTACACAGACAATCCAATCATTTGTGCATGCTTGAGCGTGTGTGTGTGCGCGTGTGTATGTGTGTTTGTGGTTGTCAAGGGGAAGTGAGCAGCATCTAGCCGTACATATCTGAAACATTTGTTGTGAAATTGCCTTTGCTCAGGTCCCTGACGAATGAATCAGCAAGTCAAAAGTGGACAATGGATAGGGGAAATGAATCATCACTCAGCCATATCAATTAAAAAAAACATTTGGTAACCTCATTGGCACCTCTGACAGCTTAGTAGGCATCAAACCTTGAACTTTATTGTTCAAAAGGAATTTACAAAGTTCTTACCGTAGCCTATAACTCCTTTAAAAGGTCATTATAACATTCAGACACTTCCAGGCTTACTTTTAATTAGTCAATGTGAATTTAAGCAAATGGCTTATCAATTACATTTATTAACTTAGAATATTGCTTGTATAGATGTTTTGCCTCAGATTTTCACAATCCACTGCTTTTTAATGGTGGAAAGGTCATATTTCCTTTATTTATAGGACTCTCAAGCTGGAACATGGAAGTAGGGTTCAGTCCCAGCATATACTACTGTCAGAGCAAAATGGACAGTGTGTAATCAGATATATAGAGAACCTACAAAAAATGTGCAACCATGAATTGCCACAAATGCTACTAACATGCTGCCTGTTGCAAAAAAAAAGAAGGAAAAAAAAGTCCTGTCTGACCGGGCTGTGAGCCAATCGAAGTTTAAGGTTATTATGTGGCACCCTGTTTGGCCAATCAATTTTTATGGAGGGGGCTTATGGCACCCTAGAATGCCTGTTGTACTGTCACCAGGGATAGGAGAACAAGCACTCTTTATATGCTATGCATGTTTTTCTTTCTCGTGAGCAGAGCAGCTGAAATAGGCATCGCAGTAATGCATTTCCTCGCATTCACTCAGGCACGCGATGGACGCACGTGTTGCTTTTCCAATAGTCCTTTGATGATTTTTTTTTTTTTTTTTCCCAGTTGCCTCATTTCATTCTCCAACCGCTAAATGGAAATAATATTCTCCAATTATTTCAAGCTTGCCATCCAGGCTGCAGACAGGTGGGTGGTGGTGCATTAGTTGACAACCCGTTTGACAATGACCACAGAAAAAAAATTGCTTTGATTGCTTTCTACCAGCCTGATGATATTCAAAACAGGTAATTTATGCATTTTCCTTAGCTGTTGCTACGGGAACAGGCTGCATTTATAACTTGTCTGAGGTGGTGGAGAGGAGAAAACTGCAGATGGAGGACAAAAATAAATAGTACATTAAAAAAAAAAAATCAAATCTGCACCTATAAGTGTAAAAATGTGTTTACAGAAAGAAAACGGCACCATTTACTTTCAACTAAATCTTTAAATTGTGTACTTTCAACTATTTTTTGGAAGTATCCTACTTATATCACTCACTGATGCCTTTTGGGTGAATAATGTTGCTTGCCAATCAAATCCATCCATCCTCCCCCTTACTGGTCTTTCATTACTCTTAAATTATGACTTGAGTCCCAGAGGATCCTCCTGCAGGTTTATTGAAGGTCAGACAGCTGACGCCACCTAGTTCTGCCTCCAGGTACTACAGCTCCAAAACTCCCTCTCTTCATCCGTCTGCCTATCTCCTGCACCTGACTATAATAGACTTTCCAAAGATGTTTTACACTCCCCAAGAGTCCTCAGCTCCTCGGAGGGAGGGGGGGGTGGGGTGTCATGGGTAATGTAGTCTGTCAGTCATAGTTTGGATGCACTTCACTGACTTCAAGACTAATGAAAAGCTAGAGACGTAATTCACTTCAACTAGAGACATAATTCACTCAATTTTATCCTACCCTTCTCTAATTTCACCTCATGTCTTTAAACTATGTTTTGCTGTGTCGCATAAAAATTAACAAGAGAGTTTTCGCAAAGGAATGCGAGTACGCCAAGATGTGAATAGTAATAATGCCAGGGTTTCTGTCAAGATCATACATCCTCCCCCCTGACCCTTGTTCAATATAGTTTAAGTTGGAGCACTCTTGTTTGGCAGGATACTGACTTGAAAAAAATAAATGACACAATTCTGACGCAGCAAAGTACTTCCACCTACCTTGATGTTTCCACATTTTGCTGTGTTGCAACAATTGAAACACTTTTATATGGGGGTTTTCAGCTTTTGATTAACAAACCAGAACAGCCCAGAAAGCAGATATTTGTTGGATGCACAAGTTTACCTGAAGGCAGTATGACTCGCAGGATATTTAGGGAGTTAACAGCATTAGACTCAAAACTGTTATGGCTGTAAATCCTTGTAAAAGCTATATGTAATGATTTCCATCCCACTTCAAATTAATGTTCTATTTTGTGTTGAACTTGCAGTTGTAACACATGACAACGTGTGAAAGTTCAGTGCGTGATGAGGTTGTGCCTTCTCTTTTCTTGTGTTGCAGGTTGGTGTAAGGTGTGGCTGACCAGTCAGTCTGACTGAGAGCGCCTGGGCCCGATGCGCACAGTCATTCTAAAAGCTGCCACTTCAGTCTGCTCAGGAAGACTTTCTGCATGCGCCTTGTTTGGTTACTTTGTCTGCCTTCGCCATCCCACACATGCACGATACACTTTTCACACACCCACTCACTTACACTATTGACTCTACTGACATCCAAACTTCTTTTCTTTGGCAATTTAATTCATATTTTTGTAAATAAATCAGTTTAATTTAAGTGTTATTTCAGTGTCTCTCCCTTGATTTGCCGTGGCCTTTGAGCCGGTCATGACAGTGATTACTGCAAATATGCAAAACACTGTGATACATCATATTATCCAAAAAGGCATCAAGTAAAAGGAGAGATTGGCAACACAAAGAGAGAAATCACAACCAGCTAATTTTTACACCATATTCCCTCTACTTACAGTCCATACAATAGTGCACACACACACACACCAGCAGCATGATGCTTAGCATGTGTGGGAGGATGCTTTCAGTAATGTCCACATAAAACTCAACTCCAGGCAACTGCATTCAAATCCTAATGGAGATTTATTATACAACGACAGGCTGCAAAAATGTGGAGAGTCAAAGAGAAGCTTTAAAGAAGATTTCTTTGAAATCAGTTCTTCTAAAAGAGACAAACTTTGCCGGCTTGGTGACTTTAATTGGGATTGCTTGAGGCTTTTAGATACCCAAACATTCACGGAGTTGGTCAATGCACATTTTGTTTAACTTTCAAGGTTCCACAAAACATCTCAAATCTAAGTTTATCCACAAGAGGCCATTTTTAAATAATAGCCTAGTTATTATTTTGTATATTAAAGACTAACTTCACTTAAAATGGTTATCTTCTCTCAAACTCAGAAATCATCATAGTTTCTATTGACAGTAATGATGTCATGGGTGATCAAAAACAGCACAATGAAGGATGATAACGTGGCTGTTGTACATGATGATGATGATGATGATGATGCTGATGATGATGCTGATGATGTTCATGTTCCAAATATTTAGGTCAGGGTCTCACCCTCAGTGTGCACCGCAGACACATAGGTCCAGTTGTGGAGCTTGACGATGTCCAGCATGGCCCGGGCCTGCAGGGTGTCAGAGGGCACCACTCTCAGGAAGTATTTGAACAGAGTCTTGTCGCTCAGGTCGATGCTGGTGGCAGAGTATGCGATCTGCGGGATGTTAAAGAGCTGCAGGAGGTTCTGCACCTGGATGGCCACAGAGCTGGAGCCGGGTCCGATCACTCCGGCGATGGGTTTCTTTGAGGGTGGAGGCTGGTGGGAGGGGGTCCCGTCGATGCACCATTTGGATCCGTCCTTATCATCCCTGATGGAGATGAGGGAGTCCCGGATGAACTCAATGCTCTGCTCCAAGGCCACAGATGAGTGCCAGCAGGAGTCCCGGATTTCACAACCCAGGCTGATGTTTGGCAACAGGTTCGGGTCCGCGTTGATCCGGTCCAAGGTGTGGAACATGGCCTCCACCCTCTGGATGCCGTACTGTTCGCGGACGTCCCCGCACTTCCGCTCTGCCACCTTCTCCGCAGACGGCTGGTGGTGCACAGAGAAGAGGGCGCCGATGATCACGTCTCCGTCCATGCGGGCCACGGAGCGGGACACCGCGCGAGGGACCGCCGCCCTCTCGTATATGGCGCTGCTGTGGGAGAGCACGAGGGCGCGGAAGAGGAGCGTGGGGAGACACAGGAGAGCGAAGAGACCCATCTTTACGCGTGCCATGTCGTGCCACATCGCGTGAGCCGTGCCAACTGCGCAGGCATAGGCATACTATCCGCTGTCTGTCGATACATCCACGTTTATCCCAGCGTCCATGATGTGCGAGCACGAGACCCGGGGCAGATCCGCGCGCACCTGTAGAAGAATGACACACACTGCTTAGACAAGTGAGAAACAAGAGCAGATGTGCTCTGGCTTTATGTAGGCAGAGTTGACTTAGCACGCATGCTCATTTGCATACACGCCCTGTTATACATTCCTATTGCTGGCAACAGTCTTCGCGCCTTTTCCACTGAGGTGCCTTTGAGCAAGGCACTTAACACACCCCTTCCTGACCAGCGGGCTTTTGTGGCTCTCCAAAGGGAATTTCTTAGAGGGATAGTTAGATCTCTATGGAGCAACCAGGTACTCTAAAATCTCCACAAGAATTTTTTTTTTTTTTACATTTAGAATAGAAGGCTAAAAGAGGCAGGATGCACTGAGCTCGTTTTCCATTGACAAAGCCGTCCAGAAAGCAGATTTCAGCACCGTGGACAGTGCGCTTTCCAAACACGTTGCAAGGACGTGTCAGGGAATGTTTCCTGCACTCGTTATCCTCTCTCACACAAATACACATTGTTCTCCCGTTTGTAATGAAACCGAGAAACAACAATCCTTCCCTATTCGACATCTATAGGAATTATACATAAAGATTATGCACGAGGCTGCGTATGGTTCAGACTCACCCTACAGCGTGCTTCTTATCCGTCATGCAACAGAGAGTACATCGCTTGATGATGATCATTATAACCATAACAGTAATCGATCCATCCATACACACACACACTGAACTAGTATCTGTTAGAATTACATGAATTGTGTTTTTCAGTAGCCTGCGTTATCTTGATTTTTTTTTTTTCATCCTCATTTTCACATCAAATACAATTAGGTCGGAAATTTCTGTTCAGCGCATCAAAACTTACCTGAATCCTTGAGACATGTCGCCTTCGTCCGTCTTCTGTGGCGCGTGGTCCTTGGCTGAATCACTTGAGTCTCTCTCTCCCTCACTCTCTCTCCCTCACTCACTCTCTCCCTCACTCACTCTCTCCCTCTCTCTCTCTCTCTCTCTCTCTCTCTCTCTCTCTCTCTCTCTCACTCACTCTCTCATAAACGTGAACATGTAGACCCCCATTTCGCCTTCAATACAGTTTATTTTTTTTATCATCTAAAGCCTTCAAATATGTAGGCCTAATAAAAATGTAAATGAGAATAGCACCTGCATTTTTTTTATCTGAGCTAAAATGAAAGCAAACCATAGCCTATAGAAATGTGTTGTCACTTATATGAATTTAATAATCACAACAATGCATATGCAGTTATTATACGCATGATATTTTAAACTCTTTATCAGTAACTTAAAAAATGTGGAGCTCTGTTTTTTATAAGATACACGAATGTTAAAGGAAATGGGCGGAACTGCAGCTACGTCCGAACAATGTTTCTACCTCGCTTAAACCAGTTCCAATGTGTTATTAGTCCACATGTTCCATTATATTCGACATTGGTAGCAACTTAACATTCAGTCTGCCAATAATCATTTTTTGCCAAAGTTTCAGATTTCATTTTATGACCACTCACTAAAACGTGTGGAAAATAGAAGAGGTAGGTTAAACCATCTCATGCGATCCATCTTTGAGTTTACATGAGGCCACATGGCTTTTAATAGAGCGCCTGAAAAAAAACACTGCAGTTAATGGTTTTAGCACCATGGAGAGCGATTAACGTTTTGCACAGCGCCATCTGGCGTTTAGCTGGAGGTCGTTGATTAAGTTTCGATTAGCAGGTAAGAGCCATGCAGTCGCAGTCATAGATTTACTCCAGCTGCTGAATGGGACTTCATCTGCAGCTAGCCTGAGATTAACAATCATGCAGTAAAGGTGTTGGTATGTATTTATTTATACAACCCAGATCTGAGTTCGTATGGGAAATGAATTTAACATCCAGTTTTTGAGTATCAGTATGAAAGATCCAATGTACATGAGTAGGCTATTATTGTTTTGATCAAGCAGAAGCCTGGTGATAAAGAGAAAGCTAGTGATCAATAATCGGATTTATTTGAAAGGCCGTTTTCTCTCACTAAAACTGTTGTTAATGTCTTAGTTTCTGATGAGACAAAAACATAACAATGTCTGGCTTTTTCTTAAAAAAAAAAAAAAAAAAAACTATCAGCGTTCAAGTCTATTTTTCAGGGGGCGGGGGAAAACCACGAAATTTCGCAAACAAAATCACACAAAAATGAAAAAGCAAGTGCTTGTTTTGTTGGTGAAAAAGCCCATCAAACAATTTTAAAGTAACGTCAAGGAAGGTTTGACTTTCTACACTAGACACCTCCATGAAACAGGTGGGTGGGATAGTTCACAGCCCCACTAGTGGTCAGGTTTATCATTGATTCACATATTCAGCCATCCAACACATCCAACTGGAAGGCTATTTACGGTGGGACCTTAGTATCAGATTTTTTTGGTCGCCTTGCTCAGTCACTAATCCTCAAATGAAGCACATAAACCACTGAATCATAATCGTTTTCATGTCATTTTGCTTTGGATTCCCAAATATAACTGAAAACAGCATGCAAGAGAAAATCCGGACAGAAACTGTGAATGCATTTTGTTCTCATCCTAAACCCTCTGAACATATTTTACATCTTCAGTCGATCTGAAGATGTAACATAAGCTTGTGCATTTAACATTTTAGATTGAATCGGATTTTGCTGTTGCTGTTGTCCTTGTATCTTCTGTGTGCTCCTGCAAAACAAATTTTCCCTTGTGGTACAAAGAGAATCATTTTTTCTTATTTTTTTTAATACCGTGTAATTTCATTACAAGAAAGTACAATTTCGTACCCCCTTTATATTGTTAAATGTGTTTATTTTCAAACGAAATAAAGTGATGGTCTCTCTGTCTTCATGCATTTGTTTCCACATTTAAAGTCAAGTGTATTTGGTACTGCTGAGCCATGTGTTGCTGCTATGTCCATGAGTCAGCTCCTCCAGCTCCAGGGCTCCAGGGGTGCAGTTTTGTAGGTGACCCCGACCTCGATACGTGGTGTCTTACAACAATGAATTGAGGCACACAGTTGAATCACAAGCCAGGAGGCCACTTGAAAAACAGTGCAACAGCGAACTCCTCTGTTTGTTTCTGGTTACTGCTTGTAAGCCTGTTAGGGTCGAGAGACATGAAGTGATTTTATTAATGAAAATGTATTTTTTTCATCAGAAAATAACAAGTTTTAATTTTGTATCATATTGTCATTAAAACATGATTTGACAAGCATTATAACGTAGCCTACCTGTTATCGGGATTTTTTTTATTGTAGGCTTTTCATAGTTTGCATAAACAAATAGGATTATCAATGGCATATTGAACATATTAACGTTAACTAAAATATTCTGTAATAATTAGCATATAGGCTAGTGACATTTTTGTCATCTAATTATATGAATTAGAAACACAATTTTAAACGTTTAAAATAAGTTTGTGTATTTTTTGTTAATAAAATACGAAAGATGACGTTTGTTTCTAAACAATTTAATCTTCTGTGTAGACTAAATTATTTTAAAAGGCCTACATTTTGACTTCTTCATACATTTGCAAGTTCTCCGGAATTTAGATTTTTCTATTATCATAAATGCACCCTGTTCTACGTCTTGCTTTATTTTTCTTATTTGCCTAATTTCGTGTCCATCTGAGAGTCGTTAAGAACACCTGCAACTATAAATGTCAAATGAACATGACAATTTTGTCAATAAAGTTTTGAACCGGGGGAAGAAAAAAAAGGAGACCAAGAAAAAAAAATGTAGCTAGCTGGAGTTAGCAGCTTCTCCACAAAGGTAACCTCAGTAACAGCTAGTTGCATTTGCATGTTGTATTTGTTTTAATACCAAACATACCGGATCACACGTTTTTTGTTTGTTTTGTTTTTTTACAAACGCTACGATAAGGTAAGAAGCTTCCGGCATGCCCAACTCAACATTATTTAGTTAAGTTAGATTATCGTGAACTTCCGAGGTAGCTAGCTGCTGTTAGCCGGCTGCGAGCAAAACAAGTTGTAACAGCGAGAGAACATTTGACAACAAACTGTCTTATGTCTTATTAGTATTAGAGTTTATTCAAGCGAGTGTACAGAGAAGTTACACATTCCCATGCATTTGCATTCGTGCTATTTGTTGTTAGTAAACTTGTCAGGATATTTAGGACTGTATATTTCCTGTTAGGGAGATTCTAGTCTTCTCTCTTTTTGTGGCTACATCTCATATCTAATTAAGACTTAAATGCATGCATATCATGTGATTTACTTTTGATAACTTTATGGCTTGATAACAATAGATGACGTGTGGTTTCTGATGCAACACAAGCTGCTTTTATGACGCATTAATTAAATCTACTCCTTAAAATAACTACATTTAGTTATTCAATCCAGTGGTAAAGAGTTAGATTAATCAGCATTTTCTCACTAGTCTGCTACAGATTTATTAAATATCAACAAAATGCATTTAAATACACAATAAGAAAAGCTATTTTAATCATATTCTGCATGTTTATATTAACTGAGAACAATGTTTATAAGATACATTGTAGTCACAGTGTTAGTGTCACTGTTTTTTTTTATTATTCAGTCAGTATAGGAAATCATCCTGCTGAGAGGAAACTGTACAATGTGTGTGATAGCAGAGGTCAATCACTCACAGAGACTCTACTTTCAAAGATTCATTCGTGTGTTTTTGTTTGTTTGTTTAGGTCTGAGGAGCACTCCCTGGAGAAATGTCCCCAGAATAGGAAAGGAAAGGTTTTGACCTCATTGATATCCAGCTGGGAAGCTTCCCTAATAAGGTATTGGTTTGAGACAACATTTTGGATGAATCACGTGACTGCAGATGACTTTCCCATAAGGTGGAGTGGGGGCAGTGTTTAAGCAGGCTTTAGAAAAAGGCTGTGTATTGTTTGGTATTTGTGTTTCATTCACTGTGATATCAGTTTAGCTTGTTGTGCTGCTGTGTCAGTGTTGATGAGAAAGCTTGAGGTATAAGATGACAATAGATGCTCTGTTTTCCAGTAGTGTTTTTATTCTTCTTCTCTTCTTACAACACTGTCTGTATTTAGCTTTCAAGACTGATTTATGGAGTAGTTTTCTATATTTTTCCCATGTGACTCCTTCCATGTGATCCATCCTGTGTACAATGTTATGCTGTCTTTATTCTTTGTTGGACAAAGACGTTTTGGAGCTCTCTTCCTGAATGTGCTGAAAATAAATTTGAAGCATGAATCTCAGCAGAGACAGTGACACCTGGTGGCTGCCAGTAATTATTGCAATGATTCATGACATGACCCAAGCTGTATTGCCATGCCACGCTGATTACATTATATTATTCCTAAATGGGTGTGACAAAAGTCCAAGAAGGGTTCTTTAAATATTTTTTATCTGCAATATTAATTTGCAAAAGTTCACAAAGATTATTTCATAAATGTGTTGCCCAAAAAGCCTGCATATTATGTAACTCTCTTAGCATCAATTATTGAAGAAACTAGTGTTGTACAGGTCATGTGTTCTCTGTGGGCAGGCCACGTTTTTCTTCATGATTGTGTGACTGAGAAACACAATATGTATTACCTAAATTCAAAATGTTTCTGTTTTCTATTTACCATCCTTGTTTCATTACTCTTCTTAAATTGTGCCATCATAGTTACCTTGCGTTTTGGCTAAACATAGAGTTTTGCTATTGAGCTTTTAAAACTGTCTAACTGAATGAAGCGCTGCTCGATGTACTAATGACTTTTGACCCTTGTAGAGTCATCAGTCACATGGTGGCTGTCATTTGACAAAACAAAGACACAATGTATTGAAACAGTGCACAAAACAGGGTTGAAACAGACTTTTGTGCCTCTTGTTTATCCAACCAGCACTTATTTCCCCAATAGAGGTCCATTCAAACGAGAGTTTTGTCTCGTCTTAAATAATCAGACAATTCTGTTTTCTCTTATTTTTAGGACAGTGGATTCCTCACTGACACCCTCGGGTCTGAAGATGGAGGAGGACCATGTCCACTGCATGTCCTGTGTTATCCAGAGATGCATGGTGAAACCTGAGCCAGGCATTAGTTGTGATCTTATCTCCTGTCCTCTGGTGTGTGGCGCTGTATTTCACTCCTGCAAAGCTGAAGAGCACCACCTTTTGTGCCCACTGGTGAGGGTCCCGTGCCTAAACGGTGGCTATGGCTGCCCCGCCAGCCTGCAGCGCAATCAAATGTACGCACACCTCGAGGTGTGTCCAGCTGGAGTGGTGTGCTGCACTATGGAGTGGAACAGATGGCCTGTGAGCTGCCTGGACTATATGTCCTATGAGAGCCTGAGCCGCGGGGTGGAGGAAGCAGAGCAGCTAGACATGGCACTTGCTCTTCAGGACCAGCGTACATTACTGGAGTCCCTTAAGGTGATTGCTATGACACCTACCGCAGAGAGAGAGCTGCCTGTTCCTGGAGCCTCTACCTTTATTGAGTCACCTACTCAGTCATTATCCCCCAATCAGCCTGAAGCTCCCCCACCAGGCTCTGTAAAGGAGAAAATAGCTAGTGGAATTAATGGCTTGAACGAGGAGCACTTTGGTAAACTTTACGAGGCCACAGTCGAGACTGCGAGAAGCTTATGCGCTGCTTTAGACTTTGTAAGCATGGCCAACTCTGTTGACAGCAGCACAGTGTGTGCAGACAGGGGAGCTGCTTTGCAGAAGATTAGTAATGGAGATCTTCAGAATGGACTGGAAGACAGAACAGCCATAACCACTGAAGGACTGAATTTAAAAGACCTGGAAGAGCAAAGTGTTTGTTCCAGCTGTTTAATAGAAAACGGGGCTCCAAGAGAAGCAGATCTTAAGATTTTAAACACAGCAAATAGATCGCTTTCAGAAGCAGCGGCGATCTGTCCGGAAGCAGACTGTCCTGGTGAGGTGCAAGAAGACTTGAATGCTAGTGTTACTCCTCCAATGATAGCTCCAGTTCACGTCAGCCAGGGTGTGGCACAGAGGGCCGGTCATGTGGTGCTGGAAGATAGAGGAGTCGTTCTTTTAGAAAGCCACATGCAAGAGCGCAAGTATCACAACTACCAGTTCTTTAGGGGCCTGGGCCCTTGTTCCTTACCAAATGGACGGATAGGTTTCTTCCCAGACAGGTCACTTCATAGAGTACGACCCAAAATGGAAGACAAATCAGTGGATACCTCAGACCTGGAGCAGGAGGATGATCCCATGGGTCTTGGGGAGATAGATCTGATCACAGCAGCCTTGCTCTTCTGTTTAGAAGAGTCCAGAGAGTGCAGAAGGATCTCTGATACGGTCTACGTCGATGGCTTTCGTGTTGACTTTGGCACGCAGACTTTTACTTTCCCTGCCGCCATCTTGGTAACAAACACGAGAGTGGGCGACATGGCCTCTGCGCCTGCCTGTGACCACGCCGCCCCCCAGCTCCCTTACCCCAGCCCCTTCTGCACTCTTCGCCTTGGCCTTGTCCTGGAAGCTCTGGAGGTGGAGGCAGTCCCACATAACCGTTACCTCCCTCCTAAGCCTCGCTATCAGCACATGTTCCCATTCGTCTGTGCTCAGTCATTCCGTCGGGACCAATTCTCATCCCACTTCACAAACGTACACGGGGACATTCATGCCGGCCTCAACGGTTGGATGGAGCACCGCTGCCCCCTGGCTTATTACGGCTGCACTTTTTCCCAGCGGAGGTTTTACCCATCCACCCACGGAGCAAAAGTGGTTCACGACAAGCACCTCAGGTCCTTTGGGGTTCAGCCTTGCCCTAGGGCCAAACTTCCTACTGACTCAAAGTCTGACCAAATAAGTGGGCTTCCCATTGAGATTCTGTGGCACATAGCTGGGTTTCTGGACAGTTTCAGCCTCTGTCAGCTGTCGCTAGTGTCACGGACTATGAGGGAGGTGTGTGCCAGTCTGCTGCAGACCAGAGGCATAGTGGAGCTTCAGTGGGAGCGGAGACAAGGTCCTGGTGCTCCTGGCACTGTGTCATGGCAGATCAAAGACAGAGTGAGTAGATGACCCACATTGTCACAAATTCCCCATTCATTAGTAAACAAAAATGAGTCGTCCTTTTGCATTTTCATGGAGTAAAGAAAAAATATTTTAAAGCCCTTTTCTTGATATATTTGTGAAGTGGTGCCCACAAAGCTTAGAACAAGTTTTGTACTTCAATATACATTTTCACTTTGAGAGATAGATGGATGATTAGTCCTGCTCATGACCACTTCATAAACATCACAATACAGTCGATATTTATTCTTTGGGGTCTCCCTGTTCTCTGCTTCCCTGAGTCTGTATGTATACACTTGTTTTTGTGCCTGTGTATTAATTAAGCAACAGGTTTTTAAATAGATCGTTTTCTTAAAGCCCAACCCGAAACCTAAAGTAACTGAAACCACCTCTGTATATGTATGGCAGACAGTCTGCTCAGCGAAGAGTGATTCAATTGTGTAATGTATTGACTTGTATTAATTACAATTTACAGATGAGCACACGCCTCTTCACCCTTTCCTGTTTAGAATCGACCCTTTTAAAATAAATCAAACCAATAATTTTTCACAGGGTGTAGTGTTTATGGACTTAATTTTGGGGGAAATTTGCAAGTGAATTATCCCCACAAGTCTACTGAAAAAGAGTAGCCTGTGCAGCTAAAGAAAAAGGAATAAATGAACGTGGACTAGTTCACTTTTTGGACTGTGAACTTAGTTCAAAATCTGCTTTTGTGAATGTGAACTGAACTTTGAGCCAGAATTGTTTAGAAAATACAGGCAACAATTTAATGAGCCTGAATTAATGTCATGTAGTGCCATCATTCCAACAGCTGCTTTCTTTTCCTGTTGCAGGTGTGGAGATTCACCACTGCCTTCAGTCCGGTGTTGTCGTGGGGTTTCACCGACCTCCCCAGCATGTCGGACCACCTAAAAAAGTGCCCCTTCAACATAGTGGAACATAAGACGGAGCCTGTACCTCTTCCTGCCATGTGCAGCGCACGAGACGGACACTCGCTGCGCCGCGTCCTGCGTCACGTGAACCACTGACCGAACACACTAAAAACTGCACTAAATTCACTCCGGTATTATATGGATGTTACAATTTTCTGTCTCTTAAAACATAAAACACTTCATGTATCACACTAGATTTTTTTTAAAAGCCTTAATGAAACCTACCTGCCACAATAAAGGTCTGTGGTCCCTATGTGTGTGGTGAAGAACAAATAAAAAGATTTAGATTTGCATGGGTTTGTGCTGAAATTAATCCCTTATTCTGGTAAAATAAGTCTATTTTCTTAAAGACACATATGCACAATAGATGTATATTATTCTGTATAAATCTCAGAGAAAGGGGAGTGGTAATGTTTTCACTATCTTGCCTTCCAGCAGTAGCCATGGGAGAAAGCAGATTGTTGGTTATTTTGCATTTTTTCTGTGTCTCAGAATTTATGCCGGCACTTTACACAAGGTTTGCTAATCCCTCTAATGTTGACATGTGACACTAAATAATCTAGTCCTTCTGATCCCTATACAGTTCACCCCTATGCAAATATGTTGTCTGGGTTTGAAGTACGTCAGTAAGAATCACAACAGAGGGATGTTAACACAAGGACAGCCCAATAATGCACTTGACTTGTGACTATTTAATAAAGTGTCTACAGCCTTTTAATGACCTGTTTTTTAAGCTCTTCTTTGTTGAATGTCAATTTTTTTTTTTAATCAAAGGGTGCCTGGATAACAGGAAACAGTCTTGTCTTTCCTCACAAATGTCAGCATCACTTATTGAACAGAGTATATTACTTATGGTGAGCCAGATGTCCCTGCTTTTTTTCTGTCTCAGTTGTTGTAGCTCAGTAGGCAATATGGGACAGTACTTTCGTATTTGACCACTTGTATGTTACCCTGATCTACACTGAGGGGCAATTGGAGCATGCTCAGCTAAGATTGAAAAGGACAAAGAAGTTGAAGTAGTTTGTCACGATTCAGCTTTAATGTCTTTAAACAGATATTTGCATGCAAGTGCAGCTTTCTCAAGTTGCTTGTAGGATTAATCAAGGCAATTCACAGAAAGGGATGAAGTCATCCGATGCTAGCTGCTGCCTACTCTTGAATCTGAGCTTGTTTAAAAATAAACACAAGCCTTGATCTTCCCTCTCTTTGTTCAGATAGCTCACTGATCTCTCATGAATATGACTCCAAATAAAAGCAATGGTGCATTTACAAAACACAGCATGGATCTCTGCTGTTCATTTCTGAAAAATCAGACCTTCCAACTTTATGTAACTTTATTTCATGTGTCTTTTAAACCCATTAAGGTTGGGCACTTTGTGTGCGTGACACGTAAATATAATACAAAAATCAAACAGATACAATAATTAACTTATTCTGCAAACCACATCTACCCTCAGTATTTCTTTTCTTTGTTTCCAGGAGTCATAAATCAGTCTTCATCCTAATGGTATTATTGATTTTAGGGTTAACTCAAGGATCAAGAATTTCTTTATTATCCCAGAGGGTCAATTTGCTTTACAGCCAACACTACAACACAAACTACAGAAAGAAAATACGAGGATACTACATGAGGAAAGACAAATGTCTATGCTCTGAATTGACCTACAGCTCCCTCTGTCTGCCAGTCAACATCACTGCATCAGGACTGGACTCTTATCACAAACTTCGTCTGGCCTGAAGCTGTGGAACATAATCAACAGGTCAGACGTCTGCACAGTGAAGGAGTGTTTGGTTCAAGCTCAAAATATGTCCCAAACATTTTTGCAAGCTTAAGGGTAATTTACTGGCTCAAGTGCTTATAATAATAACCCTTTAATTGCCTGCCAAATTCAATTATTTTGTATTTAATAGCACTAAGGCTCAATAGAATAATGTAAACCCTCAGACAAATGGTCCATGTTCGACAGTAAGTCCTGTAAAGACATTGAGCCTCTGGAAGAAGTGTGACAGTTTAATTTAATTTAATTATTTTTTTTGTTTTTTAATAATGTTTAGTGTTTGATGTGAATGATGTTGATTGTTATCTTTTTTTATGGCTGCAGCATGGGTGAAGAGCCCAAGACAAATTTCTAACCTTGTGGGACAAAAATGAAGTACATCTTGAGCTTGATATTTACATCAGAATATGTACAGGTACAACATTAAATATCATAAACATAATAAGAAAAGACTAATATTTACATGACTAAATATGAAACAGTGCAGTGGTGCATAGTGCAAAAGATGCTGAAGTAACATGATAATAAGAAAAATGCAGTTATGTGACAGATGGGTAAATTAAGATGTCAATTACAGTATTTACATAAATAAGTGTGCGTATATTGATCATTTAAATTAAATAATATTATATACATATATGTACATTCACAGTGATGGCTCGGTTTAGAGTCATTTCACCACGACAGGTCTGACACTCTGTGACTGTTTAGCGTTCATCAGAGTGACAGCCTGGGGGAAGAAACTGTTCTTGTGACGGGTTTTTTTTGTGTACAGTGTTCTGTTCAGACTCGTCTCCGTCCTCGATGAGACCGATGACGGTGGTGTCGTCTGCAAATTTCAGTAGTTTCACAGAAGGGTCCCCTGACTGATTACTAAACAAATAACCAGCAAAAGAAATTATTACCCAAAATCTATTCTAAATAAAGAAAACGTGTAGAATAATTAAATAAACAACACCACCCAAATATTAGTAAACTAAATACCAACAACAATTAAATATCTCCAACAATCATAGTCTGAGTATCGGGGTGGTGTTACAATGTTACAATTCACTTAACAGACACTTTTATCCAAAGCGACGTACAACAGAGAGTAAGTAAAACACTAATCCATTCATACACCACCACTGAAGCAGCGGGAGCAATGCAGGGTTAGGTGTCTTGCCCAAGGACACATCGGACATGTTGCTCTGCTGGGGATTGAACCCTTGACTTTATGGTTGAGAGGCAATGACTCTACCAACTGAGCCACAGCCGGCCGCTGTGATGTCCTTCAGCCAGTCTATTGTTACCTGCAGGGGGCTGGGTGGGTCTCCTGTCGCTTGTGACCCCTCGCAGGCGCAAACTGCCGAAGGGTCGTTATCTGAGAAATGTTTCCTCAGCATCTCAGTGTCGATCCCCCTCGTCAGCTTGTTCCTGGTCTACTTGAACAGGTCCTGGTCCCCCCTCCTTGGCCTGACATGCACATTCAAAACCAGAAAGTCTACATTGCTCAGTGCTCAAAAACAGACTTGGAAATGCCCTCAATGAAATTAGGGGGAGGGGACTGAAGAGAAAGAAGAAAGAGGCAGTGAAGAAAAATTCAGGGAACAATTTCAGGAACATCTTGAGCTTTGATGCAAGGACACAGAAAAGAGAAACCACCTGTGTTCAGACTTTTTCTGTTCAGTGTTGAAGACTTCTCTTTATAGAGATTCTGTTTCTCTTTCTTTGACCAGTTTCCACAGAGCAGCCATGCCTGAGTACAAGCTGGAGGTGACAACAGGTGACATGAAACATGGAGGAACATTTGATCACATTCACCTCACCTTATTTGGAAAGGACGGGCAGAGTGAGAGAACCGAGCTGGACAACTTTGGTATCGACTTTACAACAGGGAAAGTAAGTTCCAGTTGAATTCTGACTTTAGATCAAGTACACGTAATGGTTCGTGCTTGTGCAAATATTCTATACATTGCGATAGAATTTCCCAAATCAAATGGCTAATAAAAATGCATTACATTTACATTCAATAACTATTATTAATGATGAACTACCAATACCTATTTTGAGAACATCTAGTGAGTACTGTACACTTTTATTTCATAACTCACAGGCTATAATGCACAGAAGTGAATATCCTACATTTATTAAAACATTTTTTTTTTTTATTTCAACACAGCCAAGATTGATTTATGGTCACTCCTTCCATTCATTTACACATAGAAGAAACATATAAACAGGATATCTGCTATGATGGGTTATGGTGTTTATATTATTAACAGGTCACCAGGTTGGGTAACTTGATATGTTGTACTTACTAATGTTCATTTTAAGTACTTTACCAATAATCATAATCAGTATTGTGATTCACTTTTATTTCACCTTGGAATTTGCCTGATTTCCTATCCCTAGGTGAACCTTTCATCAAATATGTGTCTTAATGTAAATAACCTATATCAACCATGCCATCTTATGATAGCAGAACTGTTTGTATTGAACATTTTAATTGCAGATCTTTCAGTTACACCCTGTTTGAGTTTAACTTATAGAACACCTGTAGCTAACACACAATGCATTTTTGGGCGTGTCAGGGCCTGTGCTTAAATGGTATATTTATGTTTTTTCTTCCTAAGGTGGGCACCTACATCCTGAAAACCAGTTCATCACTTGGTAAACTCCTGCTGATCAAGGTTGAAAAGGACCCCTTTTTTATTCTCCCAGAAGACGAGTGGTTCTGCTCCAAAATAGTGGTGACGACTCCGGAGGGGGACGTTCTTCTTTTCCCCTGTTACAGATGGATCTCCAGGGGGGAGCTGGTGGAGCTGAGAGGAGGGAGAGGTCTGCATTTCAATCCAAAATATTGTATTAAAGACATGGTTTTCATACAGTATATAAACTACATATAAGGATTTTAGAAATGAATATAGGCCTACATGTTTTGACAATTTGTTATACAATATTGAAAGTAATTATCATGTTCATTTTGTGTTTAAGCCATGAAGGTTTTTGAGGACGACCATCCCCTGCTGATTGAGCACCGGAAACAAGAGCTGACGTCGAAAAAAAGCTTCTACCAGTAAGTCTTGATTTGTAGAGTAGAATATGTACCAAGAACTTCACCTCTGGTCTCAGAGGCTTACCTCTGTGCCTTTATGAACTTTTTTCTTGCCTGTTTGTGTTTTTAATAAGATGGAAGATTTTGTCTGAAGGATTGTCCCACATCAACCATTTCAATAGTCCGTCAGAGCTCCCAGCTGAGGTCCGCTTCTCTGAGTCCAAATCGACAGAAGTCAGCAAAACACAAAACATAATGTAAGTCTTTCAAAAATGTATACCATGGACAATGGAGGGGTTTTAATGCATTTCAAGTTGATGCAAAAGTCAGTTTGAAGCATTGTTATCAGTATGTAGTTGTGTAATTCCTTTTGTTTATCTCGTCTTCCTTCAGGGGTTTGGAACTAAAGATCAAGGGGCTGCTGGGATCCCCTGAAAAATGGGAAAGCATTGATGATATGAAAAAAATATTCTGGTTCAAAAAGACAACAATGTCAGGTAACTTTTCTTTTCAAGGTCACATATTATGCAAAATACACAACAACCATCAACCATCAGATGCTAGAAGAAGGTGTGTGGTGTCTGTTACAAGTTATATTTGATCTGATTGTTTGCCCTTCTTCTGTAAACGATAGGGCATGGTGCAACAATGCTAAAGCCCTTCAAGCTATGGACACAGGAAAAGCCTGTTCTGCACAAGGCTGAAACAAAAAGGTTTATAGGCATGCTAAAATATAGGATCAGAGGGGGGTTTGGCTAGAAACGTCACAAACATGTCTGGGAAGCTTTGAGACTTATTTAAACCAGTTTAAAAATGAGTATAATATGTGACCTTTAAGTTTTCCACTTCTGTTCATTACAGTCTGTACCAAATGTGCTAGCGATCAATCCAGTAGTCATCATTTCAAAGAAGCAGAGAGTAGCACCACATCTTGGTCACTTTGGGCATGGACTTTAATATTCTGACTGCATTTTACTTCCATGAACAGACAAAGCCAATGATCTTGCTGATCATCTTAAACTTGAGACCTGAAATGCAATCATTTTATACATTAGATGTGTTTACTGTTGTTCTTCCAGAGTACGTTGCAGAGCATTGGAAAGAAGACGACTTTTTTGGATACCAGTTCCTGAATTCTGTCAACCCAAACGTGATCACGAGCTGCTCAGAGCTTCCCCAAAACTTTCCCGTGACGGACGAGATGGTGAAGCAGTTCCTGGAAAATGGAAACTCTCTGCAGAGTGAAATCGAGGTTTGGTAGATCAGCGGCTTTGATAGTGATCATTCTTTACATTAGCATACTATTTCTGTGTTCATCCGTTGTATTTATGTCACAGTGTCGCAAGTCCTGGAGTAATATTACAGTACATCAGAGACAGCTTTTGATTGCTTTAAAAATATTTTTTTCCCCTGACTTCTCCTCCTAATACAGAAAGGCAACATATTCCTCTATGATCAGAGGATAATGGATGGTATACCAACTAGACCCTATGATGGAGAACCTCTGCATGTTGCTGCTGGTCTCTGTTTGTTATACTTGAACCCTGAAAACAAACTGAAGCCCATTGCAATACAGGTATTCATCTGAATCAGCAAATCACAGATTGAATACCTAAATGTGAAATCTCAGGTCCCATTCCATAGTGCTTCATTATGTTTACAGAAGTCGTTTTAATCTTCTTTGTCTTAAAATAAAATGTTTGTTCTCTCATTATAGCTGTCTCAACAACCGTCAGATCAGAGCCCCATCTTTCTGCCCAGTGACCTCGAGACAGATTGGCTGCTGGCCAAGATGTTTATCAAAAATGCAGATGCGATTGATCACCAAGCGGTCCAGCACCTCATGAAGACTCACTTTCTGTCGGAGGCCTATGCTGTAGCCACCCTCCGCAGCTTCCCAGTCATTCATCCCATCTACAAGGTACATTTAACAGCAGGATAAGAGTGTCTACTCTTACAGTAAATAGTAAGGGTGAGTTCAGCAAATGGAAAAAGATACCAAGAACAATAGTTACGACAGTTATTCAATCATTTCACTTTTCACGTTTTCATTTTCAAATTTTTTCAGTAACATCCATTTAACTATTTAATATATTTAGCTCAACAGTTTTTTCCTTTGTCCATTTTCACTTCATTTTCTTTTACTAAAAAAGAAGTCATAGTACCTTGGAAGCCATAAGGGTGTCTATACAACAAAAGGTTGTACTTCTTTGACCTTTTCAAATCAAAACAATTATCAAAAATTATAAATAGCAATTTCTCCTTTCCCATTACTTGTGGATTCACTCGTACACCTGAACCTTTGCATCAAGCGTGGTTAACTTGTATGAATAGTAGCATACTATGCAGTAGTAGTAATACATAGTATGATTGTTATGAGTACTACTGTAGTACTCATCACAATCATGAAGTGCTGCCTGTGTTCATTAAGGCATTAGAATCTTACTTTGACTTAAAATGTCTCTCCCTCTCTCTTACAGCTGCTGTTTCCACACTTTCGGTACACTCTCCACATAAACACTGGAGGCCGAACATCTCTTTTTGGACCTGACGGGGCTTTAAGTATTGTATGGCCAGTCAAAACACATTTCCTTAATGTTTGAGATGTGGTGGAGTTCAGTTTTAGCCTTATACTTATTTTTTTGTACTTTGGAACACATCATTGTTGGTCTTTCTTCATTTTTGATTTCAAGAGTTCCCTTGGATATGACGGGATGACAGCGCTCATGAGAAAGTCTCTCTCTGAGCTGACCTACAGCTCTCTCTGTCTGCCAGACAACATCACTGCACGAGGCCTGGACTCCATCCCCAATTTCTACTGCAGAGACGACGGCCTGAAGTTGTGGAAAATCATCAACAGGTTACCTATTCCTAACTATATATACCTAACTTCTGTCTCCCCTTTAGCGAAGGTTTCTGTTATTTACATTATTTTCCATAATTGTGTTTTTACCAGCTTTGTAAAGGCAGTCGTGGAGTACTACTACCCATCAGACAGTGAGGTCAAAAAAGACACAGAACTGCAGGAATGGATAAGTGAGATATTCACACATGGCGTCTTAGGAAACAACGCCTCAGGTATTTCACCTGTGTTAAGAAATACTTGGCAAACACAACCTGCATGTAAAGGGTGAAAATGAATAATCAATTGAAAATGATTTCACCTCCAACAGGGTTTCCATCTTGCTTTAATACTGTTGAAGAAGTGATCAAGTTTATCACCATGGTGATCTTCACAGCTACAGCTCAACATGCTGCAGTCAATAGTGGACAGGTGAGGATTTGTTTTTTGTTGGGAAACATAATTTTTATACATGTTTGTAAGAGTATTAGGTTTATTTTAACACTTTGAATGCATGGAGCAGATCTGCATGTGCTTAACTACTACTACTTTTAATGTTATCCTACAGTTAGAGCAGCTGCAACCCATCTGAGTATATATATATATATATATAAATAAAAAGCTTAAGTGGTTCATATACATTTACTGATTTTATTATTTAGTATGACTACAACTCGTGGATACCCAATGCCTCACTCCTGCTGCACAAACCTCCTCCGACCGCTAAGGGTCAGTCAAGCATGGAGACTATTTTGGAGACCCTTCCAGATGTTGGAGAGACTGTCAGCTTTGTCGCAATACTGTGGCTGCTTTCAGAGCAATACACTGACGAGGTAAGACCAGTGTTTATGAACCCACTCCTTACTTTATTTCTGTCATGTATTGCTCTCACTTACTGTTTCATTTTGTTGTTTTAACAGGTTCCCTTGGGTGCTTATCCAGAAGAACGGTTCGATGAACCTGCTGTTAAGAGGATGATTAAAGAATTTCAGGGGGAGTTGTCCTACCTCGATGAGGAAATCACAGCAAGAAACTCAGAGCTTGAAATACCTTACACATATCTGATCCCTAGTCAGATAGAAAACAGTGTAACTATTTAGGAAATGCATGCATATCATCAACTCCTCTCTGTCAAGTGGTGTGTTCACTACTGCATTCAAGCAAGCTTGGGTCACCCCACAGGGCAGAATGAGTCATTTCATTATGCTTAAAATAAATGCATATGCATTTTACAATTAACAAAATCCAAATAAAGATGGCCTGATCTGTGTTAATATGTCTGTCCCCAACCTATTTATTCTTCAACTACATGCATTCTTAACCTTCTAAAAACAATAGCCTAACACATAATCTATCTATCTGTACAATTCCGTTATTACACTGTACATGAATACTGGTTTTATTGTTTTTAAGTTGAGTTATTTTCATCAGAAAAGTCTGTATCTTGGTCTGCTAAACACAATGAAAAGTTGTAAAAAATTTCATTAAAATCATCCCATGGTTGTTCAAATCTCCAATAGACAAGGTAACATTTGCTAAACAGACATAGGCATACATCCTGCTACTTCGAGTTTGCAGTTTATCAGTGACCTCCTCTCTACTGCTCATTCATACACATGTCTATGAAGTAATACTTTTTTAACCAAAAGATCTAAGCTCAACTTGTGACAGAATCTCAGAGAAAAATACATTCTAGCTGTTTTATCAGATCAGGTTTATTGTTTTTTTTTTATCCAACAGAGATTGTTGGTACAAGGGATATTCATGTATTGGTTAACAATGAAGACAACAACTTCCATGATCCTGTATTTCATGCCACAAGAGCATCAAAAACAACACATAATAATTATTTTGACTCAGCCCCCTAGTCACAGAAATAACACCATTTATATGATGATGATGTGGTATGTGTTATGTGTTGCTGTTGAACTCAAGTGCCTTAAATAAATACATTTTAATTTTAAATTAATTGATGAATTGGCTAATACAATAAAAAAAATAAGAGAAGCGTAGAAATACTAGTCAGTATAGGCATATAACCATTCAAACGTATGAGATTAGAAGGAGATACTCAAAAATGATACTCGAGTTTAGAACCTATTTAGTTATAGTATTGAAAAATGATACTCGAGTTTAGAACCTATTTAGTTATAGTATTGAAAATAATTTTAAAATACAGTGATTCAGTCGTTTGGTGCCTGGTAATTCTGACTGAGTGAGACCTCTTTGCTTCTTCCCCTCTTTGGATGAAAAGACCACGGTACACCCTCGAGCCCGTTATTTTTAGACGAGACAACACAGACTTTGGTCCACATGGATTTTACTCAAGAGCAACATTAAAGACTGTACTACCATAAGACAGTTGATGACACATCATTTAGTTCAGGTTTGTCACAATGTTATTTAGATTCGGCGTCATTCTCACTCCGGAGACCTCGGATGTCAAGGTGTTCGTGTTGGGCTCGCGCGAGGAAATGGGCCAATGGGACCCGAGCAGAGCGGTCCAAATGAAAGCCTCACAGAAGCAGGTGTCAACTCATGAACCTTGTCTGTGGATAGGAGAGGTGCAGCTGACAGAGCCGTGCAGAGACACGCTGTGGTTCAAGTTCGTCAAAAGAGTCAGAGGGACTTTTATCTGGGAAGGTACACATCAATTATACGTTTAGCCGCGTGCGTAAGGATATCATTTGCCACACAGAATTAGTTAACATTTCAGGTTGAAAAAGACAACAACACGACGCCATGTTGGTTTATTTTTGTATTGCATCCTTTGCGCCACTAGATGGGGATAGTGTGACACTTGACGTTTGCTAAATGCAAATACATTTCAGTGTACTTGTATGTTTAAAGGGAATATAAAGCCTATTTATGACACAGCCTAAAAAAAAAAAAAATGTAATGGCAGAAATATAACAGTGACACTTTACTTTTTCTATCGACTCAGTCACATGGATTTCAGTGCAACCTGTTTGAAGAATAGGCTTCGTTTTGATGTCAAAAACATTTTTTTATAGCAGTATTCTGAGGCTAAGTTCACTTTACATTTTGTGTAGTTAACCTATACCATTTCCAGATAGTGGAAATTACTTCAACTCAACATGAATTAGATGAGACCCATTTTCCCACTCTGTACCTGATGTTTGATTTGTGGCTAATTATCTTTAATGCAACTCAGTCCCTTAATGAAATCTACCTGAATTAGTAGGCTCAATATAATATTTCTCAAGTAATATTTTCATGAGCACTGTGTTCAAAACATCCTTACAGATGATATTTACTAACTAACTGTCCTTTCTTCTTCTCTCTCACCAGGCAGTGGTCCGAGCCATGATAGATGTTGTGCATTTGATGAGAGTAATGTGGTGGATGGCGTTTACTGCAACCCCATTGGCCACTGGATAGAGGAAACGGGACACACGGATGAAATGAAACACACCACAAGTTTTTACTTCGGTGTGGCTGGTCAGAAGGCCATGCATTTCTCCAGGTAATCCTGCACAATAACATCCATCTGCAGGATGTTTGTATGGGAACACTGTGAGTGTCAAGGCAAACATGGTGGTTTCACATTAAGGCAGTCTGGATTTGGATGTTAGAGTAGGGCAGCATGGGAGACATTATGTCATTAACAGGCAGTCTGACTCATTTTGATCAGTTCGTTCTAATTGTGAGCGATTCAAAGGAAAACGGACAGTGGAAATCTGTAGAGACATCAGGTGATAATTCAAGGACAAACAAAAAAAATAACCCTCTGTGAGCTATAGTTAGACAACAGCAAGTTGGATCATTACTTTTTTTAGCTAACATTCCCACCTGATAGGAAAACGTAACTTTCCTAGCACCCGGTAATGATTGCCAGCTACCAATAGGAATTGAGTAAATGCTATTAGCTGCCGTGTCTGAGCTTTTGGTATCTTATAAGTTATATATATATCTTGTTTTATATGAATATATGACCCAACATTCCTCCAGGTATTCATTACCCATTGTTCTTTCAGTTAGTCATCAATCGATAATGGTGAAATAAAACATATTTGTCAGCTCACCCCTGTAAACCCGTTATATTTTTTTATCCTTGGATAAGACTCAACTATCTATTTCTCCTCTGTGGTTTTTATTCCAAACAAAGAAAGCAGGTTTATTTTATTAGTTTATTTGAGTCAGGGACAATGTACTAGATAACATTATTCTCAGAAGAGTAAATGTGCTTTGTACCAGATTTAGCTAAATAGCTATTTTCCAGCTGTAGTCCCAGGGCAGATTATGGCAAAAGTAAACTACAAATCAACCAGTCATGCAGTACACATGCGCACACATTTCATAATACTGTTACTGAGGGGGGGGGGGGGGGTATGGTATTGATTTTTCAACAAACTCTTGGCATGTAAAAAAATAATAATAATAATGATAATAATAATTTTTTGAAGGTAAAAAAAAAAGTTCTCTACCTACAAACTGCCAGTATTACTTTTTGAACCTGTAGAAAAGACAAAAAGAGATGCATCATTCCTCCCCCAATGTAACAAGCTGCAGTGTTTTAAGTTCTATGGCTTTTATGATGTGATCGTCCGTACAGATTTAAAACAATCTTCAGTAATTCATTTCTAAATGTCTTATACGTGCAGGGCACTTAGGTCACACTTTTCTTTCTTGTTGAAAGCTGTAAGACTTTCAAACTTTTTAGTTTTTGAGTCTCTTTCAAGGCAGACCAAAGCCTCAGTCACCTTCTTATGCTCACTCCTTTGTTTTTTAACCTTGCTCTCTCCCATTTCGTTATAATTGCCGTCTGTCCCTTTAAAATGATTGTCCTTTAGAAGAGTAGACTACACTTCGATTATCCCTTCCTCAACCTTGTTGGAGACTCTGGAGGAAAGGAGATGGCATTGTTCAGAATTCCCATTTGTTTTTTTTTGTTTTTTTTAAGGCAACTCGTACAGTGATTGAAAGGTACTGAGCACTGAAAATGCTCACTTCAGTATCCTCCTACAGGCATTTGTTTTTATTCAAATCCCTGTCCTATTCATGAGCTTCTCATTAAAACATCGTGATTTGTCTGTGTCTGTTCATACCAGGCTGTACACTTTAAATCAGTCTCCAGTATAATTAAAAAAGTATTCAGAGAATTTACAGAGGAAACTTCAACGGATAATGTCTTGTTGCATTATTTATCACAAAACATTAGAATAAACTTCCAAGATTTTAATTTGCATGTTCATTGCTTTGCATTAGTGACATTTATTCATCTAGTGTTTGTAAGATTTGAACATGAAGCACTTCTTCTGTCTGTCCGATTTTCCTTTTTGAATGTTTATAGAAAAGTACACTTAGGAAATCGAAGACTCCCTGTTCCTTTATTCTGGACACAAAGGTTTCAAGTTTTCCCGTTTTTGCTACAATTTTGGCCGCACTAGCATTACAACTCCAGGAATGGCAAAGTGCATTGGGCAGTTAGTCTTGCAATTTTGGTCCAGACGGAAGAATCTATTATGTGGATTGCATCTGCGGGATTCTAGTGTTGACACATTTGCTGTATGTAGCTTAACATGAAATAAGTGGGTCAGGCTTAGAGGAAAAGAGGTAAGTCAATGTTGTTAAGATACAGATACTGGTTTCAGTATTGGCCAGCAATACTTCCTGTACTTCTCAGTATCATTAGTATGCCAGTCAATGCACTGATCCCTTACTATAATTATTTGCGCCAAAGAATCGAGTGGTTTCAGGTAAACGATAACAGAAACAACACAATGTGGTGCTAGCAGAGTGTAATGATAATCAAAGCTAGTAAATATCAGAAATCTGCGGGGGGGTTTCACCAGTGTTGTGTGTCTATTTTGAATCAAACTAGAATCAGTGAGGTGTTTGGTATTGGACAATACACAAGTCAGTGTATTGTATTGAGTATTGAGGAGGGAAAAAAAGTTATTATAGAACTTCTACAAAAAAAAGGTCAAACTAATGACTGAGGGGATGCATGTTGGTGTACCCCTGTACACCTTCTTTTTGTATGACACTCAGAGCCTTGGTACATCCGCCACAGCAGAAATGAGCCTCAGGCCCCCGAGGCAGTGAGCACATAACGTGCATAAGAATGAGTCGGCTTGGCTGGTGCCATCAGGTTCTAATTTGTGTCCCAAGACCTTACAAGGCTCGTGTCAAGGACCCGTGTTCAGTAGGAAGCATGGTGCCCTTGTATGATACCTATTAATAGCTTTTTAAATTACTCTCTGAGACCTTGCATCTGTGTAGCCCCTCGTATCATATACACTGACCTCTGCAGTAACTCATTATATGAATCAAAGGGACTTTAACTCGCTGTCTTGTACCTGCCTGGACTCTGGTGCTGAGGTTCACAGGAGAAGGGGCCTGAGGGTCTTATAATCATTATTGTAATGGGGTCTTATTAAAATGGAGTGGAACAAGTGAGGTATTTCAAACTAGTTAAATGTTAGACATTCAGTCGTGAATTATTTTTTTTAAAAACCTAGGTAGAAATAAACACGACAAAAATATGTGCATTTTCCAAAAGATGGTATTAAATTGAAATTGGATGTAGGACTATCAATCCCACAGTAGTGTAGTAAAATAGCTTTTAAACAACTGGTAGAGAACACTTTGAGACCAAGACAAATTTCCTCAAGGGGACAATAAAGTGTATCGTATCATATCGTACTTTACAGTGGAAAAAAAGGGAAAAAACAAAGTGAAACTCTGAAGTTGCAGAAAGAAAAACTGATTCCCTTAAGACTAATCAATGAAGTTGTTGGACTGTATCGATGGCTTTGTTATGAGACTGGATCTGATAAACAGCCAGTCAAGACCAGAGACTGTCACTGCTTTTTACCCTGTAGGCTGAATATTTTGTTTCCTTTCTGTTACAGGAAACCTTCTTTGGCCATTTATTCATGCTAATTATTGGAGTGCAACAACACATCGATATGGATCATATATGTAGTGATAATAAAACCTATGGTCATCTTTAAGATACACTGAACAATACATCAGGTCAACAATATATAGATGCACATTTTTTAACATGATATCCTTTAATACTGCCTTAATAAAGTTCAAATCCATGGTTGCATTATTTTATCCTGTATCCCTGCTTTGCTTCCTCTCCGCCTTTATTTTAACTTGTTGTAATCTGATCATATTTATCTGTACCTTTTCTTGAAAATTTCTCACAGAGGTTCATATTCAGAAGCCTCTTAAACTCAGCCCCCAGTAGCATATCACAATGACTTAAACAAAATGAATGACTCCCGTTCATTTGTCCTCAGGGTGCTGCCTCGTGTTTGGCTGGGCAGCTGTCCTCGACAGGTGGAACACGTGAAGATAAAGATGAAGCATGAGTTGGGCATTACTGCAGTGATGAACTTCCAGACAGAGCGGGACGTGGTGAACAACTCAAGTGGCTGCAGGCGTGACCCTGAGGAAGTCATGACCACTGAGACCATGATGCACCTGTACAAAGACTGTGGCCTGGTGTACGTGTGGATACCCACAGCCGATATGAGCACTGAGGGTAAGACAAGTTTTGTTAGACTAAAATAATACATTCAGAAATAATAATAGTGCTCATCACCTTTCTAAAAGATACTGTAGTGTCAGAACCATGTAATCAAACTGGTATTTAAAGGGTTAAATTCATGATAATTATTTAGCATTTGATAGTTTTGAGCAATGCTGGAGTTGTTTAAGAGATTTATGCAAAAAAAAGGAGAAAAAAATATATTAATATTAATATTAATTAATTAATTAAATTAATATTAATCTGTTCTATTTTTATAGCAGTTTTTGTAAATTGGACATTTTCACCCTCCAATGTTCAAACAGGGAACTACATTTTAAATCTGACGCCACACAAAAGCTAACAATGCATCAAAGTCAATATTTTGGATAATCTTTGACATATCCAAGACTGATTTAAAAAGAATCCCCCAGCCACCAAATATTTGTAATACGGAACATAACAAATTTTTGTGTTTTTTTTCTTCATAAATAACAACGGTGACATCAAGTAATCAAGTAACTGGCATTTAAAGGGTTACATTCCTAAAACTGTTTGGTAGTTTTGGGCTGGGCTGAAGTTGTTTAAGAGATGTATTTTTGTCCTTAGTGACTTAAGAGGGTAGTAAATTAAACTGATGCTTGAGGGTTAAGCCTTAATATGTGTATCGAGATTCCAACACTCAATTGAACATGGAGCTGAACCCCTGATCAAACCACATTGGAGGCCTCTGAATATTTGTTTGGTGTTTGAGTGTCATGTCAAATGTTTATATCTGTGTATCTTCACTTTAGTTTTTTATGTTGCAAATACAGCTGTTGTGATGAAAGACAAATTTCAGACCTGGACAATCAAGTTCAATCAATCAAAAAGGAACACATTCTAGTCACTGGTCGTTAGTTATCTCCATCCTTCTTCTTTGTGTTATCATCTTCTTCTGCAGGCCGAATCAGGATGCTTCCTCAGGCTGTGTTCTTGCTTCACGGCCTCCTGGAGAATGGTCACACAGTCTACGTTCACTGTAACGCTGGAGTGGGCAGGTCGACGGCTGCTGTGTGTGGCCTGCTCATGTACGTCCTGGGCTGGAGCCTGAGGAAGGTGCAGTACTTTGTAGCAGCTCAAAGGCCTGCTGTGTACATAGACGAGGAGGCTTTAATCCAGGCTCAAGCCGACTTCATGCAGAAGTTTGGTCAGTTACGATCAACCATCTCTTACCTGGAGACATGAGAGTTTAAGTGTCTTTGCGCTGGAGCAGAATTTACAGGAATGATAAGCTAAACTGGACTTGACTTTCGGTATCTAAAAGCATACTGTGTAGTCAGCATTAAAGGTGCCTGAAGGTGAAAAAACCTATAGCGAGAAAATTAACTTGCTCCCACTTAAATCTAATGTACGTAAATGACCCACTTCATCTGAGTGGCTTTCCAATTCTAGTTGATCCCCAAGTATCTAAGGAGGGCTCTGCTGGCTGCCAGCGGAGATGTTGAAAGCAATAAATCCCACAGTGACGCGTTCGCTTTTAACTTCAGGAATTAGTCTCTGTGACGTTAAGCACTTTCTCTTGCAAATTGTGCTGTTGGAATCAGCCGAGGTTTTTCAGAACATGTCTGCAGGTGTGACTGGAAAGACCTTTTCTTAAAGTCTTTTTGGCAATAAACATAACTGAGTTGATATGAGATATGATATAGAGTTTTCAGAAGGCAACTTTTTAAATGCATCACGCAACGAGGAAGGAGGATTATCCCTTAATTGTGTTGGCATGTTTGTGTAATTTTTTTCCACAGGTAAAAGGGATCTTTGCCTTTCTGTTTGGGAGGTTTTTTTTTTTTTGTATTGCTGCATCAAAACACCCCTCTTTGCAAGAACAACAAGTCAGTTTCTAAAACCAAAAAGCAATGCCCCCTCAGCTGCCAGACATTAAAGATTAAAGCTCCACCCCCTTCTCCCTCAGAGCGCTTGATAACATTTCATCTTTATTTATTTATCCGGCGGATGCTATTCCAACCATCTCCGAAATAATGAAAACAACATCCCCTGCCAGACCGTATTAATGCATACATAATAAGACATTACTGGAAGACTGTTTGTTATAAATTTTGCACTTCACTGTCTAGGCTTCTTTTGAAGATAGATTGCTTTTTTTCAAAGACATTATCTTGCTGCCTGGCCCTGATTTAAGGAGGTTAATGCATCAGAGGGGAGGAACCATTTTTCTCCTTAAGTACAAGTCGTATACGTTCTTATTACTTTTAACTGAGTCCCGTCAGAAAACAAACAGCACCTTATGAGGGTGTCAGCGGGAATAGGTGGGCGAACTTCCAAATCATTTTTCGATTAGTTCTTCTCATATTTAAGAAGCAAAATGTGAACTGGTTGAAAAAGGAAAATGTCTGTGTTTGCAGTCCCTATATGTGCAACAATGCTGGGGCTCATCACTTGAAGGATGCCAGTTTAATTTGTCAACATGTTGCATTTCTTCCACTGGGCTTCTGTCAGTGATTGATGTCATTAAGTGTTAGCAGTCCTCTTGATTTTCAGGATCTGCCAATCAGCTACACCAATTTCCCCGAATCTGTGCATTCAAATTAGAGCCAAAAGTAGCAACCGTCAAACAGACAGCTTCTTAAAGTGATGAAGATTTATTCCAAAAGGAAACCAGAAATAAGAGAATACACTGTGTACCTATTTGTGTGGATCGTTTCTGTTTGAAATGTCACTTCTGGTTGTCTTTAGTCCCTCTGCGTCTTCTTTAACAACCTTATTCTTTAAATTTGCTTCTGCAGGACAGCACATCCTGTTTTTTATTTCCCCTCCTGCTATCCATCCTAGCAGAGGGTCTTATTGATTACTTTGAAGGTAAGGATGCATAAAAGGTCCAGCAGACAAAACCTAACCTGACCTTTTTTTTTTTTTTAAATCCTGTGTCTGGCTATTCATTGCTGAGTATGGTAGTTATGCTTAAACCAGGAGATATTTTAGTAAAGTCATCTGTGTGTATTTCCTTTATATCAAGAACCCACATTAAAAACATTAAATAGACAACTATGTCTACATTAGAATATTATTGCTTAAATGATTTAAAAGACGTCACAACTTTGGTCTAAAATTGATTTTCCTACATTTTCTTTAATTTTTTTTACAGTGTGAGAGATTAGAAACACATTTAGATTAAAGATGGAGGTACTTATTTAATCCTTTTAAAATGCTTCAGTGATGTTTGGGGCATTAATGAAAAATTATGAGTCAGGTTCAGAGTATCAGATTCCTGCTGGATGATGATGTAGAATATCCCTGCAGCCAAACCCAGACAGGCAGGTGGGCGAGGGGCTTATATTAAAAACAAATTGGTTACACACTATGATATTAAGGATATCTTAATGAGTGATATGGATATTCCACACATTCTTAGCTGTTTCAAATCGGACTCACTTTTAGTAGAAGCTCATGACACAGCATGATATCAGCATTGAGAAAAAGAGGATGTAATACCAGAGTGTTCTCAGTCCTACAAAAAAGTCTAAACTGCCAGATCTCATGAGCTGTGAAGCCTGTACTGTGTAATTGTTAGCAGTGGGAATAATATCAGTCAGTGTATCAAAGACTGCAGGCAGGACCCCAGTGCTACACCCCAGGCAGCACAGGCATCCCTGGTGGGCTCAGGATCAGTGCTTTACACAGTCGCTGTGACACACAGTTGCAGATTGTTATCAAGACACCAGGAGGACATTGCAGTCTGTAGCCTGGAACTCTGATGGTCACATTAACTTGAGACATGACTCATGAACCAGCTGGATAGTAAGATTACATAGGAAATGAGTGAGTTCACAGCATCATAAATGTTCCCTCAGCATCTGTATTAGTTATACAGAACTCTGACTCACAGTTTTTTTTTCTGTCGAGACTTTATTTAATCTGAAGTCCGTGGCACACTGAAGTTAACTTTACTATATTTTTATTGTGCGCGCAATAAAAATATAGTAAAGTTATTTTCAGTGTGCCACGGACTTCTGATTTTTCATGATTGATCCTGCAAACGTGAGCACCTGGGAGCGTGTTTAGGCTGTGCACGGGGTACCCTGTTGACCATACTTTATTTAATCTGTTTGGCCAAATTAAGCGTCTTTAAAGAAGCGATGGCTGATTCAAGCTAAAGAAACAAACAGCAGCAGCTTGAATTGAGAGGGAAGTCCAACATGGAGGCACAAGCAGAAACTGTAGTTGAGAAGCATCATGGCTAACTTGGCCATGCTGGGGAGAT
The DNA here is from genome assembly GCF_963584025.1 of Labrus mixtus. Lineage (NCBI taxonomy): Eukaryota > Metazoa > Chordata > Actinopteri > Labriformes > Labridae > Labrus > Labrus mixtus. The sequence goes on along the minus strand of NC_083623.1, from coordinate 11,994,093 downwards.
TAAGTAAGTAAAGTTTATTTATAAAGCACCCTTTCCAGAACAGACGTCACAAAGTGCTTCATGATGAAGAATTGAACAGAGATATTACAAACAGACAGACAGTCACATAAAATCAAAGGCAAGTCTGAACAGATGAGTCTTTAGCTCCTTTTTTTAAAAAGTGTCCACAGAGGTCAAGGCTCTCAGTTCTGGGGGAAACAGAGAGCATGAGACCATGCTGGTAACTCTGGAGGGCAGGAGCAAGTGATGCAACTTTCAGGTATCACTGGTCTACCAGAAAGGTTTGTAGGGACTAATGCTGTCCAATACCTTACACGCTGGCTTCCAAATTGGCAATCTTCAGGGGGAAGTCATGCGTGCAAATCGTATCTACAGTATCAGAAATAAAAAATAAGGTGGACGCTTGCACTCTGATTTTCTGTGTTCCCCGTTCCCCAAGACGTCCTCCGTGCTGCGAGGAGAGCCCGTCACCATCGATGGACAGAGGATTAGTTTTTTGTCTGATTACAGCAGTCATACTGTAAAAGCATCACCAGGTGTTCTCTCAGTTACATGAACACCGCCCCCAATGAAGGGGTGGAATTGTTCCTCTTTTAGCCTGCTACACTGAAGGTTAAGGGAGCTGGCCAGGTAAGCAGGACCCATTATTTCATCGTGTCCCTCCAGGTCTGTAGGGGGCAGTAATTGAACAGTATGCCGATTTAAGAAACGGGCCAGAAAAGCTGAAAAGGCTCAATTATCGCCTGTCTCCTTTGTTTTGCATCTCCGTGAAATGGATGTGCAGAGCTATTTAGCTCTCACAAGGGACAACATTTGTCTCTGCATTGGACTTTATTATCTGAACACAAATGAGCCAACGCCTTCGAGCTAGTTCAGGCAGTCAACTCGAGCTGCACTGACTTCACATTTGACATGCCTCATTCTCAATAATAACCTGACAACACCTCCTTCTAATAAGCGGTCTATATCAGCTGCAAGATTAACGTGGGTCTCTCCCACTGCTCTTTTATTGCCAGTTCTGACCAGTACACTCATGCTCAGCCCAGCATCAACCTGTTGGCTCCGAATGGGGGGGGGGGGGGCTTAAGATATCATCCCATCACTCCTCACATTTCTGCATGTAAATTAAAACTGTAAGGAGTGATTAGGTCGGAGATATCCAGCCTTTTTCAGCATTTAAAAGTAAATTGTGTTTTTATTTTCTCCAGTAAGCCTTTGATTCACTCCAGCTCAAGCTATTTGAACCGGAACGCAGCCTTTTAAAATGTTTACCATTTGTTTTCCCTGCAGGTCCATTAGCTTGACCAGTCTGCACTGGGTATCCATTCATCATAGAGAGGTAAAGCTTTTTTCACCTGCTCAGGAAATCCCACAGGTCACACATACAGAGAGCCACAAAATGATTTATACTCATCTCTTCAGTCGGGCAACCCTGGTCAATTTACTTAATAGATTTGAAGACCACGGAGTTCCATTTGCATGGTCTGGGACCACCGTGTGCTTAAGAAAAACCTGGTGATGAAGACATTGCTCTTGACTTTGCTCCTGGGCAGAAGTCCAGTTAACCGTGGCAGCTGCTGGCTGTAGGAGTAGAAGTGAAGCGATGCGGTTTGACCACAGAGCTGAGGATTTATTGACTTATTCTATCATGTTTGTTTCCAGAGCTTGCATCAGCAGTCCATCTTGTGTGAGGACAGGAGTGAGGTTTATCCGTCCTGTGAAATAACATCTGACAGTGACTCATTCTGTGCAATATGAACAGGCATCAGAAATGTCACACAGTATACACACACAGGATACAGTAAGAAATGTCGATAAATCTTGGAGGCTGAAGTGATATTTTGTTTAATGATACATAAAACTGAGATTGTATTGTGCAGACTCACTGTGTGACTCACCGTGTGACTCACTGTGTGGGGCTGCATTGCATTTTTTGGGTGCGTTTTTCTTTGTTTCACACATTTGTTCCCCCCCAAAGTCACCGGGCATGAATTATAAAGGCACTGGTAATTGTGTTGCAAAATGTGAGAGCTTGTAGCCTGGATGTAGGTTTTAAAGATTAACTTGCTCATCAAATCTGATCATTTGAGCACTTTATGCACTTACACACTTTGATCCATGGCCCATGCATTTGTGCTTTATTAAGTATATGTGCCTTTCCCTGCTACCAAATGTACCTACGGGTATAAATAAAGTAACCTGAACCTGAACCTGATGTGAGAGCTTGTAGAACAAAAATCTGGACTTTTTTGTTGAAAAATTAACTCACTGAAAATATTCACACAAAAAAAGTCAGAAAAAACAACTGTGTAGATTGAGAGATAAAGACAAACGGGTAATCCAATATTTACTCCCAATATATATATTTTTTAAACTTCCGTCCATTTTCCTTTTCAACCATGTCTCGATGATTTAATTCAACCTCTCTAATCTGATGCTACAACTTCACACACGTGCTTTCTCATGTAAATCTGCTCTTCTTGAGTTTTACAACACAATTTGCATAGGAGCACAGAACATACTAACAAGCAAAAATGAGTATGAAGCAGCTTCATTATGTGCATGAAAATACACAGCAGTCGTGGAATTTTCCTCAATATTACCTGTTACGGTCAAGTATCAGCTTATCAACTTATTTCTGATTTTTATAAAGGTGGCAGGCAGAAAAAAAAGTCAGGTTGAAAAATTGTGATGTTTGTGTTCACAGATGCAGCTCATCAGGAACATTTTGTGAAATTTTCAGGAGTGCAGTGCATGTGTAAAAGTGGCTCATGTTATCATACCAACAGGAGAGCAAATATTAATCCATGTGCAAGAAAAACTTCCTTATGACAGGCAAGAACTTCCAGCAGAACCAGACTGATTGTTGGAAAGCCATCTGCTGCGACTGTGTGGGCTGAGAGAGCGGGATAGAGCGAGAGACAAAAAGGGAGCGATGTAGAGTGACGAATAAATAGATAGACAGACAGATAGATGTAAACACATGGGGGAAAAAACAACGACGATAATACAGACTTAAGATACAATGCCAATAATATTGTAATAGTATAAATCTGTCTCTAATATTAACATTTTTAATAATAATGTTAATGTAAGTACGACTGATAATTGCGGTGGGATTGCGACTACAATGATCCACAAGAATCTGAGTGACGAGATCACACACACACACACACACTCTGGAAAAACACTTTGTGACAGTGACAGCAGAAGTTTCCTGCAGCTTTTGATAGTTATACTTTGGCGATTAGTCTCCAAACTTTAACTCCACTGTGACGGAGATGACTTTTTTCAATCTATGAAGTTACCTCAAAAGTTTGAATTTCTGAGCATTAAGACACCTCAGTTACTTTCCCTGCAGTTTTTCCCTTCATAGACTTGCAGCAGTCCATTAGCTGGGTAGCTTCACCTTAGTTGATGTATAAACTTTGGAAGGCAGTAACTCAAGTACAGAGTCCTGGAGCAGAAGCCGTCAAAACATCCAGAGGAGCCAGTTGGAGGGATTATCCAAGCAGCCGACAACTGCTAAGCTGCTCTATTGGCCGACTGCACTTTAATGCATTATTTGCAGTCTGAGTCATTGCACAAGCAGCCAGTGGCAGTGCCCTGCTGATATTCAATAATACCTAGCCTTTTGTCCCCAGGGTATCATAACAATGACTGAGGTGATGTATGCAGGCTGGTTTTTCTGAGGCAGGCTGTGAATACTATCTGGAAATTGTTTATTAGAACTCCTAGACAATGGAGCCAATTCATCTTTTAAATCAGCTGGTGGTCTTCTGCATCCTCTACGTGCACTACATTTCTTTAGCTATATTTCCTCCTTTTAACCCCTGTGGAAATTATTCTGCCCTTTTAAATATGCATTCCCTTTTAACAGAGATATGACGACACAGTGGTTCAATAGCTGTAGTTCATCATATCAGTTTATTGATAATCACAAGTTTTACTTAGTTTAATGCTACAAATCAATATCAAATAAGGATAATTTATGTCCTTTTATTATTCGTATCTGATATTTTATTCCTTATTTGATTGTCTTACTACACATGCATATTATATCATCACCTTATATCATTATGGAAGCCATAGGTCACCCAACCTGTGGGGGGGGGGCTCAGCTGTTTTAAGATACAAGTAGTGGGGGTCGTGAGGAAAAAAAGGTTTGGAACCAAAGTCATAATGACTAAAAAAATGTTCCATTAGCTTTGTAACATTTGAAGCATGGGTAAATTAAGGTAATTAACTTTTTTCATTATTTATGTTTCATTCCTCTTGAATCGGCAGTCTGCTCCAGATTTGTCATCTCAAAAAAATTCTTGGCTGATGAAGGTTTTCTTGGCTCGATTTAGATCAGCTTTGGCAGTTCAAAGAAGTAACGAGTCAACATTTAAAATCTCGTGTGTGACTTTTGACAGAACTAATCTTCGTCACATAAAGATTGCCTCTGCTCTCATTACGGGCATGTCTGAAGTTATTCAGTGTAATAGCACCAGACTATAAGATTTGCCTTTCCTGGACTGCAGAGATCTTTTCACAATAACAACTCAATGCAATATAGATGACTTGAGGTGGTTGTAATTATTGCCTTCATTTATGAAACTCAATTGCTGCATTCAATTTAAACACATTACAGGGAAAGGAAGAGCGGTGGGCTCTTCTCAAAATGAGAAAAGGGATGAAGTTATTCATTTGTTTTGACGTTCCCTTTACTATAGTCAGACACCGTGCAACTGAACTGACTGACTTCCTCGAAAATCTATTTCTTGCTGTCAATAACTCTGTTGTTCTCTCCATCATCACATAGCTGCCGCCATTGATCAGCGTCAGCGGGACACAATGTGACAAGCACAAGGGAAACAGAGCTGTTGGTGTGTCACAGGGAAGCACACAAGATTCCTCTTCAAAATGCAGATGTTTTCATGTGTACTCTGTCGTGAATGCCTCAGATTGTGAAGGTCTAGATTTGGAGGAAGTCATTTATCATTCTCAGCACACACTGACAGCACTCCACAGGTAGAGGCTAGGGTCAACAAACTTGGACTAGGCTTTTTAGAGATATCCAAAATCAATAAATTCCATCTGTCACCTGGAGCTCTGTTCTGGATGTGTGCACATAATCCTGTCTGCTCTTTACTCTCTCCCTCTACATCTATTTTGTCATGTAAGAAATGAAGCAAAGATCATGGTTCAAACTAAGAATGTAAGAAACTCTGAAAGAGCTGATGTATGACTTACTTTTGGTTAATGGAGATCTGTGATTTGGAAATGATGGAAAACTGAAAACGAGAGCAACGTGTGTAACTCGGGTTCTATGAATTCTGAAAGACCGCCAGAGTTCTCTGTCACTCAGAATCTTGGCGAGAAGATTCTGTAGGGACGACTCACGTGATGACGCAGACCATTTAAGCTAAGTGATGTGTTATCCCAGGTCACATGGGACTTATGTGACAGCTGACTTATCTACTGTATAGTACTCCTACTGTGTCACAAATGGAAAACAACGAGTAGAGGTGGACCCAAGTGCAGAAACCAAAAAATATTTAATCAACCAAAAAGGCCAAAGGCAACAAAACTCAAATCCAAAAGTTCAACAAAAAACACAGGGATCAAAAACAGGGCGCCACAGAGGAGCACGAGCAAAACTGACATTCCAACAACATACAATGAACTGACGCAGAAGGGAAGAAACACTGAGACGAAAATAGACAAGGGGTAATCAGACACAGGTGAGACTAAGGACACAGGTGAAGACAATCAGGGCAATCAACACTGGAGGGAAACACACAGAGGAAGGAATGAACACAAGACAAGAAACACTGAGGACAGCTACAAAATAAATACATGAAACACTGAAGACACACAGAACTCAAGAATGAACAAAACACACTAGAACATGAAGAAACACTAAACTATAAAAAGACCAAATCATGACAGACTGTTGATAAGTACCTCATTCACCCACCATTTGGCTCTTTCAGATAAAGCTGCAGTCAGTAGAAATGTTTGTTACAGCTTGTAAACACAACATTCAAATTGGGCCCCTCCTCCTGGGCTCATCACTCCTCGTTTATTGCTTGTAATGTAAAGCAGGCTAGTACAAGCTAACCGCCGGTGTTCGGCATCCGCCTGTCCAACAGAAAGCAAGCCAACCCAAGGTTCACTCTCATTGTTATGCTTTTTGTCAAATGTCATTGTGTTCATAAAATATTATTTTAATTTTTCAAATAGTTGCCGTTTTGTGAAATGTGCTGCATGAAGCGACGTGTTTTCTGTTTTCTGTGTTTAGATCTCTTGGGCCACCATCGATCATTTACTGCATCTATCAGATTCAAGTCCAAGCATAGTGTAACGGCGCTTCTTGGTAGTTTAATTCTTGGTTGCCATTAACTACAACAGTACACATTCTGAATAAATGTACCTTCGGGTGTGGGTAAGTAAAAGCACGGGGACAACTTCTGCTGTGCGTCTCATACTTCAATGTCTGTCCATAGCATGGCATCATAAACACAGACCGAACACACAAGTTATACCGCACTTGTCTTAAAGCCACATCACGCCACATCACGCAAAGTCATGTAAATACCCGTCTGTGCTTGTCACAAGAAGCGTAACAAATACATACTGTTTGTACAGAATTCACAAACAGCTCAGAAACACTTCATATTAAAAGGGATTTCTTTCCTTCTTATTCGTCACTGCTGATGTTTATTGTTATTGTGGACAAGTAGAGGATTTTTAGAAATGAAAAGGAAGAAAAAAGAATAGGGGGCAGACAGCTGGAAGATTATTTCTTCTTATTGTCAAACATGTCTAACCGATATCAGATAAAGTAACAAACCGTTTTTTAATGTAACCATCAAAAACGGATTAATGATACTTTTAAAGGAAGGCTGCATCTCAGATTTATCATGCTGTAAATCTGCAACACAGCAGAGAAAAAAAGCTCTGCATCACTCCTCCTTCCATCATAAATCATTTTGGCAAAAATACTTTGGGATGCCAATTTTGATTAATATTCTAATGAAAAGCCTTTTAGTTTGAGTAGAACCTAAAAAATGATTTAGGTAATATTTCTTAAACGGATCAAAACTTGAACATCAGATTGAGGAGCTGCCTCATGACTTATTTTAAAGCTGATTGGAAAGTTTATAAATGCACAACAAAGAATACTTTCAATGGGTGAACTCAACAATAACAACATTTCCCCCCCAAAAAAGGCTTAACCCTTTTACCTTTTGAACAGGTTTCCCATTGCATTATAGATGAAGTGGATATACTCTGTTATATTGTGTCAAACACAACAGTCACAAAATGTGAAAAATAGCATCAAACTTAAGCAACGTTCAACCAAGCAGTTCCGTTCAGATCGTCACGGTACGGCACCCATTTTGAGGTGTTTCCATTGTCAAAATGACTGGGCCCATATTCACAAACATTCTGAGAATCCTCTCAGAGAGCTCCTAACTTAGCTTAAAAATTTCTAGCAAGGAGTATTAGCATAAGAGTGATTTAGTAACATTCTCAGAGGAACTCTGAACAAAGAATGGACAGAAATGTTTATCTTCGGGAGGAGACGTGGTCCACCCCGTTGCTAGGTATGACACATTTTTTCAGAAGCTGTTATTGGTTGATCCAAAAAAATAAAATGGAGAAAAAAAGTAAAAAAAAAAAAAAAAAGAAATAGAATCTAGACATTGTGAAATTATGAACACTTTGAAATTGTGTCCAAATGTGTAAGTATAAGTATATAGCCTACAAGATGTTTGAAATAACGTGCTCACTTGTGCAGCAGCTTCTTCACATGCTGATCATTACATCAAGCAGGTAAAGGGTCTTAATTAGTGATTGGATAAACCTGTGGAGGTGAGCACATGTAGAGAAAGTCAACATGCATGTCTCAGTTTGTACTGAAAAAATAATGTAGATAGATTGAAATGTCTGCACAAATACATTTGTTTTAGTCTGTTCGGCCCAACTATGAGTCGAAAATCATTTCTTATGCAGTGTTTGGAGAACCTTATCCATTTTCTCTTCAGCTTGAGAAACTCTTCATCCTGTTGAAAGTCCGCCTCACTACTCCTAACAGATTTACACCTTAGGAGCTCTCTTAAGGGCTACGATTCTTTGTGAATAACTTTCATCTTTACAAGGATCTAGTCTTAAATTTGGATTAAATTCTTTTTCATGAATTTTGTCAGTAGGAGTAATTCTTAGTACTCAGGAGGCTTCGTGAATACGGCCCCATGTCTTTTCGCTACCCTTCTGTTGGGGTTCCAAGCATACTAATTCAACCCTCAAAGGTGGGGTTGAAACACTGCAGTCCGTTGATTGGTCAAAACTGATTTGCCCTCCTGGGATAAATAAAGTTGTCTGAATCTGAAGCTGAAAGAATCGTCACTTTAGTGACCTTCACTCAAAGGATGGCCTCAGAGGGGTTCACAAGGACTTCAGATCAATGCCGGTCAAAATGCAAAAAGGTCCGCAGCGAATACAGAAAAATAAAAGACCACAACAGCTGGAGTGGTGTTCAGAGGAAGACATGGAAGTGGTTCGACCTCATGGACTCAATCTACAGCAGCAGGCCGACTAGCAGGGGAAGAGAGGGCGGACTGGACACTGCAACCTTTCTGCTGGAGGCTATAGAATACACAACATTTAATTTAGTTTTTATTTACACGCCTCATGACCACATTACATGGTATGGAGCCCAAACTGAAGACACAATAAAAACAAAACAAAGCAATAGCGGAGAAAATGGTCAAAATATATCAGACTGTAAGGGTGCCTGGTAGTGGGATGCAATTGCGGACCCCGGGTATCTTAAACTTATACCCAGAGCGATTGAATAGTAGGGGGGAAAATAACCAAAATAGTTACCAATAACTAAGCCAAACAAACAGGCTCCCATTTCTAAATAGCCCTGAGATAAGGAGAAACAAAACCACCGCTGCTGAGCAGCTGATAAGAAACTACTAACGGAAGAACAACAAAACTTTCTACAGCTGAGACACAAAGGCCAGCAGGCCAGAGTTTATTGAGAAAGAAACAAGCTAGGTCAGAAATTGCCAGCACCAATAAACTACATTTGTAGAGCTGCTGGATTGAGTAACAAGTCAAGTGGTGCTTATGTAGAATCACACACTTCTAAAAGACACAATACACACAGAGAGAACCTCTCGCTATCTCTGATGGCGAGATAATGAGTCAGCACAGAGCGCTGCAATTCAAGGGAATATATTTAAACTTAACACAGCTGGGTCAAATCAGGGCCAATCAGTCACACACACACACACACACACACACACACACACACCTGACACTGCACTGAGATGATTACCTCCCCACACACAGTGAGTGACCAGTGTGATCTACCTCACAATAGATATTGCTTAAACAACAAAAATACATTCTTTAAAAAGGCACTTAATTTACAAATAACATTTGGCGTATCTAATTGTAAGAACAAAACTAACTTATACATAGATGGACGATTCATATAATACTTTGGCAGGTACCTTTCTCTGTAGATCCAATCACATTTTGACATTCAAACAAGACACGATACTTTTCTCCAAAACGATTGCCATCACAAAGGTTACAAATCATCTATCTCCTATCCAACTAATTATATCTTCCAATGACCTCGGGAATTCTGGTGTAATTCAGTCTAAAATGACAGATAGACTTTTGGTTTTCAAACAGCAGATACGTTTCCACGTTAAAGTCTTAAATGAACAACTTAAACAATTAACTTAAATTCAACATGGGCATCACATGAAGTCATACTTCTAGTGTCATAACACACACTTGATCAAATTCTTCAAAACAAAAAGTGCTCAAAACATGACTAATCATGTTTGTTGCATTTTTAAGCCTAACTCTCAAAGTTTAACATGCTGAATCAAAAACACGGCCAGTACACTAGACAGCACTTATACTGTTTGTACAAGGACAACAAGATCATCACCTGTTGCTTATAGGAACAACTCTAGTCATTTTTTTTTATCATTGAAATACAATTTGTTTAACCTCCCATCACCAAGGAAACTTTGCACTTCAGACAAACTAGAAACAATCTTTGCAAATGGTTCTTATCCAATTATTAATCACAGAGGGGACTGCTTTTCCCTGCAAGGAAATTGGATACAACATGGTCGCCCTGATGTCATCTCATATACCAGAATGTGTCATTAATTGAGACCCGGCAGGTCTAATGGGGAAGGAGAGAGACTTAACGTGACTCTAACTTGGTTTGTCACTGCTGTCACCCTCGTTGCCCTCACCCGCACTATTGGACACGGACTCCCTGCTAGAACAGATAACATTAAGTACAGAGCAGGGAACAAACAAGCAGAGATGGACCAGACTGCCAATGACCTCTTTTCACGACTATGGTTATGAATTCGCACGGAGGTACAAGGAGAACTGTCTGCTTAATAAGTCCTCTCTTAATTTCATTAAATATTTAAAGTCATTCTCTTAACTGACCTGCCAGCCCAGATAAGAATTCACAAGGTGGTGTTAGAACAGCTTAATGCGAGTGTTTCACATATTCAGGAGCTGGAGTATTCACTGTGCTGGAAGCTGATGATGTGCATCTTATCATTTACATGGTATTAGAGTCATAACCGGATGATGAGCTGCTCAGTACAATGGAAAGCAAATTTAGATTACCCACCAGCTAATGGACATCATTGAGCCTAATGCGATTTTCTCTTTCAACCTAACACTACCCTGGCTGATGGACAAATTGTTATTGCTCTGTCTGTGTTTGGCAACCTTCAGTGCAAACAAAAATTGCTCTACTGACCCTTTTTCTTTCCTTAATCAAAGTCTTTTTGTAATGCCTGTTTAGCAGAGCGTGAAGCTGAAAGGAGATAAAGCTCTGCTGCTGTCAATACCATTAAAAGTTCATTCATTGTGTTTATTTTGCCTTCTGATGATGAATCCGAACATCATTAACGGGACGGTCCTGTGTGTGTGTGTGTGTTTGTGTATGTGTGTGTATAGGGATGAGCAGACATATGGCTGCCAGTACCCCGCATCACCAGGCTCATAAATCACCCATGACATCAGATAATGAATGCAGGCCTAACACAGAAGATTAGTTTGCCTGGTCTTATATCAGCTCTGTGAACTGATTACAGAATTTATATTTGCGGGAAAATGTATGTTCAACATCAATTACATGGTCGCCTTAGGATGATTGCATTAATAAGATAAAGAGAAAAGATACCATAATGAAGAGCTTATCCTGATTTGAGCTGAATCTAGAATTTGATTTATATTCAGAAGTTGTTTTATATTTTATTCTTTATTTATCTTACCTGTTTGTATCTTCTTAATTTTAAAATGTTTATTTGATGACTTGTTTAGTTTTTTCTCCTGAGGCAAGACATTCTGTAAAAAGAACGGCGTGGAAGTGGAGAACGCAGCAACAGACTTCACTTAACAACGCTACAAAATGACAGCCACATGCATATGCTCAACTAGTTTCACAAGTCCACTGCTTTCAACCATTTTCACAATGCTCTAAAGCATTTTTTTTTTTTTTAATATATGTAATTTATATATGAATATAGTTTTGATTGGTTTAGCATGTATGCAGCATTTTCAATGTCCTGCATTTCTGCTGTCTCTACTTTGCCTTCATTACTGTTCCTCGTCAGCACATCTGGGCCCCACAGCCAGACAGATGGAGGGTAGATGAGGCCTGTCTTTAGTCTGGGGAGTAAGCCAGGTGTTCAAAACTTACTTCAGGAATATGTTGGTATGATCAGAGTCCCATAAGACTTTAGTAAGGGCCGTTGGCAGAGGCAAAGAGGCTTCAGTGTCTCGTTGGTTAGTCTATATAATTGCGAAACCTAGAGGCAATATTCAAAGGGAAATTCGTCTAGCAAAGAATGCAAATGAGATACCACACGTTGTCGCACAGTGTTAAGAAAGCTGCCATATTTCAAGGTCAGAAATTAGCTAATGAGGCACTTGAACAGTTTTACCTTCACTGAAAGATTACTTGCACTAAGACTTCTCGTTAATGACTTAACAAATTAGCCGTAACAGGAAGAAGTTTGGGCTGTTGGACTTCACCTATCCGTCTTTATCTTCACACTGAAAGTTCCATCACATTCAATGTCAGCCTTTCAACCTCAGCATACAATCTCTTTCTCATTGCTTCTCACAAACACACACTCATACGCTCGCACAAGCACACACAATTTCACTTGAAATCCCTGCCTAAATTATCCTGTAACTCTGGGGGGCTGTGAAGCTGCCGAATTGATGGGAGGGCAGAAGGGGATTGTGGGTAATTTTATGTCACATTTCCAGCAGACTGATGCGTCTTTTGGACAAATAATAGCCCATAGCTTGCAGTGACAAAAAAGGCAAAGTCATAGCACACGCCCTCTTTGAAAGCTATGTACTCCACATTTCCTGGAAATTGTTCTATGGATTTCCATTGACAATTATAAATTAGCATAGGCGTACGAAAAATGGCTTGTTTTTTCTGAATATTGGCATGACACCCACTATCATACCTCCACTATTAATACACTGACCAAGCACTCATGCTCGATTAAGCCACAAATACAACATGTAACCTTTTGTACAACCTTGAAGAGACAATGATTGAATTAACTTTTTGGCTGTTAACCTTTTTTTTCTTGTGATGTTGACTTTTCTTTGTTCAATCAAACATGCATAAAGTTTAAAATTGGATTGAAGTGAAGATTTTTTTTAGCTGCACCTTTTTCATGCACTTCTTGTTACCTCAGTACAATGCAGAAAATCCAACAAAAATATATAGAAAAATATGTTCTAGCATTACTGAGCTGCTTCTTCCTGTATTCTCTGACTGAGTGCGGCTGCATATAAATGTCATTCCTAGGAACTACAGTTGCATCATTTTTACCCTCTTCCTCAACTCCTGGTTTGCACTTTTGCTCTGCTCCAAGCTCCATTAGTCCTAGTTTCCATTTCCCCCTGTACATCCCTTTGACTTTTCATCCCTTGAATTTCTTTTATTTCAGTCGCTTTCTATGCTCTTCTTTTAAATTGCTAGGGTAAAACTGTGCAGTGAGTTTGTGATCTAATCTGAGCCCTCTGCTGTCTGACAATATACCGAGTTCTCTATTCCACCACCTTCACTTTCTCCCTTATCCTACAACTTCTCCCTCTTTTACTCTTACTCTACTCTTTTCTAAGTTGTATTATTATTTTCCCTGATCCTGTATACTTTTTCTTACACATCCTGCACTTCCCCAACTTCCCCAACAGCTAGTTCTGTCCTTGTTTTCCTCACATAACACAGCTGCATTTCCAAGCTAATAGCATGTCATTTTAGGCAACACGGTGTCATTGTTTTATGGGGCTGCTATTATTTTATTTTGGCATCTAGATGGGAAGAAAATTGGAAATGTTTGGGTCTGTGCTACAGCGGACAAAATAAATGGGGCATCCACATGCACAAGCAAATTCAGTCAAACGTGAACTTCATCATCCCTTCCTTGAGGAATTATTTTCAAGTATTTATATCTTTGGAAGACCATGCCATACATAAAGTCATATTGCCAAGAATTTTTTTTGTTGTTTACTATTTTCTCTGCTGTGGGAGTTAGCCAATAAGAAATAAAGAGGAGACTAAGTAGAACGCCTTATAAACAATGACTTAAGCCTTCTCGCCCCATTCAAAAGAAAATCATGAAAAATGAAAATGCTGAGGTTCACAGTTTGCCTTCTTGGGTTTATAACATTCCCTTCCGGTGTGTTTTGAAATGTGGTATCAATACACTATGGTGTCAGAAAAACATTATAACAGGAAATAATACTGAGTGAACACCAGATTTATGGGCACTTTGTAAATCTCTCAACAAAAGTCTGGCCTGTGTTTTTGGAAACCAATCACATCATTTTTATACTCCATGACAGGTAAAACAAATAGACGTTATCCATTTTAGACTTTGCTGTCTTCTCTGACAAGATTTGTTATGCACAAGGGTTTTATAGTGTACTGTATTTCAAATTCTCAAGGCTCCCAGAGCGCTTGTCTTTCAACACGTCTGCTCCGTGCACAAGCTTTCGTTTGCACACAATGGAATAAAACATCCTCAGTCTTATTTTTTATGATGTATTCCTATCTGACAAAAAATCCAACTGGCTACTCATGAGCATCTATCACTGTGAGGACCTCCCAGGATCATATTGAAATCCAAACAAAAAGATCCAGGCCATGAACTGAGGTGTCAGGACTGTTGTCCCTGGCTCTCGCTCTGACTAACGGCTGTCTCCTCGGCACGCTGTGAAGAGTGGCTCTGCTTCTTCTGCTCCGTCATGTCCGCCTCTTCACTTTCTCATCACCCAAGGCTGTGACGAATATTCCCCTGAGTTTAGTGCAGGAGGGAAGATCTTTGGCTGACAATAAAGGGAGAGGGTTAAGGAAGTTTAAGTTTATTAAAGAAAGTTTGTGTTGCCTATAGAAACAGACACACAAACACAATTACACAGTTTAATCAATGGAGGGAATCAATCAAGGGAATGCACACATTGTAAACATGCATAATAATCATTGTTTCTTTTTTCCACAGCTAATACAAGTTGTACAAAAAAACCTTATTTAATTTGTTATTTGTTTAGCAACATGCCAGGACTACAAAACTTAACAGACATTAAAGTATGTAGAAAAATTGGTTAGAGTCAATGAGTGATCCTCATTAATGCATGACAAACACACTAACATATAATATGTGCTGATCCAAACCAACACATCCCTGACAAGGTCAGGTCGCTTCCAACAGATTTTTCCTGAAGGATATAAGCTCCCTAAAAGTCATGCCATAGAAAGTAGAGACCATGTGTGCAAAGACATGCGAGCACAGATCGTCCAATTCACTGCTGTCAGTTGTGGGGACAAAGGCTGCAGCACATTCATTTATCTGCTGGACAATGCCACAATCAGTCCACTAAGAGATGCTGATGTTCTTATGACCGTGGGCATGTAAACAGCAGCTCCGGAGCTACAAGCTTCTTACGTAACAATCCTCTACAGCCCCGTGCTTCATTTAATAAACAGTCTTGTGTGGCAGCGCTGAAAATATCTTGCAGGCAGCATAGAACCATGAATGAATTTCCCTAAGTAGTTGTAGCTCTCGTATTCTCACCGAGGAAGAACAACAGAGAGCTGCTGTGGGTAGTGAGGCTGGCCATTAATCAGAGCTGCACTTTAAGTAAAACAAAAAAGAAGATTGAGTGTGACTCATTTTGGATTGGATTTAGATGTTACATGAATTTAAATTAATTCAGTCCCTGATTCGGTTGTAGCAGGGGGAGGAGGGCTTTCATGCAATATGCTAGCTGCCCACTATACAACCTGAGTCATCACATGAGTTATTCTGGAGCTTGTACCTGTGCTAATAAACTGGGACTGTTTCTATGATTAGGCCTACATGAAACAATATTATGCTTTCGATTTGGTACCAGCACTTTTTCTTTATTAGTAATGTGTTGTTAAAATAAACCAAGATCATCTCAACATAGATGAAGGAGAAGCAAGAGTGTTTCACAAAATTGATGAATGCAAGATTGTTCATAACCATTGGCGTTGGAAAAGAAAGAGCCACACAGGAGTTCAGAAGAAAAGTCCTCTTATTTAGTTCTATAATGTGATGGCTCACACGTAAGGCTCCATGTTTTACATTTGTACCTTTAGTCTATTGCCAGTCTGACATCCACAGAAATAACTGTATATGTGAATAAGTCTGGAAACTTTAAGTTCAGTTTCCATTTCAAAGTGCTGTTATCAACAGAGGCAGACCAAGATACTTGTGGACACAACTTAAAGAGCAACAACCAGAGCTTTGACACAGGTGACAAACGGGTTGGCTGCTAAGCTCGGTAGCCTGTTTCAGAATCCGGTTCATATAGCTTTAGTTTACACACAGACGTTTGGAATGACACAATCACATACTCATGCAGACTCTGCTCCGGCTCATTCGATATTTGGTAGAAGTAGATTCAGAACTTTCCACATCAATGGTAGCCATCTTGGTAGTTTACATAATTGCCTAAATGGCACTTTAACCACCCCATAATTAATGTACAGCGTTGATTGGTCTAACCTTAATCAAGTTGGATGAGAATCTGTCTAAATGCGAGCGGGTCATGAGACATTTACTAGAGCAAATAAATTATGTGATTGCAGATCTGTCAGGCTCCGAGGCTGCTCCAACTTTGAACCAAAGCAGTAAACACAGTTTAAATCGTCTGAGTTCAATAAACACGGCATTACGTTAGCATTTCAAGTTTGGGCAAAACTTTTAAGGGTTTAAAAAGCAGAAAAAAACATGGGCTTATAATATTATATTTTCTTGGCCAGGGGAAACAATCTAAATCCTGTCTAAGAATGTATCACTTTTCAGCAAAGGTGCCATGTGAGTTGCTTGTGAATTCCCTTTTAAATCTTTTTTTTGTTACAATTTACCATATGATGTTTTTCTTTGTTTTAAATCCAGAGGGTTGAAAAATAATGTGTTTGCATTGATTTTTACTTCTTTAAATAATATTGTAGAAATATAAACTATAAATATCTTGTAATTCAAACTAATAAGTTAAACCAACGCTATTACAAAACACACAAATCCCCTTCGGGGTAAAACCATACCAATGCATCAGTTACAGTTGTTTTTTTATTATTTTTGGTTGTAGGTAAATAGCTCTATTGAAAGTAGACAATAAAGTGACTGACTGGGTTGATTGGGGGGTAAATGTTAGTCCCTCATGCAAACACAGAGATAATACATTAACACAAGCAGCCTGTTTTAATGAGTCTCTTTCACTGACATGCAGGCCAATCCCCGCACCTTCATCAGTAACAATTGCACAGCTCTCATGTTACCCTTTTCCCTGCCAATATATTGTTATCCTTTCCATCGGTGTCATTCTGTTTGCAGCTCTCTGAGGGTCTCTGAGATTGCATTGGGTTTTAATATGTGTCTGCTGCTTGTTTTCTTGGACACAACACAATGTGTGAGAGACGGAGGATATTGAATGTGTCGAGAAAGGAAGCATCTGTCCTATTTGCCACCCACATATCAGCACCCAGCTTCTGTAACTAATGCAGCATATTGGAAAAGCAAACTCAAAGAATTCCCCAAATTCCCCAAAATTGTGTGCGTGCTTGTCTGTCAGCGAGCAGAAGGGACATTTTTTGTGGGGTTTAGGAGAGAAATGAGCTGTCAAAGCTGATGCTATGTGCATCAGAAAACACAGTGGCTCAGTAATACTGGTGATACATCACAGTCAGTCTGTGCACTGGAGCAGCTGGTGACCCACACAGTTTTATTATTTAAAAAATGTCCACAATGCTGCATACCAATGTCAAGATAATGAGTTACCTCTCTGTTGTTTTTTTTAAACAGCCTGTACTGTAATAATGAGACGTGTGAAATTGAAGCTGCTTTATTTCTTCATTAAAGTCAGAAACACTAAACATTGCATTGTCTGTCTTTTGCTGTGCACCCTATGGAATCTAAGGTGTCTGCCCAGAGCATGCTGGGAGATATCTAAACTCCAGTGAGCCTGAGAACTTAACTTTTAAGAAGTCATTAAAAAACATCAAGATTAAACTTTAAAAAAACGTGAAGTTACTAATTAGCAGAAAATTGGCTTCATGATTTTTGCTTGAGGATTTGATTTTTTCAGAGCAGAGCAGCATAGTTAAATCTGTGCTTCCAAATGTGTTCATTAGTAATAAATGGCCTTGGATGTGATTGTTAGGGCTTCAGCAGCTCATGAGTCTGACAAGAATCAAATACATCCTCTTAATACAGGCGAAGGGAAATGAAATATTGGGATAGTTTAATTTATGGCATATTTTAGTATCTGCATGCAACCAGAGGAATACTTATTATTATGATTTATACCTAAAGTCTAACAACAAATAGCCACTTATAAAATGTCACAATAAACAGCTGGAATAAACACTGTAGCACATCAAATTAAGAAATCTCCTCCTTTAAAGGGTTTCAAAATGAAGCTTCCAGCAGGTCCACAGTAGTGATATGTGTGAGGACATAACTTCAGCACAGACTGAGATTGTTCCCTCAGTTCAGCCTGAAGCCAATTTTCAAACTCCTTCACGGTCTACAAAGTCTATTGTAGCTGGTTCCTGCTACAGCAGGCGTATTTTGGATATCTGGGTAATCTCCTGAGCCTGTCTGTAACCGTGTGTGTGTGTGTGTGTGTGTGTGTGTGTGTCTGTGTGTCTGTGTGTCTGTGTGTGTGTGTGTGTGTGTGTGTGTGTGTGTGTGTGTGTGTGTGTGTGTGTGTGTGTGTGTGTGTGTGTGTGTGTGTGTGGTGTGGTGTGGTGTGGTGTGTGTGTGTGTGTCTGGTGTGTGCGTACTACCAAAGAAAGCCATATTACTTTCTTTAAACTTTATAAGCTTGTGAATGTAAATGACACTCTAAAGAATGAAACACAAATAAGTGAATAGGACTTTCTAAAAGCAGTAATTACACTAATTCATGCACAGTTGTTTGCTTATACTGAGAGAGAAATGGAACCATAGAGCAATTTGTGCTGCTTGTATTCCACAGAAGGTCCTTTTATTCTGAACAATATGGCTAAATAATTGCCCTCTTTATCTGGAACAAAGTTAGACTTGCTTAGTATTCTTATCCCATTTTATTTCCCTGTCAGGGAAGTTGACTTCAGAGATTAAAGCACAGAAAAAGACTTGGTTGTGTTAAGCCCCCTAAACTGAACTCTATAAACTGATTTGCATAATTAAAATGCAGCAATTAAATAAAAATATACATTTGAAGACTTAATTTCACTCTAATTTAGAGACAGACGGGGGAAGATTGGCTTATTGTTTTGGGGTACTGCATAAATAATATAAATGCTGTGTAACACATATATAAAGCTGGATGCTCAGTCTCCTTACATGTCTTGAGTCTTCACAGCTGGGAAAAGTGGATATCCAGTCAACAAAACGTCACATTATCTGATGCTCGGAGGAAGGTCAAAATAACACCACACACATTCAGCATGTAGGGATGGAAGAACACATTTTCTAACAGAGAGAGAACACACAGGATGAACCCACCTACCTTTGGTTGTAAAGTTTTTCCATGTATCTGCTCAGAGCTGGTTGCTTCTTAATTGCAGCTGTGAAGAAAGACCTCAATAAAAGCCTTGATATAATAACAGGGAAGCTGAATCATTGGGACATAAACCACCAGTCATCAAAGAGGGCAATTTACAATAAAATCACCAAATGAATAGGACTGTGATTATTGGAACCATAAACTGTTTTGTTGTTGATGATATTTAATCTTCTCTCGTCTCTTGCTTTTTTACACTGGGCTTGTAACAGTTTCACAGAAGTTCAAGAGCAACCCAGGAATAGTTCAACTTAACCCATAAACCCAGAAGTGGCTAAGTGACACAAGCATCAGCGTCATAGTGTGTGTGTGTGTGTGTGTGTGTGTGTGTGTGTGTGATTTTAAAATAAAGTGCATCGACTTTAAACAGAATAACTTGGCTGTAATAACAAGTTAAGAGTGATGAGAGAGTGTCACTTTTATGAGTAAATAGAGATGAGTTTGGTAGAGAGTAGAAAGTCTTCAGTTTATTATTTTATCGTTCATTGTATCTTCATGTGCCTGTACATACGCTGATGTGCAAAATGTTTGGTGTTTGTTGAAATAAATACAGCATTCATCACAGAGGAAATATTATTTTTTCTCTCTTTGAGTTATTGAACACAAATGTTCAAAGTGTAACAGAAAGTTAAACTCAGTTAACTCGACTTTCTCATACTAAATATACAATTATGATTTGATGTTTCATTATGTTGTTTGTATTGGTGTTATGTGATTTACTTGATGCAGCATTTTAATGTTAGTTTCCTTGTGAGGATTGTTGTTTTTTGACTGGTATCTGATGTGTTTATTATGTTATGCCCCTAGTTGTCAGAAAAAAATGGTATATGCCTTCACCTGTCCACCCCTGTGGTGACTGCAGCAAAATGATTCTAGTCATTATTATAATCTGAAGAAGGCACAAGCTGACTCACACTAGTGTATTTTAAATGCTTCTAGCCCTATAAAGTAAAAGCCTTTTATACTTTTCAAACCATCCTGAGTCCTGGATCATTTATACCAAGGTTTAAAGATATATCTTTTCATGGGGGCCCAGATTTTTGAACGACGCCTGAAGGCACATGTCCAAAAAGGATATTCAAGGATATTTTCAAGAAACTTACAGAAAATGAGCAGAAACCTCAAAAACAAGCGGAGTCAGAAAGAAATACCTGAATACAAAAACTGTCACTCTTTAATAATTACATCTCAATATTTAACGTTTTATTCTAGCTGATGCTCCACTTAAAAACTAGCCTTCACAAAGTCACAGCCATAATGTGGATGTCACGAACAGCTCTGCAAACAGATTACGTTCAGGGCCATGGTGGGTGAGCATTAATTCAGTCTTTTATAAAGTGAAAACAGTGGAGGGGAAGAAAAGGATCTGGAGAAAGTCAAAAGTCAGAAAATACTTAAAACATGATGGAAATTCATAAAGAAATTCTAATTCTAAGCTTAAAGAAGAATTTCACCTTGAACTTCACATTTTCAAATGTCATGTTATGTCAGATGAAGGTCTTGTGAAGTTGGTGGTAGTAACAGTTGTTAAAATAAACAGCAAATTTTTACATTAACATATCCCTTATCTATATAGTATTAAAAAGGTTTAGGCATACAGTCCTACTCTGAGGATCCCCGACAAGTCCCCCCTTGTGCGTCCTCTCTCGCTGCATTAATGCATATTGGTGATGTCTTTATGGACTGTCTTGTTTATCCCCGGGCTCCTTAAATGCTCAATCATGTTTTGCAGCAGTCAGGGCGGCAGAGAAAAAAATAAATATGGGAAATCATATTTTATGGTTTCCAGGGAGAAAATCAGTCCTGATTCTGGATGTGTTCCAGGAATTGATGTTTGTTGCTGCTGAATAATAGACGGCCCTGTTGGCAGTCGACACAGCGCATCACTGCTTTTAAAAAGAGGACACCGGCTCCAGCAGCACAGTGATGCACTGAATGTTATGATAATAACAGTACAAAATGTGATGCCAAAAAAATCATTGATCCAGCAAATGTGAAGCTCAAGTAATAGCCAATCATCAATGCCATCTAATAAGGGTCAATTTGGGAAGCCATATGTATCTGCTAACTTCCCTGTGTATACACAGAGTTGATTATTTTCCGATCTGGACTGAGCATGCTTTTTCGCTGTATCACTTCTTTACTTATGATTAAATCAAAAGAAACTCAGTGAACTTCGACCAACTCACCAAAAAAGAAAAACTGCTGAACCATGCATACAAGTTTTAGGTGTTGTTTCAACATTCAGCCTTTTTTCAATAACGTTAAACATAAAGTGTCAAGACGCCCAGATTATATGTAGATGTTTTGTTTTTATTCATCTTGGATTCATTTGAATAAAAGATTGCATGTGATAAACAATAATGGAATATTTTGCTACAAATTGTGAATGGGGTTTGTATGTGACTTCGTGGGTTATTGGAGCCAGACCAGCCAGACTACAGGACTAACTTCATTTTTCATCACCAGAGGTTGTCGCTCAGTCATTTACTCTGCGAAAAAAAGGGGTTTCCTAAAACCCCAGCTCAAAAAAGAGGAACTATCCTTTTAAGATAGGAGTGAAACACTGAATGGCAACAAACAAATGTTTTACTTTTACACTACAAGGGTCATGGAGTTAAAGAGCAGTTCTGCACACAAGGGGCAGTGGGATGTTTAGTATGAGTATGCTTTTCTCTAAAACTATAAAGACAAAAGCAGATTTAGGGCCTGGAGGAGGAGAAAAGTCTAAAAGTCATCAGGGGAATAGTAAGTGCACGCCAGTGGAGACAGTAATACTAAAAGCAGTGTGATATATGCTGTTAATCGTCCTTTGGGAGTGTGTCTGTGTGCCTCGACCCCGTCTCTACTGATGAAAGCAGCAGTCAGTGAGTCCTGATCACGTCTCCCTGTTCGGGATAGAAGCTTTTCTCTCGCCCTCAGGCCCTCAGCGAGGATCTCTTTATTCCGCTTGGATTCTCCTCTCTTTGCTATCAGCTGCGGCCCAACTTGGATTTCTCATTCTGTGCCAATATGATCCCCCCCCCCCACGCCTCTGCTTAAAGCGTGTGCCTTTGAGCGCTATTTAAATCCATTCCACCTTGAATAATTGCGCCGGTCAAAGCTCTGTGAGGACTTTGAAAATGGTTCGACAGGCAGGTTTGATTTCAGCTTTAAACATTTCAGTCAATTGATTCATTTTGAAAATGCTACGTTTGGGGGAGATGAGGTCTGGATATAAATGACATACATTGATTTTTCCTTCTTGCAAAGTATTTCTCACTTAGATTGTGAATAAGATGTCCGTTTAGCATTCAGTTTGGTCTCTGCATGTCGTAAGTGTACCTGTTACATCAGCGTGGGCCATTTAACATCACTCAGGCTGGCACACAACTCATTAAAGTATAAACAGAGAGAAAGTTGGAAAAGTTGCAGCATGGAGTGGAAGAGCATTGTTTTCATCAAAAATACAATTGTAAAAAGGGAGAGAGTTTTGAAGAAACATGAGCCTTCTTATGAATTCTGCACCAGGCTGCAGATTTATCGGAACATTTTGTTAGATGTCAAGTCGACCCTCATTAATGCTCTGACCTTGTGTCCATTTGTCTGTATTTATCAGGAACCTATGTTCATTAAGGGCAGATAAGCTGTGGACAGGAGGTTAACAGATAGTGCAGAGGTTATCACCTGCACACATCCAAAAGAGATGTTAAAGACTCTGTGAGGAGTTCTTAACTGGTTAGGAAACCAACTGAAATGAATCCTGATGCTACTATAGACCTAATAGAGCCCTACTTTTTATAGCTATTCTTAATGCCTGCTGCCACTGGGTAAGTGTCAGAAACGGTCTTTGATTACCCTCAGGCCTCGGCAAAGATTCATGGCGAGTGATAAATTTGACTGTTCAAAAAAAGTAAGAGATTTTAAGATAAAAAAAAAAACATATAATGAAGATGTACAGGACAAGATCAGCAAAGAGACAAGACGTACTGTTTTTATCCATAGGGGTCGCCAAGACTGACACAAAAAGTTCTGTACAGCGGCTTTAAGATGGCCACTTATATAAGTAAAAAATGTCTCAGTTTATCTTTTATTATTAAAATTAAGCATGTGAGGTTTTGCAAATATATAAACAAAGAATTGACTGTTGCAGGACAAGTTGTGAGCCAGACATACAAACTATAGGACAGTGAACAGGAAGTGTTAACATGAAGAGACAGATACATTATTTGCACTTCTCTAAGTCCTTTTCAGACATTAAG
Source organism: Labrus mixtus (assembly GCF_963584025.1). NCBI lineage: Eukaryota > Metazoa > Chordata > Actinopteri > Labriformes > Labridae > Labrus > Labrus mixtus. The sequence goes on along the minus strand of NC_083623.1, from coordinate 11,970,688 downwards.
CCCTGTTTTCTATATCAGCAGCATCTCTGAGACATTTTCAGCCTGAAATGTTTCCCACAATTTCTTATTTTGTGCTTGTCAGAGTTTACACTTTCAGCCCTGCCTGCTATCTTCCCATCTCATAGAGTCTGTTTCTATTTTTCATCAGTTTGTCCTGTATCTTGACATTTCCCTGCAGCCTTGCTGTGGACATTAAGCTCTGGATGTGACCTGCAGTGGACCAGATGCATCTATGTATTCCTGCTGAGCGTTGTAAATGTGTGTGTATCTTGTTGTGTTATTGTGAGGGAGAGGAAAAGAGAAGGGACAGCGTTTCCACAAAATGACCTTTCCAATAAATGCATTCCTTTTTCAGGCCAGAGGGGGATAAGCAATTTAACTAGTCACTCACAATGAAGGAAAACTTACACCTTAAGTTAAACTTCAACAATGAGTCTAGTTTTTCCCTGCAGGTAAACATGAACTCAGGGCAATGGACACAATTTTAGTGCAGCCAGGCCTGAACACAATGCTACAAACAAATTCATGTAAGCCCTTGACAAACAAGTTTATTTTTATTAAAAATCAGACACAAGAAATTACCTGGTATCATGTGTTGCGTGTAGATAAGGATTAATGATATTTTAAAATTAAGGTTAACAATATGGGTGAATTTATTATTCAGGTACTTTTTTGTATAAGGGAAATCCTTCATGGAGTCAACATCCCTCTTACTTTTCCCAAACACAATTATCACAGGATGCTATTCTTTGTGGCAAACGAAAACTAACTTGCATTAAAATGATCTTTAAATGATAGTAAATGATTAACCAATCTAGAGAATTAAGTCTATAGCTAGCTGTCAATTGTTTGAGTATTTTCAAAGTCAAGTCAAAGTCAAAGTCAACTTTATTGTCAATTTCAAAATATGCCAGACATACAGTGGAATCGAAATTGCGTTTGTCTCCGTCCCGCGGTGCAATACAAACAAAATAAGGTAAAATAAGATAAAATAAGATAAGTTAAAATAGATCAAATAAAATGAGGTAAAATAAGATAAATAATATTTATAGTAATACATTCTAAATTGTGCAAAAGGTACAAAACAAAATGGTAAATAAAATAAAATAAAATTTAAAGAAAAAGTAAACTTGTGCAATATGTGCAATGTGCAGTAAACTGAGCTTCAGAGTTATTAGTCCAGAGTTCTTGGTGGCAACGGGAGGGGGTTTTAAAACAGTATAGGAAAAAATTGGTGTGCAACTTTTAATGGCTAAAATAATCAATGTAGTTATTTTTAGCACTAAACTCCCACTTCTGGCATCCAAAAACAGAAAACTATGTCCCCCCTCAACACCTCAGCTGTCAGTGGTAACAACCTGCAGCCAACAAGATTGGCTGGGGAACTACCCTACACTAAGTGTAATCAGTTAACTAGGTACTCTGACTTTAAATGTGATTGAATCCAGAATTGTATACATAATACATATTGATCTATAACCAGGTTCAATTCAAACATAAAACCAGGAAGGAACTGAAACTTAAATAAGTAAAACTCAAATTTGGATCTAAACTACTTTCTACTCAAATATTCTCAAAAGTTAAAGTGCTACTGTGGTTTTTGGTTTTATAACAAAAAAGTGTAAAAGTTTTATAGTTGTTTCGCTTCACATGAAGCTGCTTGATTCAACGTTGAGTCAGTAAACCACAGAAACAGATTGCTGGCATTTTGTGCCTTTCGCTTCATTTGTCAGAAGACTGTTTCAGCAGGATATGGATCAGTGAGTGTGAAAGCATCTCTAAAATGATTCACGCAGTGGGTGGAACTGACTTTTTTTTTTTTTACAGATGGAGGCAGAAAAGGACATCTGTGGGGATGAGACTACTCTATTAGAGCAGCAGAGTTTGGCACTGTAATTCAGTCTTTCTCTTGCCAATGGCTCCAGTTTGCAGTGAAAATGTTTCATTCTATTTTTGTGCAACCTTTGCCAGAAGTTATTTTCCTGCCTCGTTTCATCTCAGCACTGACACCAGAAAAGTTGGGCGCCATGGTCATGTTTGAGCCAGTCTTTGTAAAAGGTTATTAAACTGTCCACACATGGCAGTATATCATTTTTCTTTCTTCTGGCTGTTGCGAGTGTAGATTCTGGCTGAAGTTAGCATCTAGCTCTCAGAACAGCTCTTAGGGGTTTTGAAGAATGCCCTTATAGGTCACGATAATGTTTGATGTCAGTACACCAAAGTCATTGTAATGATAAGCTCCTTCCTGGAGACATTGGACAGAGACAAGAGACCTATCACGCTACATTATTGGCTGGCCTGTCATGGCCTCAGAGTAGTTGGATGACTCGCAATAGACGCAATTAAAATTGTGTGTGTGTTTTAATGTGTGCAGCTACTGCCTGTATAAGTTAAAATCTGACATGATTTCCCCATAAGACAGCAGAGATTCACAATCCTTATTCATGGCATTTAATGGAAGCTGTCTGTCAAACTCTTAACTGGGTAAAAGTTGTTTAAGTCATCTTACAGGAAGCAATAAATCCCATCAGGCCAAGCTTTCCAGTCATATGAGACCAAGTTTGTGATGCAAACTTAAGGGTCTAATGATGTTTAGATCCTTAAAACTTTAACATTTGTATCATGGCTTCTGTTGAACGTACCCCTTTGTGGGTTTTTGTGTTCAATTACCTACGACTGCATATCAGTATGCCTCTTTGCAGCAGGCAATTCGATGGCAATGACAGGAAAACAACAACTGCAGCTGTTCTGCTTGGGAATAAGGCATTAACAACTTATCACTTTAGATGAGTAAAAAATAAAAACAGGAAACAGTCAAGACTAAACTAGGAAACATTAAGACAAATACACACAAGGGAGGCAAGCAACACTAGGATAGACAGGAGAAATTAGAACGTGGAAACCTAAACTCTGAAATACACCAAAATAAAATAAAATAAAACTAAAATGACCAACTCATGACAGTTGTACCCTTACCGAAAAAAAAAAGGTACATTTGGTCATTTCTGTGTACTACCAGTCAGCCCTAAATGCCCAGAGAAGCTCTGATGTACAGTAGTATCGTAGTAATCACAGCTCATTTCTTTGTTACTGCATCAGAAGAGGAACAAATCTCTCATTCATATTCAACCATGTTGCTTAACAAAATACTCAGCTGTCAAACTCTCCTGACTGATATGAGGTTCAATTTAAGATTTAGGTATTTAGGTTGGAAAGTCATGTTTTGCAATGTCTCAGTAGTATTTTCCCTGTCATAATTGTCAGAGGAAATCCACCAACTGTGGATGAGCAAAAAGTAGAAGTGACAAGAGTTTCAAATGATAAGGATGAAAGATAAGGACTGTTGGGCTAAATAATTTCTACATAAAAGCCAAAAGTGCAATGAAAGTAACAGACGACTTTAGTATTGTAGACAAAAGTGTCTTTCTAGGCGACAAAAATGGTATTTGGGCAGAGACTGACAAAAACATTGGGAACGAAAGTGTCTTCAAGGTGACTCATTTCATGTTGGTGACCTACAGAGCCTTTTAATTGCCGATGACTATGGAGTTGGTAACCAAAAGTGTTTCTCAGGAAATTATTGACTATAATATCTTCAACCAAAAGTGTTTTTAAAGTGCAGGCAGCTATAGGGTCTACCAAAAGTTTCTTTAAGACAGTGCTTCTCAAACTGTGGGAGGCATTCGACCAGAGGAACATAGAGTGCACTATTTCGCCACCATTACTTTGCACTGTTGGGTGCAAAGTGCCAAATAAAGTAGGTAGGGCTACGAATTTCTGGATAGAATGGGGTAAGTCGCTCCAAAGTGTCAATTACAGTCTCTCATATTTTAAATTTCACAGCTGTATAAATCACATGGCTATCGTTCAACACAGTTACCTCTTCTGAACATAGTCTATTAATATAGCCGTTTTCACATATGCACTCCGGATAATGTCTAGATATTTACAGGAGGACTTCTCCGGAGATTCTCCCGAACTAGCCGTTCACATATGCTCCTCACAGCAGGGGGACTTTCCCGACGTAAGACGTGACGTAAATAAACAACGCGGAAGTAGCGGCCGAAGCAACAGAGTCCGCTACACGACGTTATAATGAGAATATTTGCCTTTATATCAATGCTATGTGTAGTCCAATGGAATGACAACGTCCACAGAAGAGTGGAGAACAACATACTGACGAACAGAAAACAGAATGCAGCCGTTTAATTACGTGCACGGAGATCGTAGTGGTCGCGGGCAGACACTTTAGCCGGTCACTATATAAACGTCACTCTCTTTCTATTGGCTCAAATTGAAAATCTCCGGAGGATATTCCGCCGTGTTCAGACATCAGCTTCTCCGGATTATCTGCGGAAAAAATACTAGGGGTCTGGCAGGATAAACTCCAGGTAATATCGGAGTAAAAAATGTGGCTGTTGCGTTCACACATACAGCTCCTCCTTGAAATCTCCAGAGTTTTTCAGGAGATTTCCATATGTGTGAAAAGGGTTTATGTAAGTGCAATTGAAACTACACCATTGTAGTTTCTTGTGTACTCATTGAGGCATGATTGAGGCCCATATTAGCTCCTGATACAGGTCTCCAGGGTCTCAAGGTACAGTAACGAGCAAGACAACTGAATTCTATCGGCATTTATTATCTGTAGGTGTTATTTGGGTTGGGGTTGTTACAATGTACTCCAAGAAACTCTTCCATTTACATCATTTTCTAAGTTATCATCTTCTTCTTTATCTCTGGAGCCAATCGGTCCCTTGATACCAAGTCTTAAGTGGCAAAGCCTCTGAATAATGACGATTGTAAAAGTGGTAGTCCTGCTTGACAAACTCATGATAAATTGGTTGATATTTGGAAAATATAACTTGTAACTTGGTGACAAGTGTTGAGTTCATGAGAGGATAAATACTTCACTGAATTCCAGAAAAAAAGGTCCTATCCACTTGAAACACAAATGAAAACACACATTGGGTCTAATCCTTGAGTCAGTGAACCCAAGAGTAATAAACTGTTACATCACCTCCTAATTCCCTCCACAATAATCCACAGATTTACCTCTGCATCCTGAAAGCTGTTCCTCTTAATTTGGAAACAAAAACCTACGTAAACATTTCTCTGAGGTAGATGCCAGTTGCCATTACATGCCCACAGTGTGAGGTCATTATTGATTTAGTCTAATCCCTCCCTATGTAAAGGATTAGCTTTGAGAGAGACTGTACAAGCACTGTTTACATAAGACAACACAATGTATGAGAAAGCCCAGCTGAATCGGTTCAGAGCAGCTGCAGCTAACATGGATCAGAGCTAATCCGGTCATAACAGGGTCTGACAGAGCAGGTTGTCACAGTGACACCTAACACTCTGAGACTGAAAGAATAGCTTTTGTTGAATGACTGGCTTTGTTTAGATAATGATTCAGGCCTTTGTTTGACATAAGTCTTAGCCTTAAACCATCTAAATGTCATCCTCAGTCATAGCAACACCTACTGACACCATGAAATTACCATTTCTGTACATTTTTTGAATGTTGATGTATTCTTTTTGACTGTTTGAGGGGATCCATCTCAAATATGGACAAAAAAAACCTTCAGACACTGATGGCGCTTTGGGAAAAAGTTTGAGTTTTCAAATTAATGGCGTGGCCTTGGTGGCACATGTTTGCCGTTAATCAGGAAGTTGATGTTTCTTAAACATCTACCCAAACTTCCATTTGATAAAAGTCCTTTCCTTAACAATAGGTTATATTAAATGATGGACGACAGGACAGCTTCCTTTATATGTTAGAAAAAGATTTAGAGTTACTGACTGGCTGACTATTATGGGTCATAAAGACTGCCTCTGCCAAGTAAACATACGGGATGAGGGTCAAATTAGAAAATCAAAATAAGTTAAAATAATTATCTCTCACATGGTTTGAGTCATGTCAGTCTAGTTAGCCTTTAACGTGCTGATTCATGCTTATGTGTACATTTTTTAGATTTAACTGGTTGTTTGATGCAATGACGACGCCATGATTGACAGACCTATTGACTAAATAAGATCCTTCCTCGCTGTGCAAATCAGATTAATGTCTGCTTCAAATGGACACAAAAGTCCATTCTTTTGTGGACTGTTTCGATAAGCGGAAGGGGCAAAATTGCAGCTCAAACAACTGCTCGGCCAAAAATTGTGCGTCGGCCTGTTTAATGTATGTTGCAGCTTTAATTTATAGTCTCTCTGGTTTTCTTCTGATCACTTTCTACGCTGTGTTCAGCTTACAAATTAACATTTCCTGCCAAACGGCACACAACTGAGAGCAAGAAAAGCCTCAGAGGTATGAAAGGGAGAATTTCCTTTATGCACCCACACATCCAATTTCATGTGATTATGCATACATCTTCACACCCAGAAACAGAAAACAAAAATACACACTAAAAAAACAACACATATTTTTTTTAGCGTATATAGAACCAGTTTCCATCTCAGCCACCACTAAATGATAAATAGTTTCCTTCATCTTTACTGTACTCTCTGATGAGCTGCTGTTCAGGTGCTGTCGCTGTCCATGTCTTTTGAGTGTTGGTGTACACAACGGGGTAAAACCTGCACGCCTCTGTGCCAGTTCTGTTTTTGTTTTCCTGCCAAGTTGTGGAGTAGCTCAGGATTAAGCACACTGTGCGGTGTGTGTGTGTGTGTGTGTGTGTGTGTGTGTGCATGCTGGGTGGTTGGAAAGCTGCTGCTTTATTCTGATGTTTTTCTCCATAACTGTGTCATGCTAATGTAATGTTCTCAGACGTCTTTACTGCCCATTTCAGTGGAAAAAGATGAAATGATGTTACACAGTGCCCCAATCTCCCCCACATGCCTCATTCCAAGTTCCACCAGAAAGACGTCTGTGAACCAATTAGTTATTTTTGAGTTTCTTTGTAAGTACTGGTGTTGGTTTTGGTGTTACAGCACCATAGTGGGTGGATGCACGCTAGGTTGTAAGCTCATGCGCATTTATGTGTGTGTGTTTGGCCATGCCGAGGGCCATGGGGAATAATTGAGTGATGTTTTTCTTCCCGCTTCATTTTCTAGTGATGTAAATTAGTGTTTTTGTTTGTGTGGGAGCAGACGTACTGCACATTGAGGTCTATTCATCATCGTAATATTCTTTTGTGACTGTTTCATCATGTGGGAGATGGGCCTCAGCTGAATTAGCAGCATCCTCCGTCTGTCAAGAAAATGAAGGGTATTGTTTTCTAATTTCAAAAAGAAAATTGATCAGGGAGCTGATGAAAACCAGAAATAAACTGTTCTCTTTAATACTATATGTCTTAATATTTTATTCCTGCATTGGTGTAGACTCATCACAATACCAGATTTTTAAACTGCGGTAAGATTCAAGTAAAAATCAATATATTGATGCCTGTTATAATAAAACAGTCCTAGACACCCAATATTGGGTTACATCTTGTTTAAAAGAAAATGCAGGCAAATTCCTGCACACTTTTAAATTGCCCAAAGACGCTGGTGTATACGTAGTTGTTCATTTTAGACATTGCTATCTTTCTTTCAATCTAGGCAGCTTTTGGTTTCGTTAAAAAGACTTGAAGATCTGGAGTATTTTTATAGCTTCAATACTTTACAATATTGTCGATTATTAAAATAAGGGAGATTGTTTCATAACACAAAGTATCAGAGTATCAGTGTAAAAGGTTTTGCAACCTTGCATTGTTGTGTATTATACTGTAAGGATTTTAGGTTAAAGACAAACATATGACGTAGGTTTTGATAGTCTGTACAAGTGCAGCAAATGTTTGACCTCTGGATCTATAGCTTAAAAAAATCTTGTTAGTGTGCATAGTTTTTTTTAGTAGTATAGCTGTTTCAGGGTTGTTGCCATAATGTTAAACTGATTCATGTGCCAACCCAAAAAGCCTTGAGAACATTTATGAACTCAACAAAATTAGAAGTACATGAACCAGGGCTAAAGATGAATGTCACAAACATTTTTAATGAAACCTACAGTACATTCAAGTATTTAGAAGAAAAGCATTATTTATAACTAGTGACTTGTTTATTCTAGTTAAACACTTTGATTTTAACGTTAAATTTCTACTCTTCCCTTGGTTTTTTTTTATCGTAGGTACAGGTAAGGTTTAAGGGTCTCCAGGCTGAGCTAGACCTTTTAGAGCTCCACACACCAACGCGACCAAATCCATTTCTCATCTTCATATTTACACACACAAGGACTCCAGGCAGGGACGTATTGAATGCCCTTTCTCTTTGCTCTCCCAAGATTACCTGTCAGGCTTGTCATGGTTGGGCTGATGTGGACATTGTTTCAATTCTTTGTGTGTGTGCATGTGTGTTTGTTTGTCTTTGTGTGTGTGCATGTGTGTGTATGTGTGTGTGCGTGTGCGTGTGTGTGTGTGCATGTGTGTTGGCAATCATGGCCAGGTGACATTCTTTATCTACATCTTCAGACAACTACCTTGGAGCTCCCTTGGTTACAGACCATGAATGGATCCGTACCATAGTGAGTCCTAGCTGGTAACAACGCATGGCAGCAGAGATCTCCTGAGGGTCGGTTGCTGTATAAATGATGGGATTCTGTGTGCTGTTTATCCCTGAAACCAGACCCTCATGCTTGAACGCACAAGGAACAAGCTCACCCACTTGAAAAGACGAGGGTTAAATATTCTGCATACAGAAATAGTTGAGATGGCTTTATACCAGTTTGTGTTCCCCGAGGGATTTCATCTCTCAAGCCAGTGTGCACTCACAGAAAGGAAGCGAGACAGAAGCAGTGACATTACCCCGATCCGTTTTGCATTTTTCTATTGAATAAATGACAATAAAACAAACGACATAATAATATGAAGATACAGTAATATTATATCTTTCAGCAGAGAAAATAGCCATTTTATTTTCTGTATGAGGAGGAATTCTATTTCAAACACCAATTTCAAAGGAGAGATCAGGATGTTTAGTGTTTAGTGTTTCCAACCTATTGTCTTCTAGATAGCGGCTATATAACAAATGATCAATTTCTGAGAGTGTGGATAGCCATGGAAGCTTTGTAGATTCCAGATAGAGCCTAAGGCAGCTGGCTTCTCTTAACAATCCAATTTACTTCCATGGAAGAGGGCCAAAACACATCATTGCCACTTATTGCCTGTTCTATATGTATCTCTTTTTCGGTTCCCCCAGCTCCTTCTCTTAATGAACAATTTATCTGCAAGGTAGCAGTTCCAGTCCTGGTTGATGCTCAGCTTCTATTTCATATAAAAAAAAAATCAATGCAAATTACATTCCTTTAGCAGGCATCATTGAAGAGATTCTTTATTTACTTGTTGAGTACTTTACTCGTATTTGGCGAGCAATGTCAATGAAAGGAGAGCAGGAAGAGCGGCCTCACTTATTATGTCATTTAAAATAATGTCATGGCTGTAAAGTGGGTTTTAACCTTTTAACTTACATACAAAATGCACCTACACAATTTCACTGGTCCGTAGTGCATAATAGTTGGATTCAAATACTTTAAAGAGTGACTACACTCAAAATGCAGTTGGTAGGCTGCAGATCTCATTGGCCAGGGTTCATTTGTCAGTTTTCCCTCTCAAACAAAGAAAAGTATATTCATACAGTGGCCAATTTTCACTTCTGATGTCATACTCAGGGAGAGGGTCATAAGATTATAAAAGGCTGCATTGAGGTACTCCAGGTTAGCAAGTTGTATTTGCATAGAAAATCTGAAAAATCTTAATTCTTAATTGAACAGAAACTAATTAGACAAAGGATTGAGAAAACCAAATTGGCTTTGGCCATAATTGAGGCAGAAAAAACATTTTGATGACTCATAAACTTCCAACAGGTAAATCACATCAGCAAATGCAAGATTTCTCAAAACCAATCCAGTTGCTGATCAACTGGAATGCAGATAGCGATTCTGGCAGACCGACTGCTCAGAGCAGGAAGGTATTCTTACTTTTGAAACTGAGGGAGCTCTAGTCTGTCTGTCTCAAAGAGCAACAGGATCAGCCTCTCTTGGCTCCTGTCATGACATTTCAAACATCTCTGATGGAGAAGTAGCTACTGAAAGCTTTGAAGGCTCAGCTGAAGATGAAGCAGCTGTCAGCCAACATGCAGTTTAGGAGGAAGTTGAAGAGGAAGAGGAGCTGAGGTTGCCCACTAATGGGTCATCTGTTGACGAAAGGGCCGTAAGGAGGGTGTTTGGAAAGAAGAAAACTTAATAGAATAGAATAGAATTACTTTATTGATCCCAAACTGGGAAATTGTGGCATTACAGCAGCAGGTTATCCAAACACACAATATGAGCAAAAAACACAATGTTAGCAAATTTAAACACAATATAATATTAAATACAAAGTAAATAAATACTAAAAGATATCAAAACTAAGAATGTCAATATATACAACCAGGATTTAACTAAGCATTACTAGTCTTAAATAGGAAGATTAAATATGGAAGATTAAATGTAAATGTGCAAAAACAGAGTAGTAAATGGACAGTATTGACATAAGTTAAAGTGCATGAGTGTAGACATATTATAAGCAGAAACTATACAATTTAACAGCGAGTAGACAGCCAAATGAAGTGAATATGAGTGCAGGGATAATTTGTAAATTTAACATGTGCAGAACAGATTACAGTAAGGAGAGACAGATATTATCATGATGACAGTTCTCTGCTCGCATGAGGTGAGCTGTTGTACAGAGTTATGGCCTTCGGTAAGAAAGATTTCCTGTATCTGTCCTTGTGACAGCGGAGTTGTATCAGTCTGTTGGAGAAGCTGCTCCGCTGTTTGTCCAGTAGGGTGTGCAGAGGGTGATCAGGATTATCCATAATGGATAACAGTTTGTTCAGAGTCCTCTTCTCTCTGTCACCACTACAAAAGAGTCCTATCACAGCGCAGGCCTTCTTAATGAGTTTGTCCAGTGTCACCAGCTCCAATGCTGCTCCCCTAGCAGACCACAGCAGAGAACAGTGCACTGGCCACAACAGACTGATAGAAGATCTCCAACATCTTGCTGCACACGTTGAAGGATCTCAGCTTCCTCAGAAAGTAGAGTCGGCTCATCCCCTTCTTAAAACGTTCTTCTTTGTTTTGAATTGTAAATAATTGTACAATTACAACTTATACATTTTTGAACTGTCAATAAATAACAAAATCGCTCAATCATTTTCTGTGTATGTCAGTCAGATTGTCTGATTAATTCAATGATAAAACACTTGTTTGAAGACAGACTGAGTTGTGTCATTCAAGAGAAATAACGATATATGATTATATGTTGAGCAAGAGGGTTATGCTTGGAGTTTTAGCCTACAATTGTAATAGCTGACAAAGTAAATGCTGTTTTTTTCTCATCTTTTACGTTATTTCCAGGAGATTTCATCGTGTTGCTTTTAAAAAAAAATGTGTTTTTGAACAGCAGTCAGTAAAGCTACTGTTTGAACAAAATTTCACTTTGTTTGTTTTTTTTGCTAGTACCATCAGCAAGCCTTCAAAGGTATTGACCCCAAACTGCTGTTTACCAAGTAGTGCCCATATGGCATTAGGTGTTGAGTTACCTTGAGTCACAGGTTTTTTTTTTATTGTGTGGGTAATATAAATCATTTTTCCAGCTCTTCACAGAGGAGCTCTTTGGACTCTTAATTGCTTTGCTTATGTGTTTATAGACGTGAAAATGGAGCATCATTTCAGGAAATGAGAATCTTATGACACAAAAAACACTGAATTAAGTAATGACTTGCCATTTTCTCCCGGAACTGTGAACATTAACAAAAAAATATACAAATATAGTCTTTTCGTCATTTTATGCACGCACTGAAGAGTAGAATAAAGGTATTATAAAAATAGGAGTGACTGAGACGACGAGAGAGGTAGAATGTAGGAGAAAAAAGGGAGACAATGAATGAATCTGCAAGTCAGTGAGAAATGTGGGAGAGGGATTTACACAATCTCCACTGAAGATATTCGAATTTGAAGGTGGAGGGAGGAAGTAGAAAGGGGGTAGAGAATAAGAGCGGGATTCATTAAAGCGGGGAATGGATATGGCCCATTAGGTGAATGCTGCAATGTTTCCCAATAAGACTCTCAGGGTCGACTAATTCACCTGCAATCATTTACCCTACAGTACCTGGGCACAAAGGCCGTGTGCTAATCAGCATGCAGAGGAAAGTAAGACTCTCTGCTGAATACACCCAGAAACACATGAATACACACAGAGATTAGACACTTTCTCTTCCTTTTTAGTCCGTCTGAAGGTCAAACACAATTTTGGTTTCAATCCCAACTGTGTTATTGATGTTTTCTGCATGCATTGTGATAATAAACAATTAACCTCTAATCGACAACGCTTGTCAGAGCTCACACTTTACATGTCCATTAGTTTCATGTCAGCACACAGCTCATATAAGCAACCCACCCTGCACACACACATAACATAATCCAGAGTACACAAAGTCTGACCTTCCAGCTATTGAGCAGATGATTAACCTTTACGCTCATTTAGCCTCCGGTTCGCTTCATTACTTGATGAAATTTTAATTACAAAGCTGAAATCATGTTCCAAGAGCCCTCCCTAGAAATCCATATCCAAGCTCTCCCTTGAACATTATCAGCTAATGTACAAATTGAATCCATCCTCACGTTCTGTCCTAATTTGCTACCAGGGACAGGAAACTTTGACTGGAGTTACAAAGGGTTGTAGGTATGTGTCGGAGCAAACTTTTGTCTGTGAAATCTCCTGACATCAAAAAACATGACAAGAACACTTCTTGCCGTTAAAGGTTTTTTCGTTTTCTTCCAAATCTCCATGCTGCTGAACATCATGCATTATGACTGTTCAGTCGCAGCAGGAGCCTCATTGTACGTTTCTTCAATGATGAGGAGCGTTGACAAGGAATTCTCCAAAGCAGATGTTGTTTTCAATAGTTAATGGAAAGACTGAACACATATCTCCAAGAGAACAACTCACAATACCCCAGAGCTAAAGAGTCGCAGTACACCTCAACAATATCCTGTTTTCATCTGCACACATAAACAAAGCTTCACACCGAACAAAGCAAATGCAACTGAATTCAGGTCTGTTTTGATTAAAATAAAGATACAAACATGCACCAAATCACAGTCAGGCTTAATTAGTCACACGGGAGCACATGGAGAATTAAAAACAATTGTGTTATATTTAGATGTTTGCTCCGCTTCTGCCCTTACCCTCTCCTCATCATTTGGCTCAGCAGGAAAAACAGACGACAAGGTCACAGACTATTGTCAGCACAGTCCTTCCATTGTGCATCTGCAGATTTAGTGAACAAAAAAAAAAACAAGGTGCAGTGTAGTGTCATCCCAGGACTCTTACTGTGAAAGGATTACCTGCTCTCCATCTGCAATCTGTGCCACACACAGAAACCAGATTTCCAGGTATTTCTAACTAAGAATACAGCGATGGAAAGGCGCTGTGAGGAAACGCAGAGGGTCTTAAGCCGGATTGGTTTCAGCTTTGCCTCGACATATTCTGTGAGGGAGGAAAGGGGAAAAATGGGGCAATGCTTTCCCTGGTAACTCTTGTCATCCGTGCACAAAGGAAAACAGATATGTAGAGGGAGCAAGCAGGTGTTTTTTAGCAAACTGATATTCCAGCTATGAAGTGTCATTTTATTTTGAAGGCTGTCGCCCTGTTGCTTCTTACTCTGCTTCTTGATAACAGGATCAAAAAGAGTTGCACAACTTCTCTTGACATCTTAGGACAGCAGTGATATAGCCCAACATGGATTTGATAAGGTCATAGATACGGTTAAGCCACACAAAATCAATTAACATAAAGACCTCTTTGATCACACCATCAGCACAAGAGGCAGAGAGAGAGTGTGTTAGTATGGGGGCTAAATGACCCCAATACTAATGCTTTTATGAAACATTGCTTTGGGTCCAGTTTTGACATACAGCATTGTGGCCCCATGAGCACTCTGGCTTTCCTGTACATGCCCTTTACATGCAAAGAAGAGGTTGTGTCATCTAAAGATCACCATCACTCTCTTCAGGAAACTTTTAACAGTATAAAATAGTGGATATAGTCGCTTTTTTTATTTAAACCCCAAACTGCAAAGTTCAAAATGCACCAATGATACTTCAATATTCCACAATGGTTGAAATTGTCTATCACAGTATTGCTAAAAGCGGCCGTACTTTGTGAGCTAAAACTCGGGGAAAAACCTATTTGTCAGCTGATTTCTGCTGGTAACCAAGGAAACTATAGTTTAAGTCAATAAATAAGATGTGTTGTGGGTCATCAGCATAGTCAATGATAGGAGGCAGAGAAGGACACAAACAGGAGGAGGTATTTGTAGAATATAAAAGAAACAGCAGCTTGGAAACATCTGTAGAAAAGTTGAAGAGAAGAACAGGGAAGAAATGAGAAAAGGTAAGAAGTTTAGCACCTCAGGTTTCTTATGGAGGCAGGATCACTTCCAACTGGCAGACTCTGAAAATGCCAATTAGTGAAAATGAAAACAACAAAGGCAGATGATGGATAGCTCTAGTACTCTCTGGCAGATAATTGAAAGCATTACTCGTTCAGTTATTATCAAAACCTTGAGCAGAGCTGTGCCTCTGTCTCACATACTGCATTACAAAGCCAAAGCACGGGTGAGAAATATGCATCACAAGTGATTCACTATTCAGTTATTCACAATAGGACTGATTAAGATGGGCTGAATGGGGAGTGCCTGCCGCTGGCTGTCAGATTGATTCTGAACTTACTTTCCCTTTCTCTTTGGCTTCAGCTACTTGATATTTCTGCTTAGAAATGTGGAATCATTGCTACTTTACGTTTTCTGCAGTTTTTCCTTCCAATTTATCTCAGATACTTTCTTTGCTGTATGGCTGGTAAGTTGTATACCAACTGCCTTGTCTTTGGATGGCAACAATACTTTCTAACTACTCATTAGAGCCTATTTTGAATCTTTTAGGGGACATTTAAACATGGAAAATAATGGAAACATGGAGGTTTTCAAAATGTATATGCTGATGCATGAGAAAAGTAAAGATAGGATATTTCTGGTTGACAGAATTAGGATCAACCTGACATCAGTATGATTTTTTTAAGTTTTTCCCTATTCTTCCTAAAATAACCTCCAGAGAAATTCAAGAAGAAAGCCTTCCATGTGTTCAGCCAGATACTAATCTAACGTCTTTAAAAAAGTCCTCTCTCTCTCTCTTTTCACAGTGCACCAATCTTTAGTTCTCTTAAATGAAATGAATTTCTGCTTTTATCCACTAACATAATGGGATATGTTATGCTTTGCTGCATGTCTTTGAGGCAGTACCTGACCTCCCTACTTTCATCCACACCTGATCAGCTGACTACAAAACACCTGAGTCAAGCTCTTCCCCCTTCTCTCCCAGTCTGCAGCCAGGATCAGACGGATGGCTTCAGCCACTACTTTTTCCCGTTGCACTTTTGACAACATTGTTAGATTGTTTTTGCTGATAGAATGTTTTTTGACTCTTTTATGTTGCTTCCCCTGTGCCTGGGTTGTAACAGATATTATGTATTAAAATTATTGGATACAAGACAGAAATCAGAAAAGTCTTATAAGATGACTTATTAATGAAGTGAGAAAGAAAGATTCTATTGTGAGCAGCAACATCTCTTCACAGCCATACATTTTTTCTTGTGACAAGTTAATTGGGCATGTCAGACTAGTCTTGTACAAAACTTCTGCCTGCATTATTCACTGACGTCTTCTCCTTTAGTTCTCTGGTGGAAGCAGAGCTACCTTTTCTTTTCACTTCTTGTGACACATACAACTCCCCTTCCTCCTATCGTGTGCCTTCTGAATGTGACAGGCTTTTTAAAGGCCTCTGTGAGTCAAGTTCTGATTATCAGTAACCCATTTGTTCAAAAGGATACGCATATTCTTAGAACATGGAGGAGGAAAGCTGAATGCCACAACCACTTCACTGTAGAGAAACTTTCCTGTTGTAGAGAAATAAGATCATCGGATGAAGATAATATGCTATTTGATTGCTATTCTTTGTCATTTTTAGGTAAAGTAACTGTTAGCAAGAATAAATAAGCTGATTGTAATCAGCATTAAAATCCACATCTTGGATTGATAAATTAATTAGTTTATAAACATGTGTTCTATATCTTAATCCTATTTCACAGTTTGAAAAAGAAATTGATGATGATGGGAATGACGATGGTTATGTTTGATAAGGTTTTGTTTTTTTTAATAAAGATTTATTTTTGGGCTTTATTGTAGAGATAAACAATTCTGCTAACTGAATTGTAGTAGAAATTACTCTTTTTCTTGGCCCATGCAAAAAATTATTCCATCAAAAATTATTTCTTATCTGTTCAACAGTCATAATTTAAGGAGAGCATTTTTTTATATAACTGGCTTAGAAAGTGGAGTACAAGTAATTTTTCAATGGCCTCTCAGGGCCTTGTAAATAACACTAAAGATAGCTCTGTTATTCTATCGTCATACAAGCCAATGGAAATTTGCAGTGAGCTAGAATTCATTTTTGATTTGATTTTCCACAACCGTTGTGAAGAAAATAAAATGTTAAGCTGTTGGCGCAACATAGTCAACAGCAATCATACACAATGATGAAAGAGACTGTCCCAGTCTGACCTGTACCTCTTCTCTCTTAAAATATATTTACCCATTTACATGGTAAAAAAAAAAAACACATTTATTTTATTCATACAGTTTATAGTTAAAGGGACAAAGCACATTAATAACTTTTCTGTAATGTGCAAGTTTAGCCGTCCTGGCTAATTTTTCAACTGTAGTCTTTGGGTCGCTCACTTGTAATAGAGCTTAACTGTTTGCAGTAAGTTTCTTGTTTTGTATAAATTTGACAGTATGGGTTTGTTACAGAGAAGCATTGCAAAGACAGACATGATGTCATTGTATGTAAACAACCTTAGGCTTGTAGTGATTATGTAACCAAATTGTGTCAAACAGAGAAGTGTAATCATCGTTAGATTTGCTCCTGTAAGTTGCATTTTGTTTCATAAACATGAAAAAGATGGTGTCGACAAAGGTGTCAGTCACTCGTTTGGGGTGTTCACTAGAAATTAAAATGAGAAAACACCTGCAAGCACATTTAGCATGCAAAAGGATCGGTCTCATTCAAACATCAGAGAGTCATCTGCATACTAATCAACTGCCATTATGCAAAAGTGACAAAAAGGTTGTGTGCCTGCTGTATCAAAAACATTTTTTTTTGTATTTTATCATTGAAGTCTCAAACATGTCTACTGCAACTTGGTGGAACTTTTGGTGACTATGCTCGACTATTTCCCGACACCATTCTCACTTAAAAAAGGCAAGTGTGCAAGTGTTGTTTTTCAGCAGCACAACCTGTCAGAATGTGTGATGAGCATTAGATTTGCCTCAGGCAGGTTTGTTTAGAAGGTACAGGGAGTAAGGAGATATTTTGCCACAACTTTCCTCTTCATGCATTCAGGGAAATGTTATTTAATACAACACAACAAAGGTCATGTTTTCCAAAGATCTTTCAGCAGCCTCTCTACAGCCAATACAAAAACGCCCATGAAATTTCATTAAACCCCGTGTTTTGTGTTTACAAGAGCCCTGATTGGTTCATTCTGGCGTGGTGGCAGCAGGGCTCTAAACACCATGAGCGGGAATGCCAATAAATTGCTTGCAGCTAATGGTCCATGCTGTAATGAAATTGGAAAGATGCTGACTGATTCCCTACACACCTCCCACTGCTCTAATTTCAGACACAACGATTTCACTTTGTCTCCTTTCATTAGTCCTCTGCTCTGACAAGGCATCACAAATGAGCCTGTTACAGAAAAGAAGTGGGGAATGTAGTTTTGGAAAGCTTGTTAAAGTAATATTGGCCTTAAAGAAAAAGGAAAGTGTATTAGCTGAGTTTACTTAAAGATCAAAAGTGCATTTGTGTACAGCATCTGTGTTTGTGTATTTGTTATGGTCATTTAAGTGTAAAGGAAAATACATGCAAGACAGGAGTTATGTTGTTCCCCAGAAAAGAGAATTAAAAAGTGAATGCTGAATTGGGTCTCCATTTAGGGTCACAAGGTCAAAAGTTGTGAGCGCAAAGTGCAATACAAAGGCTTACGCTTCATAGCTAGCAGAAAAGTCTCTATTTCTTACTATGAAGGCCACAGAAGAAAATGCTGATACGGGATAAACGCCCAGAAAATCCCCTTGAGCATCCAAAATGAAAACCCCAAAGGTCAATAGCCTGCCAGAAGAAGCTCCAGTGGAGTTAGCAACTTGAAATTAATTGTCAAGGCGAGAGCTAATGTGGTGCTAGCACTAACTTATGTGTGCACACAGCATATTCTGGATATCTGGAGTGCTCTGAGGATAATAAACTTAAGCAGATAAGTACTGTTAGGGAACTGTTTAAGCTGGAAGTTTCATTAGGAGACAAGTTCAACTCAATTTGTTTGAACTGATATTAAATAACTGATATTAAATAACTGATATTTAACTGCTGACATAAGAACGATAATGAAAACAGTAGCTGGATATTCTCCTGATCTGTTTTTTGCTTCTCCCCTTCCTTGTCCTCAGCCCTTCCATCTAGCTGAGGTCCAGTTCTGTCCTTCCATCCCCCTCCTCAACATCTGTTCCCCATCCTCGCCCTTGTGCCAGGGGCCTCTACCCGCCAAGACACTCATACCACAGCTCTGTCTCTGCCTGCCAAGCATCTGATCAAAGGGGACAGCTGTCGAACGGATCTGCATGCCAGCCAGCAGTTCTGCATGAATGAAAAATGGGCCGTGGAAGGGGAAAAAATAAACATCCAGCACTATCAGCACCACTGTCCAATACCGAAAAAAGGTCGGTCGGTAGGCTCCAGCTGAGGCCAAAACGCCAAAGCGGTGGTGATGCTCAGATGAGTTTAAGAACAAGAGGACAGGGATATTAAATGGATAAGATATTGTAGGTTGTCCTTTAAGGAGCTTACTTTCACACAACAATTAAACCGGAGCACTCTGTTGAGTGATTTCAGCGCATGGCACATAATCATAAATATTTTCAGTCCAGCATCCTTTGATGATTGCCAGGGACGAATGTGTAATAGTAGAAAACCTGCTTGATTCAAGGTTTTCGACTGAATAGAGAATAGAGGGAGTCTTTGAAAAACCATTTCAGCTGTGCAACTGGGAAACGATCACGAGGTTACTTGCTTATTTACTTACTTGTGCATGACTGTATGGACAGTCTGGTATGAAGTCGGGAGTGGATGAAGCCGCCAATGTCTCGCCAACTGTTTGAAGAATCTTAATAAAGGTAGAGCATAGCCGTTTCAGACAGTGGGCTTTTGCATGCATACCTACAATTCTACAATTTATTTAGCAGACGCTATTATGCAAAGCGACGTACATCAGAGAGTAAATCCAACACAAGCAAGGATGTAGAGAAGGTGACAGGCAGAGCACAGAGGCAAAGCTCCTTTTATTTTTAAGAAATTAAAGTTAATATACGGACATCAACAACATCAACCTTTAAAGCTGACTAAGCATGGCTAATGTGTTTGACAATTATCTCATTACAAATATAAATTCACGAGCCAGCCCGATGGATAACACTAAAAAAACGACTTTAAATTTATTTGAACATATGCCATTTGTTTATTATGTCATTTGTAATCAAGTGAACACAAAAATATTTATCAAAACATGTAAAGAGAAATGACCAGAGTCTCAGGTTGAGGCTAAAACTATCCACAGCTGTGTCTCTGTGGTAGCAAGCTAACAATAACAATAACAATAGTAACATGTTAATGTTTATGTTAGTTACTTGGATATGCTACAACCATTCAGACATAAAGAAAACTATTGGATTGGTTACACTGTAGGCTATTGCAGAGACAATTTGAATTGAAGAAGATGGATCCTGATGTCTTTACTCACATTCTCGCTCAGAACTGAAGAGCTGTCCAAAACTTGTTGAATACCAAATACTTAAATACACTATGTACTGACATTCCCTTCTGCTTGTCATGCATTTATTTCTGTGCTAGCTAACTCGCTAATGTTAGCCCTAAAATAAAATGACATTACAAAAAAACAGTATTTTCAATCCCCATGCGTAAGCTTAAAACATAAACAACGGAAATGTTATTAAAAAAGAGAGCTTCAGTACTAATACTAATGGAAAAGAAAAGAAAAACTAAAAACCTAAAGTGAAGAGCAACTTTATAGTAACATGCAATTTTAGAGGAAGATACCTTTGAAGAAAACAAAATGGAGTAGGCCTATGCTAAGTTAGCTCTCAGGTGAGATGTTAGCTTGACCTCAAATTAGCCAAAGCATGTTATTGAAAAATTATACACTTAACAACTAACCTTTAAAGTAAATAAACAATAGTACAACACGTTGTAACCCCTGACATTAAGATTCACAGCACAGCTTAACACTTTCTTACCTTCTGAGTGTCAGGCAGCCGTGGGCTCAATGTTTCCTCTAGTGGCTGGAAGCTGTATTGCAAGAGTACTTAAAGGTTTCTCACATACTACACACCACACGTGCCTGGTCTGCCGGAAAGAAGTATACACGACAGATTAAAGAGCTAAATTAGTGCCAATTACGTGTTGGTTTTAAAATGCTTAATAGACAAAACCATTGATCATAAATAAATAAACAGTTTGTTTTTAACTTTTAAAGAGGACAAACTAGAAGTGAAGTCCTTACACAGCTCAGAAGAGGGAATATTTAACATCAACTAGGAACCTCTTTTTGCCCAAAGAAGATGGCTCCACAGATACTAAGTGATAGAGAGCCTTAAGTCTGTTGTTGTGATTTAAACTTGAGCTGGCTACAGAAGAATGTCACTTGTTCCTTCAAGTAAGATGCGAGTTTAGCCTCGTTGTAGTCCTTTGCGTTGGCCCCAGACTCAAACCTCAGCAAATTAGAGTCCCTCATCCCGACCTGCTCTCCTCCATAGTTCCTGTCTATCTGCACTTACAAATAAATGGAATAAAACATTATTAAAGTAAAAAGGTCTTTAACTTTTCTCCTAGAGATAATTTATTGATCATCTCAAGTCCTGAAAAGGTCAAACTTGTTTCTAATCTTTTGCACTCTTGACTTAATTGAAACAAATGGAATCAGTTCAAAGCTTTTCCGTGACATATGGGCAAAAAGTTGCATCATGGCTTACTACATACTCAAGCAAAATGTTTTAATTTTTGCCTCAGTGAAGTAGTCTCATCATTCAGCGCTCTTGTTAGTTGGAGTGTAATGAGCATCACAGCCACAGGAGGCTGCAGTGGCAGAAAGCCTTCAGTCGTGCCGTCTGATTAACATTTGGGAAAAGGCTTGCAGGATGCATCTGATTGGAGTTCCCTGAGGTCGAATCTTTCCATGTCAGCAAGCATCTTAAAAGTTCCTCCATGCTCCAGGGCTGCACTGTTCTAGTGTCAAGCTTGACCTTTCATTCCTTTTAAAGGGACAGAGATATTCACTTACGTCGTTAAAGTATTAAAACATCCACCAGGAGAGAGGGTTTTTTTGTTTTTTGTTGAACTGCAGAATGCTAATCTCTGCTCAGTCTAGCAAGCAGAATCCACCTCAGTGGAGCTCGACAGTCTAATGTGCTAAGTCACAGAGCGCTGCATCAGAGCAGGATTAAAACACTCTTTGAGAGATTGCTGATATCTCATGCAATCTGGTTTTGATTATGTTGCATATAAGGGCTTAATATTGTTAGCATAATTAAACTAAATCCGCCTTCACGTATAGCCTAATTGTTACATTAATATTAACAACAATACCAGTACACTTTTTTTTTGTAATGGGATCCAGTATAAGTACCAGCTCTCCCTTGTGTATGCTAGTTAGTGACTTACAAACTTCTTTCCCCTCACAAACAAGCTGATTCCTGCAGTGCATTAAGGAAATGGGAGTAATTAAAGCGCCTCGGGGAGCTTAAAGGATGTGAACACACCGTCTATAAGCAGCAAGAATATGTACAGGAGACCCTGATCCAATTAGTGTGCACCTCTACTTGGCTACTGATGCATTATTGAGGCGTGCTATGGAATGGCTGGACCACTGATAATAGGAAATGCTATTAGGATTAAATTTGTCCAGCGCAAAAAAAGTGTCTGTACTTATTTGTGTCTACATTGCACAAGTGAGACATTATGAAATATAAGGAAATTATCCTTTGCCTGATTTTTCAACAACCGCTTTTTCTGCCGCTCGTGGTATTGAAAAGAATAGTAAAAATACTGTACAGCTGAAGTGAGAAGTCTTTAGCTGATTATGAACCATACTGAAAATAATAATGATGTCTCTTTATGATAAAAACAAAAGCAAACAGGACCACCAGAGAGAAGACTGAGTATTTCTATGAAGTTTTTTTTTAATGCCTCAAACTACTGCGTGGGGGTAAGGGTGCTAGACAAAGTCTGCAGCATTCTGCAGAAACCGCCTTTGTTTGAATTACCGCGACAGAGATTCACATTATGTCAGAAAACATGATACCTACACATGTACAGGAAACATCAGTGAAGAGACATCTTCTGCCCAAAGAACCAAATCAATACCAACATTTCCTCCCAGGAGTTTTAAGACAGGAAGGAGCAATTACACCTCATTTTGAATTTGTAGTGGTGTTGATGCATTGATGCATTAAGTAAGCATTAGGTTTGATTAAAATTGAGTACAGATGATTTTCCTGTAGTGGCATGATATAATCGTACAAGTTGCTAATAAAAGCGTTTAATTCTGATTTATAAACAGCAAAGGTGACAGGAGGGCAGAAGACACCAAGGTAAATGTCTTTGGTCAAACATTACACAACCTTTAAGAATAATCAGTGCATGCAGCCACAGCTGACTGCTCCAATGAAAAGCTGTAAGGACAATGAGGCCAGGTGTCTTTCATCATTTTCTCTGCCCAGCATGCTCACTACAAACAGATAAAAGTGAAACAGTGTCTTATGTCATGATTCATTTCTTCAATAAATAACACTACTATGATGGTTAAACGACACTGATCTGTTGGAAGAAATACACTTCCACACTTTCCATAAAAATTGTGTGGGTGTGAAAGATGTATTTAAATTCAGGTCAACTGAGTATGATTAAATATTTAGCAGTGGGACAAATGACTGATTAGTGTTCTGTAAAGTGATTCACCTAAAACTACAGATTAAACCCTCAATTAAATGATATATTTACAGAGTAGACACAGAGCAAAAATAACAGCAGAAGTAACTTGTTATAAAAATTTTATTTAGAATAAAACAATGTAGCCATATTACACATAGTGTGGTCATTCTATTTTACATACCTCAGGAGAAGCGACACAGTTCTGCCATGGTACAGTTCATCATGATTGGAATCATTCAAATCATCACCATCATCATTAGTCTACAGTCAGAGGAGGTTATAGTAGTGTTGTTCAGTCTCACAAGTTTTACAGGATAGCATGTAGCACAACAACACAACGCAGTGAGGGACCAGTGCTTGAAGGCCAGTGGAAAAAAAAACCCAACAGGTGAAGTAATACTCGTCAATGGGCGGGCGGGTAGCTTCAGCAGGCCACACACCCATTGTGATACAGTAATAAGAACTTTTTTCACTTGGTATCTCCTCATTGCAGTGTACACCAATACAGTAAGCTGAAGCTTAAATGCTAAACCAGGTTATTTTTGTTCTGTAAATGATCACAAGATTACAAACCACAAGAAAAAAAAAACTGTGTCTATGAGTCTGAGGTAGCAAGGCAATCATGGCTTTCCTCTGATTTCTTAACATACATCTTTAAAAAAACGACTGTTCTACAGAATGACGACGGGCCTGTTACAAACCCAGATTTTAGATCTAAATCTTTATTCTCCAAAGCTTTTCTATTTATGCACAATCCCACTTAAATTCTCTGACTCTCATCTCCGTCTTCCACATGTGGAATGACAAATTGTATAGGCACAGAAGGGGTTAAATTTACATTAACAAATCGCAGTCGACGCAAAGTCTGCCGGTATTTAAACACTTTAAAGGGGAATTTGACATCGAGCATGCTAAGGATAAGCAAAACAGATGCTTGGAAAGATGACCGTCTACATCTTCAAAGTAATCCTTTAGAAGTCAGGAAGTAGAAGTTAGGGATGGAACAGAAAAAAAACCTCTAATTTAGGGGCTTGGATGTACAAACCAGTGGAATGATAAAAACATGTAACAGATTGATTCCCAGTAAAGGCAAGAAATATTTAGAACAAAACCAGAATCTTAAACCAACCTCTAAAAAATATCCATATACTCCTCTCCATATCTAAACAAATCACTGACAAATGTTCAGGTACAATCTACATTTCATAAAATGTACAGTTTGCATAGTACAAGACAAGGTGGTCAAAAAAGTTAAGTTGTCTGGTCCTGTGCGTCTTTGGGATTTTGGGTCTGGGGGGGGATTGTTTTTTTTGGGAATGGTCTGTCCCTCACACACATATGTGCGCACATAAACACATGCCGTCCTCTGTGGTGACTGTCCTCACATCACCTGCAAAACAGAAAACACAAAGAAGATGATGGTCAAATTAGAAGTAAAAAGTTAAGTAAAAACACCTTCTTCTTTTTTTAAGTACAGTGGTTTATTTATGGCTTTAAGTATTCTTCCTGATAGACAGCTTTTTCTCTAAGTGCAGCAGGTGTACCCGCCTCATTTCTCTCCATACAAACACCAATGTCTGGGAGTATCAGAGAGCTAAGTTATCAGCTTTAAAAGCTTGTAAATGGACTGCAGTCCCAAAAGGCGGTAGGAGTCCATTAGGAGCTCCATGTGGAGGGAGGTGGGCGTGGACGAGCTGCCTCCTAGATGTGTTTCCATGCACTTTGACCTATCCACGCGTTGTCTCTTTGGAGAAAGCATCATAAAGTTTTGGTGCAGTGTTTGCCAAGGTCGATGCAAAAAGGTAAAAGTGGAAGGATGACTCATAGAAACCTAAATAAAAAGAGAGTGAAGAACAAGTGTGGTCCATTTTCTACCCTGTCTGCACTGAATAGAGTTTTTTTTTTATTACAGGCGTTTTGGAAAAGTCACTTGTACTTGATCTGACTTAAATTGAAGGCATAAAGTCATATCTCTGTGGTTCAATTGCCAATTGACCATATTCCAAAAGCAGCCGTTTTCATCCGATGTCATGTTCAGGGAGCGAAGCTTACATTGTTCAAAATGTCATACTCCTGTGTTCCAGGTTTTCTGGAAATGGAGAGTTTCACTGCTTCTCTACTGATCAGAAACTGAAAAGACAAACTGTGAAAATACGGCGGAAAATCTGCCATTCATGTTTAAACAACAGAGTGCTTTAGCTTTCAGCCGCTAACTGCTAACAATACAGCTAGCCAGGAAGAGGCTGAAAGCTAATTCTTCTGGCTTAAATAGTTACAGGATACAAAAAGGAAAAGTCATAAATAACCAACTCAATAATGTAAGCTGGGAATTTACTTCCCAGCCTGTATTATGTATTAGGAAGTGGTCAGGTAATGAAATGAATTTAAAGAGCGATCTTAAAGAGACAGCAGCTGAAAGCGTGTCAGACAGAGGCTGTAATGAGGGTGATAGTAGAAGATAAATAAGGAGGTTTTTGACACATCATGCAACGCTACTCAATAGCTGTCCCAGACTGACATCATTATTAGTGAAGTGAGTATAACAGATCTCCTTTAAGCTTCCTACCTTGACCATGATGTCAGAGGAAAAAGGCACCCATTGGAGCATTGTGGGAAAACTTTTTTTCTCCTTTTTTTTATTGCACCACGGCAAATAAACAGATTCTTTTCTGTATAAAGATGATGTGTGTAAAGGGAGATGCCAGGCACTTAAGAACGAGAAAGAGGAGAGTTGGGTGCGAGGTAAAAAAAAAAAGAAGCTGGAAGTGGTCAAAGGCAACAGCTCTCACAACACCTCTGTCCCAGAGTACAACACGGCTCCATATGAAGTGAATAAAAAGGAGCTGCTAATAGGGCTCCCTGTAGATCAATTAGCCACCTCTTTCTCAAAGGCCATCAGATGTGACAGGCTGAGGCAGGTGAAGGCTACAGTGGGACAGAAGGGACTACTTTTGCGGATGCAGCTGTAATTGCCTCTGCTGCTGCGCTCAAACTTCTCTCACCTCTGTCAAATAATAAAACAGTGACTGGTGGAAACAAACGCAAAGTAAAGCAGGAAGGAAGAAAATCAGGAACTTCTACATGAGCTGCTCATACACAGACTGATTCTGGGAGTGTTGTTATTTCAAAAGAAGTGTGGAGGAAGCTCTTCTTACCTGTGGCCTTGAGGAGAGGCTTGAGGCTGTGGGAGAGAAAACAAAGAGACCGTAGAGTAGTTTAGCACTTGAACTCCCCAGTTCGTCTCTGTTTTTATACGTCTGCACTAAATTATCAGCCTCTGGCTTTCCAACATTTTCTGCACACACTCAGCTCCGCGCTGTTGAGTTCCGATGCCTCCGAGCTGTGCAGTAACCAAATGCTAATAATGCTGGAGCGTCTGCCAGATTAGAATGGATTTTTAACTAAAGGCCTCATAGGAGTTTGACTCGAAGAATTCAAATGCAATTTAAAGTGAGTGAGCTCCAACTGGCTATTTGAAGCTTTTTATTTATTTTCCTATTTGATTAATATCCCCAGAGGTGGGTAAATGTTCCAACTCTTCAATAAAAAGAGTAATGAGAGATGATGATCAATTTTCCTGATCTCATCAATGACCAACATTTAATGATAATCATCAAAACCTCAGGGCTGTGTTTAAAATTGGAGTCTGAGAAAGCGTTTCTTCTTTCAGAATGAAATAAATTAATGTCAAAAACCATGATGGCTTTTTTGAAAAGACCTAACTTTATACCTCTACTCTTTGAAATACATGTAAATGTTTATTCTTTTGACAACAAACGAGTGCACAGCTGCTTTCTATTTCGACATGCACACACACACACAAACACACAAACACATACAAATATACACTCATGCTTAAGCAGAGTGGAGAACGCCCACAAACAAACATGGACCACAGTATAAGGTTGGGAAAAAAGGCAAAAGTGCAGCAGTGGGAGATGTTGAAGAAGACAGTTAAAGAGTAATGAAGACAGTCAGGAGGTTCATGTTGGGTCTAGTTTGAATTGTTTCTTGACTGTTTAAAGACATTTCTTATATACTTGACCTCTAGTTGTTTTGATGAACAGTGTTGGAATTGTGCACTTCAAAGAAAATATCATACATTTAAAAAGAACTAACATGAATAAAAAAATACTGTATGAGTTAGAAGACTTGTACGTAAATGAATGTGGGTGTAAGGATTTGGAAGAAATTTGTATAATTTTTATGGTAAAAGTAACTCTGAAACTTTGTTTTCTTTACACAAACTTACTCATGTAAAACATTGCAATGCAGAAATGATGAATGTATGTTAACTGCTGTGAAGATTTAGGCATGAAACAGACCATTCTGAACTTTAACATTTAAAAGCAAATTAGCGTCTGTTTCTGTTCATTGCCTCAGTCATGTTTCAAACTCAAATGTAAAGCATCCTCAAGTCTTCACTTGAGAAGAGTTACTGTTTCTGTCTGTCCATAATGACCGTAATCTGAATATGTTACAGTTTCCAATGTTAGTAGAAACAAATTTGGTTGATAACAAATTGTGATGTTCCTGCTATTTTTCCACCTGTATGCACATATATTTGAAAATGAGTAATGTAAATGATCCTCACAGCCTGAAGTCTAAAATATAAAATAAGACATTTTAATTATCTTCTGCTCAAGAAGGTAGAAACCTTCCCTAATCCCCTCACCTGGTTTGATCAACATGAATCTTCTCAGCGAGGCGCTAAGTGCTAACAGTTAAATGCGGTGACGTGCACATTTTTTCTGCTGACCAGCATCTTTGTGGCCAAACACAAATCTGCTATCAGAGACTGGGAAGACACAGCCGGAGAGAGGAGGAGGAGGAGGAGGAGGAGGAGGAGAGGGAAACTTACGACTGCATGCAGGGAAGGAGTTGTTAATCTGCTCCATTACATCTGCCAGGTCAGAGCTGCTGTTGGGGGAGTCGAGCAGCTCATCTGAACACACACACACACACACACACACACACATTGACAGATTGAAGCCACAGTGATTGAATTCCAGGAAAGGGTTCTGTTACAGACCACCATCAGTAAGTGAGACATCTTAAGTATACAAGTTCTGAGCTTTAGTGTCTCACCTGAGTTTTCAGTGAGAGGCCCTCCATCCTGCACAGTGGGAGACGACACACCGTTTACCCTTGAGTCCATCTCCGGCTGAGAGAGAGAGAGAGAGAGAGAGAGAAGGGAAAAAAAAAGTCCATTACTTTAACATGATTATTCCGCTTGGCCTCTGTTGGACAACTTCAAAATTAGCCAAGCTTCACAGAGGAAGGGGGAGACAAGGGAATCCCACAGGGCAGCACAATGAGGTTTTAATGTTTACAACGTTTCTCACGAACATCTGAGCCAATGTCCCAACTTCACTTTAACAATGGCAATATTGTATCAATCTAATACTGTGTGCTGCTACGTGTGTCAAACACAGCTATCACACTGGGTAAAAGATTCTTTCTTCCAAACATGAATGATTTAAAGTTGCGATAAAAAAAACTCTAGAATAGAACATATTCCTGCGTCATGCGGCAGGAGGTTATCGTCATTCCTTTTTATCAACAGGTTTCTGATCAGACACTTGTAGGAGATGTGACTGGAACAAACACATCTGTGATTGCAGATGAGCTCAAATAATCGAGCAATGTGTATGTGTGAATACACTTTATGTTTTTCAGACGGCCACGACTCTGAGAGAACGCCTGATTTCTTTTCAGGTTTGTGCTTTTATCCACAATTTGACCCGGTGCAAAGAAAAGTTAATGCATGTACATTTCAAAATAAAGGGAATCATGTGCTATCCCATTTTTTTTTAGAATTTTCACAACAAATACAATGAAAAGAAAAAACATAGAATGGTTGTTTAAATTTAATGTTTAAAAGTTGACCAACTTTGTTTCTAGTGTTAAGAAGAAACATCAGGATGTCGTATCTGTAATATTCTTTCAGTAATGAATGATTCTACTTCGGTTTCTGGCCTCTTGCTTTGCTGAGTATTTGTGTCTTTTTATATTTTTTTGGGTGAGCATATTCTTTATGCACAACACAACAAGACATCAAATCAGTCAATAAATCAAACCTTTGATTGAAGTCATGCTTATTAATTTCTGATTTACTGAATTTCCCGCCGGGATTAATGAAGTATTTCTGATTCTGATTAAAAGCAATTTATTTAACCAATTAACAGCTAAAACAGCGGCACTAAATTAAAGCCATAAAAGCAACATAAATAAATAATCTAAATAAATCAATAAGAGATAAGGATTGTGTAACTTTTAAACCCTGAGTATTGATTGGGGTAAACACGCTCTGATGCACACAAGCCCACACTTGATGTTTGGTGACATTAACAGCAAAATCCCACAATCCCTTCAGCTTCTCAAACTGCAAGAAATCCAATCAATGCTGCCTCCCTCTTCACCCCTCTCTCTCTCTGTCTTCCTCTCCTTCAAAGCTCCCTCTCGCCCTCGGCGCTCGTAAAGGCTAACATGTTGGAAACGTCTCTGGAGCGCAGACGGCGTCTGGAGGCTCGTCTTAGAATAGCTAAGGTCAGGGGTTTGGTCAGCCTTCAGCAGTGTGAATTTAATGTGTGCTATCCAGCTGACTGGGCTTATTATTCTGCAGCCTGGTTGAGACGCTGATGGAGAGACATGTTGACACATCAGGACACCGGGGAATTAAATGTCAGGAAACAGAAGTTCCAATTAGGTGAAGGCGGAGTGGGGATGTTTGGGAGGATGCAGGTAGTTGTGTGTGTCATTATGTCTGCATTTTTATGTCTTCAGAATGACTCATGGGAACGATTAAACACAAGGGGGGTTCGCTATCTTAATGCTAAACTCTTTGGAGTTTGATCAGGGAGACATTAGCATATTGTATGTTAGCATGTGGATTTGACAGATACTTGTTACTATTCAGGACAAGAAGATATCTTCAATACCTAAAGTGAACTGTGAATACATTCCTGAATAAGTTTAAGGTCATCTACAATAACAAAATGCTGCTTCAGTGTAAATATATTATGACTCATGGTCAAACAAAACAGTTTATGATATTATTCTGTTTAAGTGCTTGAGATCCTTTTATTATTAAATTCAAGACTAAAATTCTAAAGGAGTATTTCTAAAATTTGGTATTGATACTTCCACCATGCAAAATAAAAAATAAATCATATTGTACATTAAAAAAGTATTTATGTTGTCTAACAACAGTACAGCTCTTAAACTGAGGGACAAGGTCTCAGAATGGGCCAAAACCAACGTTTTCTTCTGAGAAAATGTCAATCTTCATCCATTAGAAATTGTTCACTTTGACATTTAAGATTAAATTCTTAACGAATATTCATTAACTGTGGGTTTACTACCTTAACTATCTCGCATACTGTAAACTTAAACAGCTACCATCCAGAAATGGAGGGAAATATGCTGAAGGTTAGGAACAAAAACAACTTTTTCGTAGTCAAAATGTTAATTCCTCATCCATTAAAAATCTGCCGAGTCACATCAGCCACAATCCTCCTGCCATAATCCTCCGGCCATATTTGTTGTGAGTTATTACAGTGCTTCCAGCTCAACGGCTTCCAGAGAGCCAATACCTGCTGCTGTGTTTGCTCAGTCTGATTTGTCGGGATGGCTGTTTGTTTGGCTGGAGGGTTATGCATTTCTCACTTGGCACAAACAGTCCGAACCTCAGCGAGCAATTAGAGCTGGGCATAAACCAGTGTGGAGGCTATTGATAGAGGGACTGGAGAGGAATGATGGACACAGGGATTGCATTGTAATGATGCGATTAGGATCTAATCTGAGCTTTGACAAGCAGTTTGTGTTATTCAAAGACACAAAAGGATCAAAGAAAGTGTAAGCTAGTTAACATACATAATGCTGCTGTTTGGGTGCTGTGTTGTGTTCTCAGGGGTCAATTGGACAACAAGCACATATTTTTGTTGATGATTTATTGAAAAGGCTTTGAGAGAATCCTTCTATTTATTGAAATCTATCTGTATCTTTTGAAGTTACTTTGATTTTTACACGTTGCACTGTAACAGCCCTGCCAGCTGGCGTGTGTGAGGGAGTGTGTGAACTGTGATTACTGTCCTGCTGCTTCCCAATAACAAGTCTAATGGACTACAGTAAAAGATACAGAAAAAAAAATCAACTTTAATCACAGTTGCCCGTGTATTATTGCTCAAAACAGACTTAATGACTGGATGTTTTTGCTGTATTTATTGTTAATTATATTGAGGGAAAACATCTAGTTGTCTCATTTAACCCTAAAAGCTTTCACACCAACTTCTTTTTTTATAACTGACAACTGCTTTTAGCCTACCATTATATCACATGATTCTGATTAAACCACTTCAGGCCTGAAGCCCTTTTCCATTAGTTGACAACTTCCCACATCCATGTTGTTTTCTGTCTGTTGAGCACCAAAACGACATCATTTTTCTGCAAATTGCCTCTTCACAGTGACAGCTTGAATCCCTTTCAAACAAGTTCGCTTTCCAGTTGACGTGGATAGTCGAAATAACAAGAAACAACCCAGAATCCCTTTCTCAGAGGGAAGACTGTGGAGATCTCTATTGTAGAAGTCTTTTTTATATGAATCCCAGTCTCCTCTCCGCTATAACCTGCGGCTTCTTGGGATAAAAAGCGGCCAACAAACTGGTCAAAGTATTTTCTCACCTGGTGCAGAAGCTGTCGGAGGCGATGGAGCTGAGACTCCAGCTGTTTGTTGTGTTCCTCTAGGATGTGCATGCGGGCCTCCAGCCGGCCCTTGTGTTGTCGTAGCAGCTTAGCCTCAGCGAGAAGATCGGCCTCGTCGGGATGGCCCTCTGACTCCCAGGGGCCTCCAGCAGGGGCCCCTCGCTGGCCGTGCTGCTCCTTTAGCTGCTCATACTCCCTCTGCAGGGTCCTGGGAAGAATGGTAACCAACACATTTATTTTAAGGTAAATGCTTAAAAAACTTTCTGAATGAGATAAAGTTAATGACTTGAGGTTGCAACCAGCAACGATCAAAACACCAGACAGAGAGCTTTGAATTAGCAGAGTGATGTTTAACCCTCCAGTGTAGTCACAGATTCTGGTAAAATCTCTGCCCTGGAGCATTGAAGCCGGCCTAAAACCTTACTAAAACTAGGTTGTTGTTGTTTTCACTAATTTGGCATCCGTTACATTATATTGCATTTATTTAACTGCAGGTTACATCCAAAGAAACACGTCTGTGTAATTGGACCCTAATACTATCTCCTTCTTTTTCTGGCTTTTTCTGCCTTTATTTAGAGACTTGACAGTGGATAGAGTCAGAAATCTTGGACAGAAAGAGGGGGGAATGCCATACATTCAAAACCAGGGCCGCGAGCCTGGAGGACTCTAGCCTCTTCTTCTTCAACTTTTCATGTTTAATATCACTAAAATACTCTCAAACAGAGCATTTAAAGCTCTTTTCTGAACCCAACAGTTTGCTGCCGCTCAGAAATAGCATACTTATATTTACTTCTGTTTTCTGCTTTCTCAGTGAAATCCTCTTTAAAGTGGATAGACAAACATAAGGACCCCCTGCCGGATCGCTTACCTCACCTGCTCTCTCTCAGCCATGCTTTACTTTAGCTGGCATTCCTGAGCATGGCAGTTAAAGCCGTTTCTTCAGCACTCCTGGAGAGTGTGTGTGTGTGTTTGTGTGAGTAATCAGTGTTAAATCACTCGAGCTGAGTGACTGGTAGTGCCTTCTCCATTTACTAATCAAACAGTGGAAGAACTTGGCGTGTGAGACAGACAGGGGTGCGGGAAGTGTGTGTGTGTTTATACATTGTGCACTAGAGTGTGATATGAACTCAAATGACACTAAGAAGTTGCAAGTAAACTAAAGACCAACAAAAGAGAAAGTTGATTTTAAAACATTTTTCATGAAAACATTTCCAGCAAACTGACCTTACAATACTCTTAGTAATAATTACTTCTAGTTGGTCTTCAAGAAATGTTTGCTCAATTGTCAATCTTAAAAAGACTGTCCGAACAAAAGCTATATTTTTCTCTATATCTCTTTTTCCACCTTAAAGCTTTTTTAAATGGACATTTTCAATGCCTTACCTTTGCTCCTCCTCCAGACGACCTATGATCCGCTCAAGCTCGCCTCGTTCCTCCCTCTCCACGGCCTGGAGGATCTGAGCAGGACTCTGAGGCTGACTGCAGGGGGAGCCCTCCCCGCCCAGCGTCTGACAGTACTGCAGGATCAGAGCATGCTCATCGTCCCTGAAGGAGAGAGAGTGCAGAGTCATGTGATGAGTGAGGGGACCCAAAATCTGCTTGTCCCTGAGTCCGCTCAGTTTATATTATTTTCAGTAAGGAAAGTGCAAAGAGTAAATTTAGTTGTGCTTTAGGTTTGGCCATGGCTATCTTGCCTTGTAGCTATACTTAATCGTGCTTTCGCATTAGCTGTATATTCTTCTCTGTACGACAATTTAATTCATTGTTTTCAGTAAATGTATACATTTATAACATCATTATTTAAATATTTTAAAATACAAAACAATTCAGTCTTATCTGCATTATGCAGTTAAACTGTGTGTGGTCATTAAATTATGGCTTGAAGAGCCCAAAGGAATTTCACATGAACACAACAATACATGAACTTCAGCCTTCTAGATACAATACACAATATATTACACAATATAACGAAGCTGCCTTTCATTTTCTACTCATGAACCAATGTGAGATGATTTAAATTATAATGAAATGGTTACAAATGTGAGGAAAAAAATTCAGCTTACTGGAAAAACAAATAAAAACAGCAGCTTCCATTCAGCTAGTTTAAACAAGGATAGCAGTAGCTGCCTTGATATATAAGATCTTCAGCTATAGTAGGTCTGCTACACTGTAAGATCCACAGTCCCAGGTGGAACAGATATGTGTCAGGCTCTATCATCTGATAACTGTGACAAGCGAAGGCTGTGAGGGAAGGATGGAGGGAGCAGAGAGGAGAGGAAGCCTGGGATACAGACGGAAAGATGTGGACGGACTATATGCTAATGGTGGTATCACTATGTGTCTGTATACTGTACATGTCCGTCTCCATATGTCCTTTATAAGTGATCTGAGAGGGGATGGCAGGTCTCGCCTAAGCCCGGCTTTCACCTTTCTTCTGGAACGCATCCTGAGCCTTGAAGACACAAACCTGACAACCACACGAACAAAATCAAAGCCGTCATACTGATATTTAAATCAGCTTTCCAGAGCTGCCATTCCAGGGCAAGTCTGACAAGAGTTGGATGAGAAAGTTTGGTGAAGTGGCGGCACCATGTGTGCGGGTGTCAATCCATTTCAGACTCTTTTCAGGCCAATGGCCAATTGTTTTCAATGGATTCATGCTGTCTTAATACCCAGCAGTGCTGACCCTGCCATTCTCTTCTAATATCCTGCAGTTATACAGCACATAAAAATAAATACCTCTGGACTAAAGTTTTATTATAGAGATAGAGTCTGCTACTGCCTTTATCAATGTTGATAATAGATTTAAATAGATGTTTCATTTTATTACAGCTTGGGTCTTGTTTTTGATGTTGTGGCAAGTGATTCTATCAGTAATGAAAACATTATACTCACTACAGTAGACATTAAGATCTGAGAGCATGGTTATTAGAAAACTAAAGTCTAACAGAAACAAGGCTGCAGTCCACTAGAGGGGTTGGAAGCAGTGAAACAGAAAATGGCTAATCCATCATTGCACTGGAAACTGTACACCTACAGCTATGGTTACGACACTGGGTTTTGTTGAACCATAAAGCAAATTTGTAAACTTTTATGGGCATTTAAAACAGCTTGGGTAATTGTTTCATAGCAAAGGCCAAACATGAAAATTTGAAATCATAACTCGCTTATGTTTCCTGAGCGGGGCTTTTTACTTGTCGTATTGTCAAATAACCTTTTCAAGTTACAGAACACTGCATTGACCTCTATGAATGAAAATAGTGCCATGCTTTAAGCCACACCTCCAACAGTGCTATCCTGGCAGGTACTCCTGGCACCTTTTTAAATACACAGTGACTTGCCATTAACTCGGTTCGCACTCTCTTATCAGGGCCAGACCATAACTGAGCGCATAATCCTCGGCTATAATGAGTGAGTTAATCAAATAGGCTCTGGAGAGCAAGCTGGCAAACGGAAAATGTCTCAGGCACCCTTGAATTTCACTGTAGGAGACATCAATGCGTTTTCAGAAAGTATCCTGAATGCTATTATCACCACATGCATAATAAGAGAGGTTACTATTAGGAAGCTTTGTCTTTCTCAAAGATGACATGAATTATACCATTTCATGACCAAGACTGGGGCGAGAGGAGAGCTAATAAAAGCCATGCAGAATAAGGCTTTCACCTCTTTTCACATTAAAGGATATGTCAAGCCAGCAGCCTCCCATATACGCTCCAAAGGGGGTTTATCATCAACCAGCCTGAGCTCCTTGTGTGATTTGAAGCACAAATTTAAAGTGTCTTTTCTTTAACAATAAGCTTTGCCGCAAGTTTAAACTTTTCATATAAAATGCAAAAAAGAAAGGCATTAATGATAAAAAACTATTAAACTTTCTTAGTGGGAACTTCAAATGTTCTGAATCTGAACCTTTCTGCACTCCCAATTAAAGAAAACATTTGAATGCTGCGTTATCTCACATAACCAGTAGCTCTCTCTTTAATAAAGTTCCTTCCTAACATTGTGAAAGCACTGTTTCGTACTCCCTTTATACATCGAAATAACTATTTAATTCTTTCTGAAAAGTCAAATACACACAAACACACACACATTAAATTTGAGAGACTAGTTGCTAAGTTGACGATATAACAGAAAAATAATTTTACACTGCAACTGTTACAACAAGCAGAAATATAACAACACAACACATATACGAACACAGTCACAAAAAACACCCGTTTCTCTATGGAATAAGGGTATGCTCTGCAAAGGAACACAGGGATGATGAAGAAAGCCTTAGTTCCTTTGGTGACACATGACAATTGGTGGCAGTATGGTCTTCTGGGGTTTAAGACATAGGTCCTGCTCAAACTCAGTGACCAATTAGGCAGCACCCTGGCTACAGAAAGCTGCAGCAGGTCTTTATGACTGGCAGGGCTTGCCCTGAGGACACCAAGAAGGGGGGTCATTTGGTGTGGAAATGTGGACTACAGAGGGCAGAACTGGCTTACAAAGCTGCTCAGGAAAACTGGGAGAAGGAGGAAGTTCAGTGAAAAGGACTAGAGGCTGAAGCTTTGTGGTGCCGGCTGATGAGGAAGGAACATAAAAGAAGTAGATGACAGAAAGTATCGGAATGAAATGTATAATGATGTTGAATGGCAGGGCTATTAGCAGCATTGCATTGTAAATTTGAGTGCCATGCTTGGTGAGGGCAAGCGAGGACATGGCTGAGAGGACTTTTACATTATTCATAACTTAAAAACAATAGCCTACAGGCCTAATGCCTATAGCCAATATATTACACAGCAGGCAGGATCTCTCTATCTTAATAGGGTCTAGCTAAATCAGCTGCCTTGCTTAACTTAATCAACACATAATAAAAAAGTATATGAAACAAGAGACGGTAATTTTCATCAACTCAAATCAGACACACCACTTGCTTTTCTATTATATCTCAGACAAATATATGATGTTGGATTTCATTGAAACATTCATTGGCATCATGCTTGCTTAGCATAACTTTCTAAGTAGTTGGTGCCCCCAAAAACATGTGGTGTTCCCCAGGGATCAATCCTTGGCCCCTTTTGTTCTCTGCATTCGTGCTTTCAGACAGAGTGTAGAGGAAACGAGTGATAATGAAGAGAGAATACAAATAAAGAGAACAAAGGAAGTCAGAGTTGTAAAATAAAAAGAATGAAGAGGATGAAAGATAGGCAGTGGCTGCAAGTCTTTCATCCCCCCCCCTCAGGTAAGAGGTTTAAGAATTGCTTTTGTTATCTACTTTTGGGGACTAACCACATATGAGTCCAGTGATTTAATTTTCTAGAGGTCGACTCTTTGGGAAGCTGGGCTCCAAAATACAAGTATTTCAATGTTTACTTCAGCGTTCATTCTGAAGGTTGCCTGGGCCCAAAGGTAAAACTTGATGAGACTACCACTAAAAATTATGAAAGGAGGAGATGAGAGAAAAGGGAGTACAAGGTAAGATGAAAGGAGGTTTATAAAGAAAAAAAATAGATAAATTAAAGGCAGAGAGACAGGAATAAAGGGCAAGTATCAAAAGAAAACGGGACATCACTTGGGGAAAGGCTGCAAAACGAGAGATAACCAAACAAAAATTCACGTCCTGAGGCGTTGGCAACAATGTAGTGCTTTGGCTGAAGGTCAAGGAAAACAGGCAACAGACTTTCTAATTAAGGTCTCAGTTTAAGATAAAAGCAATGCAGGACATAAATACACACGCACTGTAAGCACAGGCACCCACACACTTTATCTCCAGGGCTCACACAGACACACATACTTATTATTGATATCACTGCATACTGTAGCTGGCAGTGAGAACAAATCAGTGTTTGCAGGTTTTGAACGATCAGAAAGAACAAGCCAAAAACCAAACATGCATGTAATTGGCAAACGCAGTCATCCATGTTACACTATGCATGTTTTTCTAAGCTCAAACACTGCCAGGAAGGCATCTTCTTCTATTCTGTCAAGCACAAGGATCATTGCTAAGAGTGTGTACGTGTCCCCCCACAAACAGCCGGATGGGGTGCTGCGATAGACAAAGAGGCTTGGGTGAAAATCAGCTGTAGGCGGAAGAGAATGGATCTTAGAAAAAGAGTCGAAAGACATTCAACCACTTCAAACCAAAGGCATTAAAAAGGAAGAGGCAGAAGTGTTGATTCTTAGCTAAGACGTGAGAACAAACAATGTACAGCTTTTTCTTTACGAACACATTTAGCTGAGTGGGCTGTTTTATTTTAGTGGTATCTATCAGGTAAGTACTGGTATTTCTTAAGGATTCCAATGCTACCTCAAAAGTGGGGCTTTCAGGGAAAAACTGGTGCTTTAAAACACGGCTATTGGCTGATTCTGGCCTCTCAATTTTTGACTGACATTTTATTGTTACTGCTTAACATTTAGGTCAGTGTTATTTCATTCATGACAAAGGAAAAAGGATGATAACTTACACCACTGATGTACATAACTCAATTCTAATCATTTTTGGGACGTTAAGCTTGCTATCATAAAGGTTTTTTTTCATAAGCAACAGCAATTTATCGCAAAAATCTCCACTTTATTTTATAGAGCTGAGTTGCAAGGCATGTAAAATAAGTATTTTTCCTCCAAATATTACCTTATCTTTCTTCCTTTTGAATAAAACTTTTCAGACTGAAGATGTCCCCTTTGAGAGCCTTGTTATTAATTTCATGTGCAATAATAGCCACATTTGGCTTTGCATTACAAAATAATGTAGGAGAAAAATAAGAGAAAATAATACAGGAGATGAAAAGCTCCTGTATTATTTTGTGCTCCATGCTTAGAAGTACAAAGCCATCGCTGTCAAGGATGTGTGCTGCACTAGTTCTTCTTCTATTTATGACTGTCATTGAAACTTTCTTTTTCTTCGGGGATGTTGCACTTTTATCTTCACAGTTACATTGAAGCAGTTGTTTTTGTTGTCGCTTTGCAGGAAAGCTGAATGCAAATCTTAAAGCAATTACACTGATGTAAAAGTGAGCGAAAGCAAAAGAACTGTGATTGTGTTCTAAATGTGCCCTGGTGGGTGTTTTCTCCCCTTTGCTGGCAAACCCATTAGCCTTCATCAGACCATCATCTTCCTCACCTCATTAGTGCCCTACGCAGTTGTGTGCGAGAGCCTCTGTGTTGTTTCGGCGCTGGCAGGGATAATGGCTTCCTCTCTTAAATAAGCCACAGTACAAAGCCGAATACAGCAGAGAGGAGTGGGAATAATGTGTTTGACCTGCATTACGACAGCTCTGAGAGGAAAATAAATCCACCTTCTCCAGTTGGCCAACATGTTTTTGTCTTTCTTTTCTTGTCTTACTATTGATCAGTTGAAAAGCAAAGTGAGCTTTTGGGAGTCTTCAATCGAAGACCTTCAGTTTCTAAAACACGGGAAGTTCAAGCGGAGGTGAAGTGAGGGAGCGCTGGTCCACATGCTTCATGCCAATCAGCAGGGGAGGCAGAAGCTCAGTGAAGAGGTGGAGTTTGATGCCTCACTTTATCTTCAATCACGATCCTCAGAGGTTTTGGCCATCCTCCAGTGTGCCTTTTCACTGTTGTGCTGTAATTTGTTTCCCCCTACATTTCTGTGCCATATGAATTATACTGTATATGCTCTCTCCTGATGCACACTTTCAGAAAATATTATTATTTTTTATATATTGTTCTATATTGCACAGTATTGTTTTTGTAATTCATATGTTCAAAGGATTAGGAATTAGCAGCTTTAGCAGCTTTTAAAATGACTCAACCACAGAGCTAATGCTTTGATCTTACTCATGCTTAAAATCGAGGCTTGATGTTGATATGTTTTACTGACAAGTATCTTGTTTTTAGGTAAAAATATCAAGTATAGCAAGATATGGCAAGAGAAATTGACGTAAAGACATTTTTAGATACATTTGTACTTAAAACAACAACCTCTAGATTTAAAATCTTGAAAAAAAGTACATTGACTTGGTAAGATCTGCAATTCCTGCTGTGCTACACTTCCTGAAACACATTTGGGAAAGATGATTTTTATCCTTGTGCTATTTAACTTTTTTTTTTCCTGACTGAAAAGTACAGACCTTAGACCTCGCTGTGTTTTTTTTCTGTGTTTTTTGAAGATTTGTTTTGACTTTTTTATTCCTTTATTATAGAGACAGGACAGTGGATAGAGTCAGCAATGGGGGATAGAGAGAATGGGCAATGACATGCAGGAAAGGAGCCACAGGTCAGATTTGCACCCTGTTTGCTTGCTTCAAGGACTACAGCCTCTACAAATGGCGCGTGTGCACTAACGACTAGGCCACTGGCGCCCCAAACCTCTTCTCCTCCTATTAGTGACATCCTTATGTAGAATATCAAAGTAATTTCATACCCAAAGAGAAGTGTGGGAGTGAGAAAGAGAATAAAATGTGTCAAGTATGAACCAGTGTGGGTGTGTGGGTGTGTGTGTGTGTGTGTGTGTGTGTGTGTGTGTGTGTGTGTGTGTGTGTGTGTGTGTGTGTGTGTGTGTGTGTTTCTGGTTGAACACACGTTGGTGTGTTTATAAACTCAAAGGCTTTTTGAACCTCAAGAGTTCATTCCCCTGATTAGGATCTCAGAAGGGAAAAGGGACAAAAAGCCCTTCAACTGGAATGTCCGGCAGAGGACAAAGATCTGCCTGCACACAAACCCACACATCCTATCAGAAATGTCAACAGTCCCTCTTCTCATCAGCTTTCCCCTTGATTTTTGTGTGGTTTCTACTTTTTCAAGTTTGCCTCGCTCTCATCTCCTCCGATCAAAGATAGCTGGTTGTTATCAGAGATCCAGAATCCAATCACTCTCACTTCTCATTGTTGGCACTCTAATCCATTACATTTCCTCTGAAGTCCCATCCTTTTCACTGTATTCAACCTTATCCCATTGTCTCTTTCCTCTCACTCCATCCTTCTCCCACTATCTCAAATCCATTCTCATCTCTCACACACTCTCCCTGGATCTCTCTCTAGGATTGTGGAAAGACACCTTATTATTTCTTTAGCTGGTGTTGATAAACAGAAGGCAGGGAAGACACATTTCTGGGCTGACCTAAAAAAGTAAACACTGGAGAGGAAGATTTCTCAGAGCCATAAAAAAGAAGAAAACCAACAAACATGAACAGAAGGTTGAATTGGACTTTAGGAGCAGATTTGAGTTGTTGGAGGTTGAAACAAATCAGAGTATTTGAATTAATATTGTAAGGAGCAACTGAAGTGATAGAATCATTAATGTAACAGACAGACACACAACCTTTAATTTACATTTTTGACTTTTTGGTTATTCTGTGCATGTGATGGAGTGATGGACTTGAAGTTTTGGAACACTTTAACTTAAAATTGAATGAGCTGTTTTCTCTCTTTGTCTTTCTTTTGTCCTGAACCTACAGTACATTGAAAATCGGTGACAATAGATGAACTTTGAATGTGGTTTTGTATTCAATATCAGACCTCAATTGTGTTTCTTCTGCCCTGAGATTTTGGCACCCAATTTTATGACCCTAATAAATGCTGGCCTTCAGTTGTGCTACAATAGCTTGTTGATATTGTAGAAAAATGACATTGATATATCTCCTTTTATTTTAAACATACTCTAAATACATTAACAATGTCAACAGATGACTGCAGTTATTTAAGATAACACTTATTTTTGGCTCTTTGGATTATATTTTTAAGGAGTTCTTTAAGTCTATCCTCTTCTGAAAAAAAAACAACCCCCCCTCCATCTTTATCACACTTGGTTCAGCCCTCTGTCAACTACTCTGACATTGCATGGAAAAGTTCAAAGAGAAAAGTTGGAGAAACCTTTGGTAGAAAAACAACATTCATCCTAATAAAATCATCCCAGAGAAACAAAGATATTTCATTTTTCAAATGAAACTTATGAACACTTACGCACTAAATAATATTGATGGTGACAATGATGATGATGATGGTCACGATCAAAGTTTTGATGCTGATTAGAACTCTCAAGAACAGCTGTCGATGTTGTGCTCTGCCTGTCAGCCTGTGTGTGTCTGATCAGACTTAAAGCTGATCGTTTGCACTTACTGACACTGTTTCCTCCTCTCAAGATCTGATTGTTTTCTTCCTCCCTGATGAACGTTGCTTTGGATAAAAGTGTCTGCTAATAAATTGTAGAATTGTAGAAGCTCCCTGAATTGTACTTCCAAATGTTAAATGCAACTAAAAAGTTGTCGTCTGATATGTTTGAAGTTGTCCTTTGCTGTCATTGCATGTCCTTCAATGTGATTACAGCCTTAATATTAATGTGAAGTCATGCGGTAAGAAATCTACAAAGGCTTAAAAATAAAAATAAAAAAAGATAAGAAATGACAGAGGGAGACTTACATGCTTCCTGTGGCTGAGCTGCTGTCTGTGGGCAGAGAGCCGTTGGAGCGTTCCATCTGGGCCAACCTGAAATAAAAAAGAAATACATCATCAGCGACTGACAATTCAATTAAATCTGAGGTTTTAAAAGACTGTCATCAAAATGCAGAACACCAACTTCATCAAATGAGGATCTCATCACCACAGTAGCACACTAATTACATTTCAAATAATGAAGTGAAGTCTCCAGGATGGTTAAATGAAAAATGACCCCCAAATAAAACCTTGTGCATGCACAGACTGCGGCACGGTCTAATGTATGAGATTTTATGTGTATACACATTTGTCTGTGGGGTAAAATGTTTAAATGTTTCTGGTCCTGGATTCAACCAAAGCAGTCGAGCTAATGAGGCAGCTTCCTCAGATCAAAGCTTGCATTTACTGAACTCTGTAACAGAGACTACAGAGCCAGCCTGCAGATTAAGAACATGATCCACACACTTAACTTCAGGATGATATTGAACCATGGCAGAATAATTATGGAGGGGAGATATATAAGGTAATCATTCCAGTGGTGAAAACTCATAATTGAGTGCCTTTAATTCCCACATGCAAATCTATACGCTGCACATTTATCTGGAATTTCAGCATCTATATTTTAGATCACATTTTTCTTCACAAGGCCAATGTCTGTGTGGCTGCTGATAAAACAATGCAGCTGGGAAACAGGGAGAGAAGGTTAATGGCGTGTGACCAATGGAAGGCTACAGGCTAGATATAGCAGAGCTGAATCAGAAGCCCCTTTATGATAAAAGCTTTGTGTGGAAGGACAGTCTGGGGCTGGTTTGACACAAGTAACCTTTTAGAGAAGATGTGAGATTCATTCAAGAGGCAAAATGAGACTTTTTGTGGGATATAAATATTCAGACACATCTAGGACTGAAGCATGACATGTTTTCAATCTCACAGCAGCACAGCATTAGTTTGTTGATGTTTGTAATGATTTACTGGAGATCTCATGCAGTGTACAGCTGTGTGCTGATGTACGCAGCAGGATTGCTGCGAGTGGGTGTTCAAAAGCAGCTTGAAGGCGAGAAGCTGCTGAGCTAATGTTGCCAGCTACATAGACATGGATGGCTGCTTGTTTTCTGAGATCACTCCTGGAGCACACTTTCACATTCTTCTGACATTTATTGTAAGCGAACACCACCGGAGAAACAGCACATACACACTGTTCAACTATATATTTTATGAATGTTGTTGTTTACATTTTGCCTGATGCCATACAATAAAAAAGTGAGCAATATGCTACTAAAGCATCATGACACTTATTATGCCACAACAGCACATTTCAGCTTTACCCTCTGTTAACTGAAAATATCCAGATATGTTATTCTTGTTACGTTAATTAAAAAGTTGAAGCTGACATTTACGGCTTCATATTTAAAGATACATTAAACTCTTTGTTCAACATTTGTTTCTTTAGAGTCATGGCTGTGACAGAAACACACATATTATTGGCTGCGCTTATCATCTGTACTGGTGCTGTTGGAGGGGAAACTGCAGAATAACACTTTTGCCATCATTGCACCCTGAAGCAGGTTAAGATTACAAATAGAGGCTAAATTCTTATTTTTTTCTCATGTTGTTGGACACATGCTTTCTCATTCTTTCTGTCTTATAAATGTCAAGCTCTAACATGCTAGATCACAGTGCCAAAATAACCAATACATTACTGTGTTTTATTGTATTTATTTTTTGTTTATGTTTGGCTCAGTGTCAGATTTAGAGCTTTAAAAAAGCAAAAGAGCAGGGCGTCTTCTGCAGTAGAACACTTTTCCTTTTCAAGAAGCACAGCAGCATTAAACAACGACATGCAACATTATTTGAATTTATGTTAGCCTGAATTTATGTTTAGCAAGCTGACTGTGTAGTGTAATAGGCACTTCATCAGTTCAATTATTCTTTAAATGTTTCCTTAAAACCTTGAACTTAGTGTGTGTATTTTATGTTTTTTTTAATTGACTTTGGTTTATTAAAAAAATCAAAATATAAAAAAAAGTCCAGGTTTATGCTGATAGTCTCATCTGCTTCTATAGTAAGAGGCATCAATTTTAATTTCAGTCTGTAACATTGAATAGATTCATCAAAAGATTATCGTTGCATTGCAATATATTTTTAATAGCAGGCTAAAGGCTGATATGGCTCTTATAAGATTTTTGAGAGTTATAAAAAAAGCAGGAAATTATTTTTTTCAAGTAATTAGCTAACGTAATAAAAAACACTGCAAAGATCTTTAAA
Organism: Labrus mixtus; assembly: GCF_963584025.1. Lineage (NCBI taxonomy): Eukaryota > Metazoa > Chordata > Actinopteri > Labriformes > Labridae > Labrus > Labrus mixtus. Next base: position 11,926,216 of record NC_083623.1, on the reverse strand, counting down.
GGGTATTTCTTTTTCTAAATTTGCCCATTTAAACGCAGTTAGAAATGTGTTATATGTGCCCTATGTGGCACCTGAGATGATGATAGTGATATAATAACGATCAGAGGATGCAATGCGTACCTGCTGGCATACTGCTCTATCCTGGAGTGGGTGTCATCATGAGAGAGCTGAGGTGACTGAGACAGCCTGAAAATGAATGAGGTAATGAAGACGAATGAGATTCAGCATGCCCACACAGTCTCATTAACACACCAGGGATTCACACAAACATGCACACACACTCGTACACACACACACTAATGGCCCCCTTCACAACATCACCTAAAAAAAGAAAAAAATCTGAGGATCCTAGAGAAAGAAATAGAAGAGTGGGATGATCTACAGAGCAGGTGGATGGTTTTTGACAGCCGCTGTAGGGGTGAGCAACTGAATGCTAGTCGGATGCGTTAGAGAAGAAGAAAATGAGGGTGAGGAGGAGGAGACAGTGGGTATGTTTTTTCGGTTGCATGTTCAGCCAGCGGATTAGGCAGGCAGGCGGCATGCAGTGCAGTCATGGCTTATTGGGATCGAGGACTTAAGGGTGGAGGTGAGTGAGGAGGAAAGAGGAGTGAAGGAGGTGTCGTTAGAGGGCATTCCGGTCTGGTGACGAGGCTGGTGTGGTTGCTGGTGTCGAAGATACTCACTCATACTGCTCCGGACACATGCTGATGAGGGTGACAGGGCTGTAAGAGAACCGGAAGGAGAGAGGGAGGGCGGGGAGGGAGGGGAGGTACCACAAAACATTTCAGGGTCAAAACCACTCAGTGGCTCGGAGAGAAAAAACACAGCAGGTGGAGGAAGATGTGGAGGGGAGAGACTGTAAGACATCAGACGGAAGGAATGTAAACAGTCAGCGAAATGCACAACACATGCGGTTGTGATTATCCTCAGTGACATTATTTAAAATCTGCGTCAAAGCAGATTTGTGACGCAGTAAATGTGCATCTTGTTGGTCCGTGTTTGAAGGGTCAGGATGAGTAAGTGGACCTGGCAGCACTCTGTAATATAACGAGGTAGTGTGTATGTGTGTGTGTGTGTGTGTGTGTGTGTGTGTGTGTGTGAAAGCTTCACAGGAAATGGGTTGATCATGTCAGTTGACATTGCTGCTGTCACACACACTTTATTTAATTGGTTTTTACAAATCCCCCTGCATACACAATGATATGGCCCAAATTCGCTCCTTTTCTCATCTATTCCATGAGGATTTATGGAAATAGCTCGCTAGCAAACACACAAAAATACACTTTTTTTTATAGTCAATCTGCTATTGAGAACATCATGAGATTTATTTGTGTACAGGAAGGAAGTCATAATTCTTCCAAACTAACAATATTAGGTTACTATGAGTTTTTGACTTTCCTATAGTATTGTATAGCTTAAAAAAAAACTTTTCAGCCACCTAGCTAACGGTCATAATGATAGCGATATTAATGTTTATGCTAATATTTTGGACTTTTGTCTGACCATGTTTTTCAAATACGTTATTTTGGCTTGAAATAAGGGCTGATGCACTCCAGATTTTGACCGTTCATTGTTTTTTTTAAAAGGCCGAAACAATCACCAATGAAGATTTTTCACATACACTGGAATTGTACATCTTGGAAGAAAGCAGTATGACAATATAAAAGCATTTAAGCTTCCAAAAGTGATCATGACGTCAGAGCAAAATACCAACCAGAACGCCAATATCATCAATAGTCGTGTCTTAATGTTATTTGAGAAAATGTCTGGCTCTTATCCTGTTGTTATTGCAGCTTTTCTCAGATATTCGGAAAATAAATTGCTTTTTTCTGAACAAACGATAAACAGACATAAATAAATGTGTTTGTTTTTCACAGAGAAGTCTGGATTGATATTGTTGGATTTTTGACCACTTTTCTCCCCGTGCTGCAGTTTCCACATTTAAGGGAATTTCACAGGGTGACATGCCGTTTAGTGGGTGTATTTCTCACAGCACAGTCGCAGTGCTGGAGCTGCAAGGAGAATGTAAAATTTAGTGTGGAATAAAGATGAGAAAAGACCAGGGTCAACAGGGAGAATGAGGTAACTAGTTAGAGATGATGGCTTGGGATTTTTACCCGTCCTTTTCAATTTTTTGCATTCAATATGCTCATTTTGTTCTTCGGAAGAAAGTGAGTAATCATCCGAGCAAATAATGGACAGCCTGTAGATAATAGTTGGTATTCCATTCACCTGAATTTGTCAGACCCGCATTCAGTGACACGACTTTAACCTTCAACTTTCACTTTAACCTTCAGACTGTTGCACATCAAAATAAGCAGTTTATAGGGAAGAGAGTAACACAAGGGGAGAAAGGTGAATTAAAGCATAAAAAAAATGAGTGAGGGAAAGGAGGAGACAGAGGGAGGGGAATAATCATGACAGCAGAGACCTTGGGTTTCTGACAAATGTGGCTGCTGTAAAGACTGTGTTTGGTCGAAGGCTTGTTGAGAGCAATAACAGGGTCCAGAGCACTGTTCACATTACACTTCCACTGCTAGTGAGACAGAAGTCTGAGCTGGCTGAGCTGCTGTATATTAACATTAATCAGATAGCATGCTAGAAATACTAGAAAGCATTATTCTTTTAAATGAAATAGATACTGCATCCAATACTTGATCTTAATAAGCTGAAACAGAGTGAGTCAAAGTCTTTCAGAGAACACATTCAGTGCACCATGAGTTAAAAAATCCTGGTTACAAATAAAATAAACCCACTAGTAACCCGTAAACATGAGCAAAAGGGTACTTCTTTTTTCTAAAAAAGCTGCCTACTTGAGGCTACTTAAGAAAACTTGGAAACACTGACTGAGAAACATTGGAAAGCACTAGCCCTAAGAGGTGATGCCTTTCACCTTCTACTCTTGTATTTGTAAAAGCCCCGCAGCATGTGTTTCACTGCCTTTTCAGAGTTTGTTTGTTTCTCTGCTAAATGCCCTAAATGTTTTTTTTAAAAATCCACTTAGTCCGTCATGCTGCTGTAGTCACTCTGTCACATCCAGCACTGCTCCTCTCTGCTGTCCCTGTCCTCTCTTTACTCTGTCAGCGATAAAAGACCATTTGCCCGCGCTGACACCTCAACCTGTCTGTCAGAAACACAGCTAAGAGGGACGCAAAGAGAAGCATTTGAGTGTAGGAGTGTCTATTACAGATACTGTACAGATGAGTGGGATAATCCGGTTTATATCTTTTGCATGAAGTACAAACGTAATAGAGTCTTCTTATGAGGCATTTGTATGTGCAAATGTAAATAATGTAAAGAAGAGAATCCAATATGTTCTTTGGTAATTTAAGTTAGTAATTTAGAGGCAATTTAACAACTTTGTTTGGGTGGATTTTGGAGCAAACTTACATGAAAAATATGATGTTATGAATTATTTTACTATTTTCCAGTTCAGTATACATTTCCAATTGTTTTGTTGAGCTCGCAAATGACAGATAGTCACACTGGGAATTGTCTCTCTTTTTTTTTTTACTTTTTCTTTCCCTTCTGTTACAATAATAAAACTATTTTAGAGATGAAGAAGAAGAAAAAAAGGGAAAAAATAATAATAATTTGGCCTCTAATTTTCAAACTCACTTACAAACGCATCAACCTCTCCGCGAGGTCGAACATCAGGTTACGTGTGGTGAGTGGGAAACCTCTAGAAAGGTTCTTTTGCATTATCAAATATAGCCGTGACGAATCAAAAATCCTATCTGCCGTGAAATGAGGCAAAGATCTAAGTGGGAGGTGAGAGTAGGTGGTGTTTTGCTCTCTCAAGGTGGAGAGAAACAGAGTGTGGGAGGAATTAAAAAAAGGGAAATGATGATCCCCGAGTGTAAAGAAAAGAGTGAAAGACAGTGAGTGAGTGCATTAGCGAGGGCAATTATACAGCAGACAATCTCATTTTCTCTTCTGCTGCTACACTCCAACTTTTAAAAGTTTGATTTGTTAAGACCACCAACAGAGGCTGACTATAAAGTTTGAGGAATGTTTCCAGGTAATATCTGTTACATTTTTAAAAATGTATCATTGTTTTAAAACCAATTTTATTTTGAAATACACCCATTTATCAGATTTACAAATACACAAGGTATTCAAGTTGAGAAAATTAAGGAAACAGATCATATTTCCATTGAAATAAACATGGCAGCATATGCTTTGATGTTTACCTCATCTGCATAATTCCTCTTTTCAAGCAGCGACCTCGACCATGTTCTCGTTCCAACAAAAATCTATTTCAATTTAGGTCACAGTGTTCATTTTAGCGGAAATGTAGATGGCAAGAACCACAAAACTGTGACAACTTCTGAAATGAATGCAACATGCTTAGCATTTCTTAACATAAATTCTACATGAGGCCGGATCTTATAGACAGTCTGAAAGCCTGTGGCAACATGTGGATCCTCCACAGCTTACAGTAGAAATTGCAATAAAATAAGATGGAAAATGATGACCATGAAATGCTCCTAAGTATCTGGAGTCCAATTCCCTACTTCCATATTTCCAAATATGTCTTGCAATTTCTCTACAATTCCTCTACTTTTTTAAGGCATTTATCAGGCAGACATCTCCGAGGGAGTTATTTTTCAGCAAGGAGGGGAGGCAAGGATGAAGTGCGGTGGGAGGTGAGGAGGAGGACGGGCAAAAATGGGAGAGATGAAAGAGAGAGTGCAATCCATCTGAGAGGTGACTGTGTGCGACTGCATGTTGGGGGGGGGGGGGGGGGGAGAACCATCGCAAAGGAACAGGTGAGTCATTGTGAGTGCACACATGAACAGTTTTGGGTACAGTCAAGGCGCCAAATTACATTTGACAAAATAAGGGCATGATGAGGAGACGGTATGAAAACAGATAAATGGATGACATGTAGAGCATAGCACAAACACACTTAAACAAAGAGGGCCAGTCTTGGAGCACGTTGGACAAACAGTCTGATATCTGTAAGATCCACATTTCAGAAAAAACACGCTCCAGAAGGTGGGGGGAAAAAGGAGCCTGTCTGGGGGGTCTGCATAATGTGGACCTAGCTAAACGACTCTCCAGGGGGATTTACAGCTGGCGGGAGCAGGGACATAAATCAGGCGTAGTCACTGAGTCTGGTTCCGCAGACAGAAGATCTAAAGTGCAGTAAATAAACACATTAGCTGAGAGGGGAAATTAACACTCTGCCCAAACTGTAACCTGAGTTTGTGTGTGAGTATTAGCATCAGGTTGTAGACTTTTCTTAGTCTGTGACCTCAGGGCATTCATGACACGATGACAAATTTGACAGTTTGATACGTTCGAGGAGCATTTTATCAATTTTTAAATGTCAAAAACAGTCATATGGAGCACGACTGCGCCAGTAAGAGGTGATGTGAAAATTTCTTTTGTGGCTTTTGAGAAGCTTTGTCATGTCTAAGAAAGAGTCACTGAGTAACCCACTGGGAGCAAACTTTGAGAGAAGTAGCTTTACGGAGGAGGGAAGTTTTTAGTTAGTTCTTTAGTGAGTCTCAAGGTTTTTGGAGTTTCTTAATGTTTTTGTAGTTCAATTGTAAATCTATTGTGGCCATCAAATACACTGCAACGGCCCAATCAACTTAGAAATTAAGAAAGACGAGCCTCGAATAAAGCTCATTAACAAAAACAAAAAGTTTGGAGCGCTAGCAGAAAGTTTGCTCTTGTCGCAGACTGATACATCATTTGACATCACAGCTTAAGCAATAAGCTTTTTTGGAGTCACAGTGGAATCAATAATTAATGTTACAAGTTCTAATCCTGTCTCTGGTTGTTCATTATTCTGTTAGCTCTTGTTACATGCCAAAAATATGTCTCGATTATTACTTCTCTCAAGCAGCTAAATGTGAATCAAACGGCCAATTATATAACAACAGACTTTTCCATTGATTTAATATTTGCAACGGCTAGCTGAGCAATAGCACTTTGTTTGGATGTCAGATAGCAAGAATATTTCCAAAAGACTGTTATGAATATGCTGCGATGTATAATTTCCCTACAAAGCCATGCCTGCTTTCAAGGGATTCAATCACATTTGAAGGACTTGATCAACATCCCTCTAATAGCTCAACCCTAAACAGACCTAACTGTGTTCAGAGAGAGTTATTGATCTGTTCCTTAAAGACACACAAGTGTTACTTACGTTTCCAAGTTGTCACCCTCCAGAACTGTCTGGACTGGCAGGTAACCGAGACGAGGATGTTTGGCAAAGTACTTCTTCGACCGGAATTTGTTCTTCAGCACTTTGGTGAAATCTCGCATGTCCTCCCCTGATGTTGTCTACAAAAGTGAGAAAGACAAAGACCAAGAGAGATTTCAAAAGGCTTCTTTTACTGAGTTTTCTTTTTACAGTGTGTCTTTGTGCATTTTGGCTGTCTCTGGTGCCACACATATATAAGCAGAATATGCATTGGAGGGGAAGAGAATGCGTTTTGTTAATTAGATACTTAGCAAAGGTGTTTCTCCTGCAGAAGCCGTTTCTGCCTCGCAAGCACAACAACAAATTACTTCAGCAGTGTGACTGGAGAGGGAGAAAATCCCTTTGCAAACGATTCAGACGACAACAACACACACACACATTTACACACACAAACACACACATATACATCTCTCACAGTTGACATATACGGCTAAATGAATAGTCTCTAATGAATTCACATGGCTTATAGACTAATCCACACAGAAGATGCTAGCTTATGCAGAGCAACAGCAATTACTAAACATTTGTAATAACACTGGAGAAGAAGCTGTGCAAGTGTATGAACATGTGTGTGTGTGTGTGTGTGTGTGTGTGTGTGTGTGTGTGTGTGTGTGTGTGTGTGTGTGTGTGTGTGTGTGTGTGTGTTTAAAGACAGCTCTTTACTTATTTCTCTTTAAATGTAATTATTTGCCTTTATATGAAAGTAACAATGTAGAGATGTTTAGATGATTGGAATAAGGAAAGTCAGGGTTAGGAAATGCAACAGATGTCTCCTGCTTGTATCAGAGTCGCTCACGTTATAGTTATATATTGTGCCTCATAACCACGGCGCCTGCAGATTGTCCCCTGATGTATTGTGACGCTGAAAAGATACTGAACAACAACATCTCCACTTGGTGCAAACACTGAAATCGCAGTAATCAATACAGCACAGCACCAAATCTTGCGTGTTCAATATCACAGAAGAAGCCCATTGGAACTATGAAAATGCTGCTCCTATAAAAAAAACGAAAACCCAATAAAAGAAAGCAATATTGTAGCGATAAAATAAACAGTACAACACAGATGAGAGAAAGAATCTTATAAACGGCTGCACAGAGTCTCACAAAAACAACTCTCAGTCTCTAACTCTCTTCAAATTCTGTTTTTTTTTTTGTGTCGCAGCATTATTCAATACGGACTTTCGATTTTCAGAGGCATAAAACTGAAACACAATTTGGTTTTCCACACAGGGAGAAGAGTACATTTGAATTATGATACCTATTTCTTTTAAGAGAAAAAAAACTTGACTTTCCCTTTCAGCTCTGAATTGTGAGATTTAAAGGAAGAATGTGCAACGTTTTAACCCATAATTACAGCAGACATCAAGTCTATCCTGTGTAAATGTCTCTCTGGGTCATGACTGTCTAAATGAGTGAAAACTCGAGTCCCACCAGCGACAAAAAGTCGCACATTCTTCTTTTAAAATGATCGGTTGATTTAGATGAGTTTTGATTTGATGCCCTCTGGTAGATGTTGAAGATGAAGGTCTTTGAGACTTATTACTGGTTGGAATGAATAGATCTGTGTGATTTTCTACCAGTCCAATAGAGCTCGGTTTAGTTGGATTTGCAGTGATTAGAAATGTAAAAATTCACATAATAGAACATTTGTGAAGGGATTGAATTCAAAGCTTTTTGTGTTTCTCTTGCTTCTTCTCTACATGCATTCCAGTATTGATTGTATTTACTTCTCTGGATGCTTCAGGTCACTGTTTGTGCCAAACATGAGCTTTTGCATCGGTCTATTGTGTTTGGCACTGCAGTCTTTAATCATTCGCTTGTATTGGGCTCCATTTGGCTCCTGTTCCCTCTATCTTCACACATCCTGAAATTGTGTAAGTTGAAAAGCCTGCAGACATGCTGCTGCCACAGCCATTCTTCAAAGACGTGATGGTGATAAGTTGGGACTGCTTTCTGGCAGAAACTGAGCTCAACATTAAAGCTGATAAGTTCAAATATTTGCTGAGTCAGTGCATTAGATCTTTTTCCTCTCCGTTTCTCACATTAAATAACAGCTGCTTCCCTGCTGCTGCTATGAACTTTCTTTCAACTAAATCCTTCCTGCATTTCTGATTGTTTAGAAATGTTTAGTGTCTACAATATTGTCTAATAATGTTATTGTGGCCACTGATATACACATGTAAAAAATAATCACATCATTGAAGTAGCTACAGAAGTTTTGCAAACAGTTCAGGAAAATGTAAAGTTATATAGAATAACATTGTCTGTAATGAAGGGCGGCTTTTCTTTTTAATGGCTTTTCACTTTATGGAGTTGTGTACAAGTCAGAATTAAAAGATTCTGTTTAATTCACACTGATGTAAAAATCTGACGCTGCAAAATATGGAAAAAGTCGAGAGGAAACGTTTAAGGCTGTTTATTGAGGATCAGTAAAACTTTGAGAGTGATTAAGGCCCCCCTTTAGCCGAGTAATAATCTTTTAGCAACATTTTAAGTGTTGGTTGCAGCGGCAAAGCTGAATTTAAGATAATGTTTCTCAAAGTTGTTGCAGGCAGCTGCCGGGCATCTTAACTCAGGGAGGAACGATCACTGATCCCAACAGCTCCTCCTCCAGAGTCAATATCTATCCCATTTGTGAAATTGAAAAAGCAAATTAAAAAACAGAAATGAGAAACGTCTCCACTTGAGTCACTCAGAGTTTGACGTTTAGCAGTATTGAAACTAGTGGGCCCACAAGTGTGCCATCCTAATTGAGAAAGGAAGCAATGTTCAATTTCGCCGCGCTCCCCCTTTTCTAATATTCTGCTCTCCGCACGGTAGTAAAGTGAAATATTGCTTTCTGGCAGAAAAGATAAAAAGAGACCTCAGAGAGCCATGAGTATTTTACCATTTGTTCAAGTAAATTAAAATGAAGTCAGAGGTCTGACGAGGGCTTTGGAACAAGGGGAAGAAATCAGCTGAGCAGAATGTAAGATGTTCGGTCATAGGGAAGGAGAAATGTCAACCTATCTTAATAAAAGTGAGAAAAAAAAAAAGACTCACCACCCAAGAGTGGACTTCATCCAAACCTCCCGCAAAGTTAAATATTAAACATTGGGGTTCTGATTTGTTGAATAGTGAGTATAAACTCGTGTAGGGGTTGGGTGTGTGTCATTTTTGATTTGATAGGCAGGTTGAGGTCTTTCACAATCACTTACGCAAACTCACAACATGCATACGAGACATCTCAAGATCCACATTGAAAGGCCTCCATGTGTCTGCACTCCTCTTAAGTTTGGTCTGTTTTTCAAATTGAGGTCAATCTTCATGCCACAGCGAATAATGAAAGAACCTGTTCCACTATGCACAATGGAAAGTCCAAAAAGAAATGTTTTTTTCTTTTTTGGAAGAACAACTCGACTCAAACTTATTGATCTCTGTGCCACATCCTCAACCTTTACAAAGAATTGGGATGCAGACTGTGAGCCAGGTTTTATAATGGTGTTCAAGAAATGCAAGTGTGGGATGTATGTGCTGTTTCAAGTACTGGTAATACAAAGATGACGGATGGTTGAGCCGAAAAGGAAACCAGGTGGAAACTAAATGGATGATTTTGGTTGGTTGTGCGACTCTCTGAAAAGGGATCGCTGGGTTAATGCTTCTGACTTTGTATTAAAGTTTACTCTACCATGCTGTTACTATACAGGTATTTAAACTATTTAAAAAGTGAGTGTCTGACAGTTATGTATAAGTTGTATAAGTTAAAGTTTATCAGAAGCCACTACATCATTTAGCTAAGTATAACATTTAGAGGAAGGATTATGAAGCCTGTGAAGTCAGAGGTAATAGTTATAACTTTTGTTGGAAAGGCGACATGGCCAACAGTAGAAATACAGCATTCAAGTAAAAAAAAACAAAAAACAAATCCACTAGGAATGTGTTTGTGCACTGATTTGACAGCCGGAAAGTTCCACACCTCACTCTTGCAGCACACTCCCTGTCCGTGATGCCTTTCTGTCAAAACGTCCAAACATAAACTCACTACTGCTTTTCAATAGAAGTCAATCTTTGCAGCTGGATCCCAAAATCTTGTGAAAGCCTTTCAATGGGTGAAAAGTGTAGCTCTCCTTATTCTTTATTCTTCTTATCTTAATTTGCAAGCCATAAAAATGACAAAATATAATGGAAAAATCTGTATTAATGAACTGCTCTAATAACCAAAGTCTGTGGGTTTAAATGCAGGTGAATTCATTAAGAGGATCAGAGTTGGGCGCGCATGGAGAATAGAGGCATAAGATGATTTGTGGGAGTGTGAGTGTGAGTTAGTTCCTCACCGGTGTGCAGTACTCCACCATGGGGTAGTTGAGCTTGTGGCCTTTGGCGGTGCGCCCGGAAAAGAAGCAGCTCTGACATACATCGTAGTTGAAATGCTTCAGACTGCGATACCTACAGAGAGAAAGAGGGAGAGAGAGAGAGAGAGAGATAGACGGTGAGAGAGATAGTGAAGAGAGTGAAGAGAAAGAGAGAGAGGGATGGGAAAATTGTGATAAGCGAGGAAGTGGAGTGTGTAGACTATGTCACTTTCATGTCTTTAGGCTGAGTATGTGTGTGAGCCCTACATCATGACTCATCTCCAGGCTACACTTGGGCCTCCTGGAGAGCTGTCAATTTCCACTGTCACTTTGTCTCACACTCCTCCACACCCACACACACACACACAAAATACACACGTTCAAAAACAGTCTCAATATGCTGACAGTGTGACATAAAGTTGGATTTCCACCAAAACACAACAACGTGACGACAACAGTCGAGGATGTTGTCCTCGGCGGCAGCAGCTGTAGCCAGGAGGCCATTTAGCAGCTAAATAGAGACAGGAGCCATTCAGACATAATAGCTTTAGTCTTTTATCTTTCTCTCCTCTCCGCTTCCCCCCAAGGTGAGCTGACTGATGAGCTATGAGAGACGGCCATATATCAAAGGATGCAACAGCGCACACAACACCAGCGAGCGAGCTGCACCATTACTCGCTGACATGCAGCGTATTACGGCGAGGAGGAGCTGATGATTCACCTTCGGAGCGGGAAGTGATGAGATGGTCATTAATTAATGAGTTTATCTACAAACAACTTTGGTTAATTATGAGATCTGTAATGTCTGGACTCCTGAGGTCACATCCTCCTATCTGTTTAAAAAAAAAAGGTTTGTCATACTGTGCAAAGGTTTAGAGTTTACAAGTTTTAAAAGATCAACTTAAATAGGTATTGAAATTAAATCAAAGGATTGATAGATGAAGCAGCAATCTGGATTATCTGAATGATTCATTTTCATTAGGTATTTGTGTACTAATTTTTTTTATTTCATTAGTTTTTTTTTAAGTTTGTTTTGCAATTTTTCCACATAACAGCCCTGGTTGCAAATCTCTAAATCAATGTTGCAGAAGAAGGAAACAAGGCATGACCTGACAGAATGCAAAACACTACTCAAACAGAAAGGAAGGTCAATATACCAGTCCATACACACTGTGAAGGTCTTTGTCTCACTGCCATTTTGTAGCAGAAGCTATTAATTGTAAATTATAGCTGGCAGGTCCAACATGAAAGTTAACATGTAAACAAAGCGCACGCTAAGTACCACAATGCTTGACTGCACAGGAAATGGTGCGTGCAAAATGTGGCTCGTTGGCTTGTTAACAATGCTGCAAAATCTGTAGCAGTGGATTTGACATTTATCAAACAACTCTGCTGACATGTTATCCTTTAAAAATCCAGCCTGACTTTGCGGATGATCCCATGTACCATGTTAGTAAAAAGGAAAAAAAAAAGACATTCTTGCTAGAAAAAAGGAAAAAATGCCTGCTAAGCATATCTTACTCCCTCTTCTTCTGTTGCTCCCAGCCTTTGGCTCTTGCAGTCGCTCCCTCTCATCGATCAATGACACAACTTGGGAGACGTGTCCTTCATCAAATGTCTGACTGTATTTCTCTTTTTGCTGGCAAAGCATCTGATCTGAAGGACCACCGTGCCACTCTGCTACTCGAACCACATAAAACCTCTTCCTGCTTAACCTTAAAAAAAAATCCTCACAGAGGCACATATATCTTTCAGCTCATATCTTTCTTTACATGTTGTTCCTATATAAAACAAAAGCTGAGGAACAAGCTGAAACAAAGGTAGCTATTGTTGTTTGTCTACGTGTGAGTGAATGCCAATCCTGCACAGTATCAGAGGGTGGTCTGTTATGAATTGCTTGCCAGCCAATCGGCTCCTTTGTGATCTTTGTGAATGTGTCTGTGCACAGATTGTTTGTGTGTGAGCGTGTTGTGTTTGTGAGTGTGTTTGGTATTTAGCCAGTGGTGTATCAGCTGTTGACATTTAGATAAATGCCTGCCCTCCAGAGCAGAGCTGCCCTTTATGCTCAACCAGGAGAGAGAACAACGCAGAACGTGGACACATTTGGTGTTTCGTCTGTAGCATGTGTTGCAGACTTGTTTCGTTTTTGTCTTACCTGAAGCCAACGATAGGACACTCCTTGCAGATGTTACACTTGGCCTGATGTTTGGCCGTCTCTGCCGCGGCGACTCTGTGCAGGACTGGAAGCCAAACCATGGACTGCGGCTCCAGACGCATCCAATCAACAAACTGACGGGGCTCCAACTCCACCTTATTGGTCACCTGGCAGAAACAAAGAGGGTATAAGCTAAGAGCCTTTAAATCAAAAAAAAGTTTAGAAATCCTGTGACGTTTACAGTGTCTCTACACGGCTGATAAACTGCACATGGAGGAAAAAATGAGCACACCATCATTCAGAGAAAAGACTGAGGGGCTATAAGTCTATGCTTATTAACAAACGCCTAATAAAGATGCAGACAAATTTAAGATGACCATACATATTAAAGTGATGGTTCCCTCGGGCACATTATGGCTTTGAAATGTGGGGGAGACAAAATCATTTTTATGAGCTTCTTTTTCATGTTTATTGGTTGAAACATCTAATAATAAACATTGATTGATTTCAACACCCTCGCTGCCCTCATCCTTCTCAGCCCATAGCTCTGCCCTTAGCTAAAAGCCGTATTTCTCAACGCAGCTCTGAAATAACACCCACAAACACCTACTCTTAACTTCTTATCTCAACTTTCGGAGGTGTAATTGTTTATGTAACTTGCACTTGCAACGAGCACTCAAGGCTGTGAAACTTTCACATGGTGGTTGTTAGCTAAAGAAATCAAAGATGACCTTTCCATCATCTCTGACTCGCTCAAAGGTCAACAAGCGTAAGGAGGAGCAGGATGCATTTGAAATAAGGAGAAAACAATCAAAAGGTGCAGGGAAAGTTTCGCTGCGCATTTTCTATGCCTCTGTGTGATTCTGTGATGAGGACTTCTGTTGAACTGTTTTGGAGCAGCCTATCAAAAAAGGTCACGTGACTTAAACTGGCGACAGCTGTCTTGAAAAGTTTCTATCATAAAATTCACCACCCGTAAACTTTTAATTTTGCAAAGCTGCAAAAGCTTCATCTTCTTCTTTTTTTTTTTTTTAATTTCAAGGTACAAGCTGCAAATTTTCACACAACACTTAACATTTGAGAAGTGTTGTGTCATGAACAGAATGTTTACAGTCCATAAGAGGAATCAGAGCGGAAAGACACTCCGCTCCAAAGATCAATTCTGTTAATGTTTTACTCGCAAAGGCAGTCATTTAGTTTTATGTCCTTTGAATTACAGGTCCAAACTTTAACAGGATAATTAAGAGTCATATTCACAATTAAGTGTGGGTTGAAGCGCAAAAAAAAAGATGACTTTAGGGGTTACAAGTTGAGAATTGAGAGCGCTGCATATGAACTTTTCACCCTGATAACACCTCGATTAACTTTTTACATCCTCCAACTTCTTGTCCGACCTTCCCACTGAACAATCAGAGTCTCTCCTCTCTCATACACCTGCTCATCTTCGGCGTCCACCCCTCCTCTGTGCCATCTAACGGCAGATTTATTGCCCGCGCAGATTAATTACTGCAGAGAGGAGATGGCTGAAAGGACGCCTGGATAGACGGGTGGATGGATAAATGAAGGAGAGTGACAGAGGAAGAGGTTGTATTTATGACGGCGGGACTCGTTGATCGAGGGTCTATTAAACCAAACGACTAGGGTGACTTCGCTCTCACCAGCATGGCAGACGGACACACAGGTGCCACAGGGCTTTACTTGTGTGTGTTTTTTACAGCCTGGTTTGTACCTGCCTAGTTAGAGTGATGGAACAATTAATGAGCAACTGGACAACAGCTTTGGGATATCTGTGTGCATGAGGAAGGATTGTGCGTCTTTGCCTCTATGGAGAAAAGGCGAGCGAGATAAGGTTTGAAGCTGCACTACTCTGCTATTTTCAGAGGTGCAGCAGAAGAAATCACTTAAATTTATAGCATCCAAATTTTAATGTTTAGCTCCCATTTATGACTGCTGGAGCATGAGCCAGGGGAGACAAGAGTGAACTAAAAAATAAAAAAAATGAAACAGCGATCCACAGGGGGGGACCAAGACATCATTAAATGCCAGGAACGTCCAGAGATAAACTCTGGGAAAGTGGTTAGCCAGCTGCAGTAAAACACTAGAGGACGGCCAGCAGACGACTGGAGGCCATTTCAGGCTTCACGGTTGGTCAGCAGAGCTTAAAATATTGAGGCTATTTTGCAGGATTGGGAGAGGCAGCTCTTAGATGGCTGGGAAATGTAGAGGAGACTGGGGTGCATAATGGCAATTAGCTTTTAGAAGATGCAACAAAACTTAATCTGGCACAGTACTGATTGCCTGCCAGATATTGTTAGCAGTGACGTCACCGATTTGAATGATTCTGAGCATTTTGATACATGAAGCTTAAACGTTTGTACGTACAGTCAGGTAGTATGCATTCTTTCTGAAGCTTGTGATTTTCAGCTTTGGAAAACTGTATCAAACAGGTGCAAAGTCATGTCACAATTATATTTAATCTCCATGGGTATAAGAAATGGATGCATAGCTTTATCTTTATTTCTGATTTAGTTAAGATAAAATATGTTTGAATGCAACAGGTTAAAGGTGATCTTTATTGTCAACACCATAGATGAAATGTGTGGTAAAGCACCGGTTAAAAAAGGACCCAATACAAAATGACAACATCATTAGAAAACAACAATGGCACATTTAAATAGAAATCCAGACCTTGTGCCCACATGCAAATTTGTTGGGGTAGTACAAAGAATGCAGGCAGGGTGCTAATTACTCTCAATCAATAGTACTCAGGATGAATGAGATGTGGGGTCGTGTAGTGCTACCAACAGATGCCCTGAAGTGGCAGTCTGAGGTCAGAAGCTCAAACTCTTCCTGGAGTGAAATGTCCTGACAGTCAGATAAATGGCATCAGACCCCCAAACATCTAAATGACCAATGGCTGTCCCTGACACCTCGCTGGGATCTTTCTTTTCACAAGACTTCCAAGTTTCTTCTAATAGGACAACATTGACCAAGTGGTTATTTGGAATTGTGATTTCTGATTATCTCAGAACAACATAACAAGGGCATATCTCACCATTAAGCTTTGCTGGACATTTTGACGCACCAGTAGTGTGCTTTTTATAAAAAATGAACAACATATTTTAATCCCAGGTAGTACATTATCATTCCCTTTTATAAAAGTGACAAAGGGCTTAGTGATCATGTTTTTATTTTATTTTGTAGAAAAGAC
This sequence comes from Labrus mixtus, assembly GCF_963584025.1. Classification (NCBI taxonomy): domain Eukaryota; kingdom Metazoa; phylum Chordata; class Actinopteri; order Labriformes; family Labridae; genus Labrus; species Labrus mixtus. The sequence goes on along the minus strand of NC_083623.1, from coordinate 11,910,297 downwards.
GTATTAAACCAAGCTACAAAGTCCCCTGACACTGTCCCATGATCGGTTTCTCCCTCTCCGAGAAGGCTAACCTACTGTATTCAGAGCCCTGCATCTCACTGAAGGACAATACTCTACAGTAGTAGGGGGGAACCAACCAGTAGTCAAAACTCCAGGGGAGGGTCCAGGTAGAGAAAATGTATGTCCACAAAATCCATGCATTGAGAGTTTGTTCCGCTCAAAAATAAGAAAATAAGAAAAGCCTGACAGCCCCTACAAAATAAATTATTTTAAAAATGTAAAAATAAATAAAAGCAATCCTTATGGACCTGTACAAGAGTTTAATTTTTTTCTGTCTTGGACCAACTTTGCAAACCATTCACTAACTACTTTCTGATCGTGTTATTGCTGCAAGAAAAGCCAAGGTGATGTCTTTAAATGTCTTGTTTACTCTGAGTAACAGTCCAAAATGTACTGTAGTTTAGCAGCAAATATTCGGATCTGTGAGGCTGGAAGGTTTGATTTTTGTTTGCCATTTTTCTCAAATTGGTTTAAGTGATTTCAAACTTTAAAAAACTGCAAAAAGAAAAATCTAAAAAGATTTGATCCCCATGCCTGTAATCCATTTGGTATTAGGAACATTATAGGATTACTCATCCCCAGGCTTATGTACTTATACAGTTTATGCCTGTGTGTTTGAGTTCACTGACATGTATCCGTCAGTGCACATCTTCATCCTCGTGTTTGTTTGTGTGTGAACCTACATGCTGGAAGCAGCTGCGGACGCTTGGTTCGATGTTGGAGCCTCCGAAGGCGGCCACCTCTCCCAGCTGCCTCGGGATCTGGATGGCTTCATGGAGCAGCAGACCCAGCTGCCTCTGGTCACATGTGTCGCCTGCTGACGCTACCTGGCTGAAGAGGTCTGAGCAGGAGGAGGTGGGGGAGTGAGAGTGAGGATAAACAAGGGGAAAAAAAGGGAGCGAGAGAAGAGTCAAAGCATGTAGGTGATGTTAAAAATAAATATATGAATAGGTATAGAGAGAGAAAGTGTGAAATTGAGCGTTGAGTGGGATGGAGAACCACAGTGGGAAGGGACAGAAGAAGAAAAATGTGCTTTAATCTTTAATCTGTCAGACTTCAAACTCTTTTACTCTAATCTCTGTCTTTCTTCCTGCCTTCAAATCTGTGTCTCCAGGTTGACCGAGCTGTACTGGATATGTCTGCCAAGTGACTTGCAGCCTCGGCCAGTTATATATATATATATATATATATTTAAAGGTATGACACATCTTCAGAGCTCAGGCGCACACTGAGCAGAGATAGCTGAGAGGTTAAATCTGGGGGGAAAAAAAGAGGTGAGAGAGGGGAGGGCATGACAGGTCTTTCTGCTCAGCTTGCAGATGACTTTGATCTCTGTGTGAGGTTTCACTCGGGTGCTAGCTCTAACCTATGTGTGTGTGTGTGTGTGTACACCAGCAGTGACCCCATTTCAACACACACCTCTTGTGTCATCTGCCTCATCTACACCCACTTGTCAAATTCCCATCTTTCTCCTAAAAGATTACATTTGACATACACAGCCGTCACAAAAAGAGTGTCAAATGGCAGCATGCCTGGTTAGGTGCGTGTGTTGCAAAGTGTAGCTATATGCACACCGCTGACAGCCAATGAAATTCTGAAAGAGAAAAGGAGGAAGGGCGCAATCAAGCGTGCGTGATACCCTTCTCAGGCTAATAGAAACTGCCAGTGGAACGAATAAGCCCAGGGATGCTGTGGCAAAAGAACGGGAGGAGGAAGAGAGGGATGGAGGAAAAGAGGGGGAAGGAAAAGTGAGCAAGATAGGACAGAGGAAGAAGAAGTGGCACCGCTGGATGGATGAACGATGGCGTGAGCCGTGACAGCAGAGGATGATAGACAGAGGGAGATAAAGTAGCAGAAACAAAGGGCAGAAAATCCCAAAATGACAGTCTCCTCCCAGAGCAGCAAGCCTATATCCACGCTCGCTAATCCTCAAAAAATAAATCAGGAAAGAAAATTAAATAAAGAACAGGGGGGGGGGGGGGGGGGGGGGGGTGCGTAGGAGGTCTCTCATCCAATTATAAGACCTGTTCTCCTGCCTCTCTCTTTCTCGCTTTGTGTCTTGTCTATTTCTGTGAGTTTGATGAATCCTGGAATACTGCTGGGAATGCAGGATGGGACAGACTCGTCTTAGACTGGCCTGCACAGATGAGTGGGTGGTGTGTTTAAATGCACATGCACATCTGCAGATATCCCTTCTTCTCGTGTGCACTTACATTTGTATTTCTCCTCCAGGTGTCCCTTCGAGAGAGAGAGCAAACCGATCTTCATTGACAAGACGCGGATCTTCCCACTGCGGCCACTGCAGACACGACACATACACAGACACATCAAACATCAGCCTAGACTCAGCTCTATTTGTTGTGGGTGTATATACAAACACAAAGTTTATGTGTATTCACTTCAGTTCAGATATGAATTATAAGCCACAGCAGTGACAGAAAATCATTATTTCATCGGAAAGAGGAAAATCTTCAAGTGTGTGTGTAAGTGCTCTGTCACTGCAGAGGAGTGCTGTTGGGTTTGTGATTATTTATTTTCTGTGTATCCACAAACAACTACGACATCAGTTGGCATATTTGTTTACAGCAAGTGAACACACATGTAATTATGCAGTGTATCTATGCTGTATTTGAACAAAGTGCATATGCATGCGTGAGCTCACTCAAACAGTGTGAAGCAGCAGTTTGTATGATTATTGAGGGACTTGCTGGTGCAGATGGCATGAGGAAAATGCCTCAATATGCAGAGAGAAAGCACATGTGTGTAAATATTGATCATATAATCATAATGATCAGATGACAGTTAATTAGAGAGAATTTAAGATTGCAAAAAATAATGAGATAAAACAGCGTTGACACTTTTATGCAATCAGATATAGACATATTACACACTGCATTATAACTAACTTGATGCTATTTTCGATTCCTTGAAATGAACCTTTGGTTGATATTGAGTACTCCTATGATTCTAGCGGTATTTATAAAAAATAAATGATATTGTCAGGAAAACACTGATTGTTGAAATGTTGCTTGCTTTGATAACATTAAACTTTCTACAAGCCCCACTCTATTGTTGTTTGTTATTGGCACACAGTAATTCACCTCAAAGCAATCATTTTTGATAGGTCTAATAGGTTATGGTATCAGAGCGGTGTATTGACATGTGTACTTGTGAAAACCTGATAACACATTTAAGGGAATACAGAAGGCCAATATCAGTAATGGTATTGGTATGGGACCAACTCTAATAAAAATGAAAGCTTTAAAGATCTGGTATAAAGTCAGTTAAAGCTCCTGTGAGGAACTTTTAGGTTGTGTTGATTTTTGCGCCCCCCTGTGGACAAAGCTGTAACACTTACTGATGGTAAATGGACTTGAGCTTGTGTAGCGCTTATCTAGTCTTCTGACTATTCAAGGAACTTCTGCACCACATGTCACACCTACCCATTAACACACTGATGGCAGAGGCTGCTATGTAAAGTGACCATCAGGAGTAACTAATCCCATTCATACACATTCTTACGCCGCCGACGAGACAGCGGGAGCAATTCTTGGTTGAGTGTCTTGCCCCTGGACACATTGGACATGTTGCTGCAGGAGCTGGGGATCAAACCCTAGACCTTCCGGTTGAGCCCAAAAGGGCTGATCTGTCCTGTACATTGGTAAGAAGTGTTTTTACTGTAAATAACAAAACCCAAACCCTCTTTATTTTAATAGTCAACTATAAACTCATTCATCTGACACCTAGTCTGTGACAGTGGTTTTAAATTCAGACATTGATAACACGATACAGAACTGGTAAATGTTGCTGATTGTTGCTGTACTAGGTTATTCAGAGTCATGATTAAAAATGGTCAGTATTTTTCTCATAACAAGCTCCTCACAGGAGCTTTACAGAAATAAGCCAATTCATAATTCTTTGTCCTAAATGACAGACATTTTGCATACATACGTGTCGTAAACGTTAAGCAGCCAGTTGAGACACATGTCGACGCAGAGCGGCACGTTGACCAGGTCTTTGTGCTCCTGCTCCAGGCCGTCATAGATGGACGTCAGGCAGTTGATGACGTCAGGGACGGTCTTCAGCTGACTGTTGTTGGTCATCTTGTGCTGCTCAAAGGTGTTCTGGGCCACGCTGAGGTCTAGCAAGTCCACTGTGCAGAAAGGAGGCAGGGGAGAGAGAGAGAGAGACAATGATGAGACAGAAACAAAAAGGTTTGAGAGAGAGGAGTGAAAGTAAAGAATGGAAGAGAGCAGAGGAAGGTTAACAGGACCAGGCAGAGGGAACAAAGTAAAAAATGGTAAAAAAAAACCCAGACTCACATAACGGATGACAGGAGACAAAAAGAAAGAAAACGAGACAGCTAGAACCATTAGTAACCTTTCAGACTTGTTCATTGGGCTTTCAGCAGAAGTGCCAAAAAAAATCTGAACAGAGCAGGAAGCCGAAAATGGCACAGACTATTCATAGAGGCACTTCAAAAGTGTAGACTTGACTGATATTGTGTCCAAAATAGTTCAAAAAACAGCTAACTGTGAGAGTCTGCCGGGAGTGCAGACAGAGAACAGACGGATCATTGTGCTGAAATATTAATGCGTGAGAGAAATCTGAATTCTAAAAGACAAACGAGGAGAACATGTACAAGCATCAGACACTATGTAACAAAGTAATCAGCCACAGTATCAAACACACACAACTACACAGCAAATACAGATTCATATATAAAGACACTTTCAGCAGCACTTTACACACTCAAAGTGTCAAACATGCAAAGCACACCATCCTAACATTTTGTGTTTCTTTGGTTGTCTCTAATTAAGCAACAACAAATAAATAATCCAGCAGTGGAGTAAGAAAATGTAATCCAATAATAAACTGACTTGCACCAAATAATGTCTGCAATAATCCCTGTGTCCCAGTTTCATACTTTCCAAATGGTTTTTGAAGATGGTGTGTGTCCCCGCTTGATACGTGTCTTTTTCTCCCCCAATGTGCTGATGATAAACACGATTTTCCCATAATGCAATGCACCACTGGTTATGTAATTCTGTGCATGCTGTGCAGTTTCTTTGAGCAGGAAAATAAACCCATCTCATAAGTTCAACGAACGGTGGCTTTCAAAAGGATCACATGTAGTGTTGTTACCTGCTAGCGTACATGCTAATACATTTGATAGCTTCACAATCCCTGAGCCACTCTAAACATAGTTGGTTTTTTTCTTCTATACCTGCAAATTGTTTCTCACTTTTTCAGTTAGCTTAGCTTTTGCACACAGACTGGCGACAGAGGGAAACAGCTAGCCTGGTTCTAAAAATGGATAAATCACCCATCAAGCAACACCTCTAAATACCACAAATAAACAAACGTGTCATTTGTTTCTGAGGGCAAACAAGTGGAACCATTGTTTGAAGAATTTTCTTTTTGAAAAGGATTTATTTATCGCTCTAATAGAGGGTAGAAGAAGCACAACCTCTGCATTAGGGACACTGTGTTTTCATACAATGTTTCAGAATCATTAAGGGTAAGCTCATATTCTGATGAGACTCTTAATTAGTGCTTCATTCAACAAGTTCACCTCATCTCTGTTCAAAACAGCTAAGCAGTGAAACAATCACACACTGTTTAATCTGCTACAGGTGGTTTTTCAGGGCACTGGTTTCACTTTATTGCTTCATGTGAATCCAACAAATGCAAAACTTTCTGTATGGACGACACTGACGCTTTTCAACGAGCAGTTTTAACTTTGCTCCACCTCACAATGCCCCTTCCTCTCACAGCTCCTCCCTCCCTCAAGGTCTCCTCATTTGCCCTTTTGCTCGCTCCTTGTCTTATGCTAGCCCCTGATCCCGGGACAGCACTAATTACTGTGGTGTGTCCATGTGGCACAGGCACAGCGGGACGGCTGTTTCTGTCCGAGAGCAACACTTTTACTTTTTCTGTTCTTTTTTTGAAAGTTTTCTTCATTCCACACGCAGATGATGCTGAGAGTCTGTGTCAAATTAGCGGGATGCTCATTTGTGTGTCTCTAGCCCCCCCCGGCACAGACTTAACCCAATTAGTCGTATCGTAGTATCCTTCTCATGAGTGTCTGTGTGTGAGTGTGTGTCATACTCTCACACACAGTTTACTACACACACATAACACTCATGCAGGCACACGCAGGTCCCAAAGCATAAATACCACATGAATCCAGGCTAATAACCAATAACTGTTGATCCTCCTCCTGTTTGTGTCCCTGCATGTGTGTTTATGTGTGTGTGTGTGTGTGTGTGTGTGTGTGTGTGTGTGTGTGTGTGTGTTTGTTGCACTGTGACTCCTTTAATCTAATGGGTGAAATTGAATTGCAGTGCCCCTCCGGTTGAAGTTGCTCAGGCTGATTCATCCATGTGACAAACACACACACACACACACACACACACACACATACACACACACACAATCAGAAAAGCGATATGAGTTAGCAACGTAAAGCGCCCGAATCATCCAAACTCATTAAAAACCAACAGAGTCCACAACACTCTTTGATATCTATTATCACACACACACACACACACCTTTAGGAAGCATTTGTATAGCACATACAAAAAGCAGATTTCCAATAACAGCAGGATATAAATGAGTCGTGTGTGCTCGCAGTGTGTGTTGCTATAATAGTGTCAACAGCTGGATAATAGTCTGCATTTGTCACAGTTGCTATTACTCTGGGCTGAGCCTTAGTATTTGCTTCCATGCTGTGTGAAAGCTCACAAAAAAAAGTGAGAGCCTGTGTGCACCTGCAGTGTGCATGAGTGTGTGTGTGTGTGTGTGTGTGTGTAGATTGGGATGATAGCCTCCTGAGACTGCACATAATAGCTACCTCCCTGAAAAGCTTCCATTATAAACGAGAAAACAGCAGCTCTCAAGTTCAGAAAAAGTCCCACCTGTGCACACCAAATGAGGCTCTGCTCAACAGGCTTAAAACAAGCACCAGCTGTGGCCGTGCGTGGAGAAAAATCATGCACACACACACACACACACACATTAAGAGTGTGTTTGCAATTTTGAAGGCCAAAAAAACTCCTCGGCTCCTGTGCTGTTCTGGCAAAGCTTCAAATCATTACGCTGTCCCCCGCGTTGCACCCAGACTTCAAAAGAAGCAAGAGCAAGCTTGTAGGCATAAACATATGTATGAATGTGTGTGTGTGTGTGTGTGTGTGTGTGTGTGTGTGTGTGTGTGTGTGTCTGTGTGTGTGTCTTAACTTACAACACAGTGCTTTCTGTAGTCTGCGGATCTTCATCGCTGTTCGGTACGCTGAGAATCTCACGTTGTTTAAGTCGGCTACAAGCAGGGATAGAAACAGACGGTTAAAAATAGACAGACAAAAATATAAATGAGAGACAGAGGTGCAACAAAAATCTTCCTACTGGGTGACATAATCCCGACCTGTGTCCCCAATTAAGCTGACTTTTTTGGTTAGTTGTTGTCCGTGGAGATGACAGAGTGAAGGAGGGGTGGGCGAATGTGAACTGTGTAAATACGGTTAGTGAGTTGTATCTCTTGGGGGGGGGGGGGGGGGCGGCGCTGGTGCTAGTTGTTGAGCCAGCAACCTACAGATGAAAAAAGCTCCCCAAAGTTTCACAGCTTATTACTTATCCAGCAGCTCATTAAAGTCATACTGGTCGCCCCACAGAGACACACACATGTATATGGATGTAAACAGGCAGTTAAAGAGAGAGTGAAAGATCAGGGTGCAATATTCATTAAGTTAATATAAAAAAGTCAACCAACAAGATAAGAGACAAATGAGTACAAGATTTATTTATTTTTATCCCTCGCTATAAAAACAGGCTGATTTCAGAGCCTCCTTTCATGAAGGATTGATTGAATTGCCCCCCCGGGGACAAATAAAGTTTTTTGAATTGAATTGAAGTGTAAAATATGCAAGCTAAAATTTTGCAGCAAGAGATCATAGTTTTATAAGTTTTATAAATCAAATGAAAACCCAAACTTGTGCCAGATATCTAGAACAAAGGCGAAGGTGTGTGTTTAGTTAAATTGTAGATATATTTAGCTGGTGAGCATTTTAGAAAAAAGACTCAAACACATAATGGAAGCAAGCTTTGGTTCAAGCGGTATATATATTCATGAGGTCAAAACAAAGGAAAATAACACATTCTCTATGGATGATGTCAGCAGATGTAGCTAAAAAGACAGGTTTGTAGTTTGCCTCGGTTTGTTTTTTGGTCGACTTTGAATAAACTGACCCTAATACAAGATCGTCGAGACTTCTTTTTTTTTTTTAACCCACAGTTGGCAGGGACTGAGGACACAGTGTGTTATAGTGTGTGTTTCTTACCAAGTGACTGGTAGAGCTCTGTCATCTTTGGATGGTCCCAGCAGGTGGTCTGTGTCTGGTGACTGGAGAACACAACAAAAAAAGAGGAGAAATATCAGACTGTGAGACACACAAACAAAAACATCAGGTACATGCAAAGTTAAAAAGCACCACTGACATCAGAACACACACACACATAGATACTAAACACTTTAAAGGTTTATCCTGAAAGCTGAACACCACAGAAGCATTCACACAATATATAGAGGTAGACACAAAAAGATGGCGAAACAAATATGCACAAACAAACTTTTATCACTTTCTTTAACACCATTTGTTGTGAAAGTATCAATGGCTTACTGCAAACACAGAAACAAAATGAATGAGAAAGAGCCTTTAAACACCCACACAAACACAAACAAACATCTACCATGGGACACAAGTATAAGGGGACCTCAACTCCCAGTGTGCAGAAAATCTCACACACACACACACACACACACACACACACACACACTCAAAGAAACACAAACAAACTTACTCTACTGGAAAAACCAACTCGGAAAAATAAATAATAAAAGAGGCCCGCGCAAAAAAAAAAAAACTGATCAAACATGGACGCCTTCAATGGAGATCAGCAAAGAACCTGACTTTTCTCAAGCTGCGGCTCGAATCAGTGCATCTATTTGATGCTTCTGCTGGCCGTGATATGACTCTGTGTGTGCGTGTGTGTTTTCTGAGAAGGAACCTCGCTGTCAGACGGCGCGCTCAGATCCACTCGGAATGTTTGCGGAGATTTCTAGAAGACGGGCTCTTTTTTGAAATAAGAGTGGTTTTGAATGCAGAGGCTCCCCCGTGGTTTCTGCGACGGCTCTGACAGGCAGCAGGAAGTGAAGCTGAGAGCTGACAGTGAAAACATGGCGATGGCAGGGAGATGTTCATCACTATGCTGCAATCGTACAGACTGGTGACCCCTTTTGCACCTACAGAAGCTAAAGCTTATACCTGGACATGTCTGTGCTAAAGACATGCTCCTTGATTTTGAAAAACTACAAGGACATTGCCTGGATTGAAAAAAGGTTTCAATAAATGTAGATCAAGTGATTTGCTCATATTTGCCGTACAAAAACACTCAATCTGGAGGAAGGATACTTGCGATGCAGGCTGCAACTCCTCTGTCATTCAACATTTTTGTCATTGAAGAGTGACAGGTTGCATCAAAGCGGATAAAAGAGTTGGCATAATGGTGGGAAACACAGTCCACAAACTACAATAAAAAAATCTGTACTGTATATTTATACACAACATGAAGCAGGCAGCATTTCCATCAACACCAACGTTAGGAAGCTTGTGTGTTTACATCCACAGCTCATGAATGCCATAATGAGAACGTCTGAATTGTCAGGTTCAACCGTCCTCGACATTTTCCCGTCAACACAGTCCCTTTGTAATGTCTGAGCAATCTTTTTGTTGTCCTGTGGGAGGGGGGGGGGGGGGGAATGCAAACGGCTGACACATTTACTACAAAGCAGCTCCAGTTAAAATAACACAGCGGGAAACATTCATAGGCAAAAGGAGCGGCATCAGGGAAAATAAAGAGCAGGGGAGAAAAACTCGTGTTTTTTGGAGGAGATTTGAAAACCTCCTCGAGGGTTATATACAGCTGTGTGTGTCCTGAGTGTGAGGTCCTTCTCGAGGGTTATATACAGCTGTGTGTGTCCTGAGTGTGAGGTCGCTCTCACACCTGTAACATGATTTGTGTTCACAGTGGACTAAGATCCACTTGTTGTTGTTGTTTGCAAAAAAAATTTGATTGACCGGCCCAAACCAAATGAACCAAACAAGCAAGAAGAAAATATTTCTCTAAAACAAATGTTACCCTCTTATTTCTTTCTGTTCTTCAGCCTCTTTGATTTACATTAATAGTCTTAAAGTTACCTATAGGAATTTTCAGTTAGTGTTTATTTTGGCGACCCGTGTGGATAATGCCTGATCATTTATCTCTGTGCCGATTTGTTCCACAAATAATCTTCTTTAGTTTACATGTTCTTCTTATGGGCAAGTCATGAGTGTGCAGAAGAATGTTTTTTTTTAAGAAAGAGACAGAATGAATTTTAGAAGCCTTTTTTGTGAGTATGTGACAGCCCCCTGCCAGACTTCTCGAGGACTGTGTCTGACAGGTGATAAGTGCCTGCATTCACCCGCCTGACATCTTCTGTCTTTCACCTCTTATCCTCTGCCTATTTTTTGCCTTTAAAAAAAGTAAGCTCTTCCATTCCAGAATAATTTCCTGCTTTAAAACTTCAGTAAAGGTAGCTCTGAATTCTTTAAAAACTTTGTTCAAGTACTGTTTTCCTGTGTTAGAAAGACACCCATAAAAGCAGCATCAAGCCCACCCATGTATATAAAGGCTGTCTTTTCTATAAGGGACCAACTCCGCCCAATGTTTCCTGACAAAAAAGCGACAAGAAAGAGGACACTTCTAATCTTTGCTGAGATGCAGTCTTGCTTAATTTCCTCCCACAAAGCCTCAAGGCTTGTGAGCCCCTCCCCACCCCCCCCAGAAGTGCCAGAGCGGCTGAAATGGGAAGGCATGCGAAGTTGCCAGCATGAGACAGCAGGCACAGAACATCGTGTGAAGCCATCTGATTTCCCCCCCAATATGTCGCCTGAACTCCTCACTCCGGGGGGTTGGACAAGGAGCGGTTTTAATCTGGGACCTTTTGTCTGCTCCGAGAAAAGACGAAGCGGGGTAAGAGGAGATGGGAGCGAGGAACGAGGAGGGGTTCAAGGAAATGAATGTGTCACAGGCTGACACGGGTGTCCCAAGGATGTCACGGCACTGAAAGCGACCTGTGATTAGTCCTGGAGATGGATTTGGAGTTCAGTTTTCAAGCTGCAAATTAAGTGTGTGAGTGTGCACCAGGCAGCATGTGCAACTCTGTGTCTGTGAGTAAGGTGACCAGAGGTAGCAGTGTAAAGAAAACTGTCTGCATTTCAAAATAAAAGCCACACACTGAGGTTAAATGAAGTCTGATTTTTTTTTCTTTCTGTTACGCAATAGAGAACAAAATCCCGGTCCAACCAAGCTAGAGGCGTCGACAGAACATATGGTCTGAGCTCACAATGGGACAGTGTGTGTTTGGTTCCAGCTCATTTGCATGTTTGGTAATGTGTGAAAGCATTTCTTTGCCAGCTATGAGGATGCAAATCTCCCTTTGTGTATCTTAAAGCAGGTGTGTGTCTTGTTTTGTGTAATTGCTCTTCTGCAGGTGTTTTGTTTGTGCGAGTGGGCGGATGAAGGTGAGCTGGGTGGGCACATCTGTGATCACAGGCTGATGTTGACTCTCAAAGTTATAAGCCTGTCCTCCCAAACGTTTGCTGTCTGTGGCTTTTATCTAAAATCCCCCCCTCTAGTGCCAGACTGCTGGCCCAGCACAGGTGTCCCTCTCCCTTCGACTTATTCTAAATCCGTTTTTCTCCGTCTGAATTATTTTTTTTCCCCTCTCTGCCTGGAAAAACGTTTATTTTGAACTCCACACAAATTAAGGTAGAATTGTTTAAATCACAAGAGACTGAATCTAAGCTTCATCAAGTTGAAGTGGCTGCTTTAATCTTGTATAAAACAATATTTGGAGGACTTTATAGAGGGCTTTATTGTACAAAATTGGGGCTGCAGCTATTTTTTAAGGTTGTTTTGTGGAAAGTGGTACAAGAGGGACAAATCACAATTCACTATTTTTTGAGACAGTGACATTTCGACTACCAGCACAAGGCGATTAAAGGTGGCAGCCCTACAAAATACACCCATTTTACCATCCTAAATCAAAAAGTTAGGCAGTAACAGTGTCCCTATAGAAATGAGGGAGAGAAACAAAGAGAGTAGGAATAGAAAAGGAGAGCTTTAACTGCTACCCAAAGTTTTTTTTTTTTTAACCATAAGCCAAAGAAAAGTTCACTCAGGTTTTGTTAGTCAGCAGTTTGCTGACTCAGGTAACATGCTTTCTGGATAATGAGGTCCCTCAAACTTTTGGAGCTGACATTCTCCTGAACTGCAAATAAGCTGTCTCGATTTCCACCAACACATATCCAGAAAGAAGTCGAAATACAGAAACCTGATTTGGCAGAAACTGGAAGGTGAGGTTAGACATCAAATTAAAGTTGAGATAGTCACTGTTCGAACAGTGTGGGAGCTGTCTTGGGATTCAGCCAGGTATTATCTATTCCAAAAGAGGTGCTAATGTTGGGCTGAATGAGAAATGTGCAGGTGAAACCGTTTGCATTTTAATACACACACAGGGGCAAACGGACAGAAAGGTAGCTCCTAATTAGGAGAGAAATAAATGCTGTACGTGCTCAGAATAAACATGGAACAAAAGCTACCTGACCATCTCTATAATGTATGTATATGGGAGGTCATTAGAGGTCAGAGCTTTATGTGAAGAGGTTAAATAGACTTCAAAGTTAAAATCCCTGAGGAAAGAGGTTTTAGATAATGGGCTATTAAACAATCAACTTTCTTTATATAAATTGCTGAATCAAAAACATAAGCTGATCACCATCTGGATCATTCTGCTCAAACTGGGGTCTGCCCTCGGAAGAACACAGCAGCTGGACATCCTCATACTTATCCTTGGTTGGTCTGATTGGCTTTAACTCTTATTGCCCATAAATGCTTCAACAGGCATTTTCAAGCAGAGCTGGTGCAGTTATTCGACTTGACAGAAAGATAATTGGCAAACGTTTTCATAATCAATGGATCTATTTTAACCAATGTCATGGGGGAAATGATGAATACTTCTCCTGCTTCACTAGTGTGGAGGTTAATCACATTTCAAGTCCTGCGATGAATGGAACTGGAGATCTCTCAAGAAATCAAAAGCTTGTTTGAAGACAACCACCTTTTACATGAAGGGAGATTGAGATATGAACTGTTGGGCTATTCTAGAAATGTCCTCAGGATATAAAAACCTAGATGGCCGATATCAGTCACCTTGTGTACAGTATAACAGCCCTTTTACCTCCTTCTAAATAAGCAGGGAATATGGATAAATTACATTAAGAGGGACGCATTAAAGGACCAGTATGCAACATTCTAAATATTGATATAGCAAAAATCAAATATACCCTACATGTATGTAAAAATATCTCAAAAGACAATGAGGTCAAATTCCCTCTGGATTTGTTGTTCCAAGCTCTGTGTTCACATGGACAGGAAGGTGCTTCCTTCAGCTTGTTTACTTTTGGCTCAGAGGCTCGAACATGTTTCATACATGTTTCTTTATGCAGACCTCTCCCTCGCCAGACGTTAGCCCTGAAACCACATGGGGGAAAAGAGAAAGCCCCGCCCACTCAGGGACGCTGTTTCTAGGGGCATAAGAACGGCGTGTTGTGGCAAGAGTACAACTGAAGGAGAACCAACAGACTTCCAAACTGAAGAAAACACTATCTATGGCCTAAAGAGACGAGAATATAACAACCTACACCCAACCCTATATATCTACAGTGGAATTGACAAACCTCTGGATCAAGAAAATGGATGAAGAGGTGCAAAGGGAAGGACTATAGAGAGAAATATAAGCTAGCTTCAGAAAACTCGGTTGTTCAGTTTTCTTACTTTTCACTGAGCTCTGCTTTCTTTTAAACCGTAGTGAGTAGTTTGCTCTTTACAGGCCTCTAAGTATTAGTCAAATGAAACCGTTTAAGACAGGGAAAGTACTCTTCGATTTAAGTGCTCACAACTCACACAGCAGGTTTAGAGGTTACACACATAACGCACTGGAAACTGTTAATAAAGGAGACGGGATAAATAAAAATGTCTTAAAAGAACAAAATATCCTGACTGCTCCGCCTCGAATGGCTGCCAGGGTGCAGTAATCACTGACGCGAACAAACAACACACACACAAATGCAAACAATTTCAACAAACCCAAAGATGGCTATCGAAGCAATTTCTCGCCACTTACTTGATGTAATATGGAACCTTATTCTGAGAAACTGCACGTTGCCAGGGGAGCTGCACAGAAGCTGCAGACAAACAGAGAGAGACACAAAGATAAAAAGAAAAAAGGAGATATGGAGTCAAGCAGCCAAAATCAGAACACCATCTTAATAAGCATTGCACAAAGTTACCATGCAGCACAGTAATCCGTTTAATGTTTGCAGCTTGTCTTCAAATCTTCTTCACATCCAACACTTACATAATAAAAGTCTATCTATGTAAGGAAGACTCTTACTGTGCATTACATCGAGGCAAAGAATATAAATGGTTGTTGTTGGGATGGCAGAAAGAGGGAGGAGAGAGACAGGAGCGCGTGACAGGTAAAAATAGGAAAGGTGTTTGTTGTAGGTTTTTTTTTGTGGGTGCAAAAAAGTGAAATATCTACAGAGAGACCCAGGGAATCTTAGAAATAACAAACCAACAGTGTTAAAACCTTCCAAACATGAGGCTTTAGCAGCGCTCCGGTGCTATACAGAGCAGACATGTTGCTTGATTTATCACCTGCTTCCCCTCCTCCTTGACACAGCTTTACGCTCAGATGGAGATGAAAAGACAGTAAGAGAAAGAGATTAAGCGAGATATGGAGATGTACGAGATGGATAGGGCGAGATAAGGACACCGTACTTTATTGATCCCTCTGGGAATATTAAGCGACTAGTGTAATGAGAGCGAATATGAGATGGAGTGGATAGTGTCATAGTGCTGGGAAAGATGAAAGGAGAGACAGAAAGTATTTGGCCCTGATTTCAGCAGGGCTTGGTTTTGGAAAATTCATGCGTTTGGGGTGACACAGCTTCTTTTTCTTTTTTTCAGATCAGGTGGAGCAGACGGCCCGCTAATGGCCTTCTGATTATAGAAAATGACGATAGATAGAGAGAGTGGCTGTTTTGTCTAATGTTCACACGCGTGCATTGGTCTTTCCTCTCCAGCTTTGTCTCCGTTCCTCTCTCTCTCTCTCTCTCTCTCCCTCTCTCTCCTCTAATGACCACTCTAAAGTGGGAGGAAGAGGAGCGAGGGCTGTAATTAAGCCTTGCATTATTCAAAAGTAATGACTCGTCTGCATGAGTATGTGCAGATATTCACACATTCACTAAGCGCGCATGTGAGTGTGAAGCGTACGGCTGAAGATTAAGAAGATGGGACATGAAAAGATTAAAGAGAAGTGAAAACATGTAACTGGAAACTAACTCTGGTCCCTTGAAATGCTCAGATTTCCGACAGGAGGTTAATCGTCTCTGTACTCACTGGAGAGGAAATGTTGGGAGGAGGGGCCGAAGTCTCTGTGGGCTTCCTGAAGCAGCTTCAGTCTCTCCTCCACTGCCACCTGGACCATGAACAGACAGACAGACAGACAGACAGACAGACAGACAGACAGACAGAAGAGGGGACAGTCAGCTGTGGGCCTGGAAGTTAAATTCAGTGAAACAGAACTGAACAGTGGCTGGAGGTGGTGTCATGGTTGGAATGAATTCAATTTCAGTGTAATTAAGTTGGAGGTGGATTTGCTGTAAAAAGAAAAACCAAGCTCAAAAACATTTCTTCTTCTCCAGGTACGAATATATTCTCTGAAATATCTCAAAGAAACAGAGCTAATATGTGTATACTTTAGGTCATTTATCACAGAAGGTTTCTCACAAAAAATGTAGCTTAAACAAAGATGAATTCAGTTTGAACTAATTAGTGTGAAACTAATCACTGAACTTTATATACAGAAAATGATGTATGACTGAACACGGAAAAGATTTTACAATCAACTAAACCTCCAACATCTGCTTTATGCTCGCTCAGTAAATGAAATGCCTGGGAAATAAAATGTCCTTCATCATATTTTTGCACACAAAAAAAAAGCATTAGAAATAAAAACAATGTCATTAAATCAGTCCTGAATCATAGTCACGATAACAAAAAACATTAAAAATAAAACAGCATCATGCAGACGGCTTGTGTTTTCCTCAACTCAAGTTATGTACAGGAAATAGGTCAAGGGCACGCTGTTAAGATCTCTGCACTAAAATGTAAATAAAAGAAAGTGGAAAATTCAGCAGCTATAATCCAAGCTGTGTTCGTCCTTAATGTAATCATGTGATAAAGAAACAACAGAGGAAGATATTACTGGTTAAATAAGAATCCTAAACCGTATCAGAATCCTGTGAATAATGTTGCCTGTGAACATCACACTCTGGATTTGACCAACACCATCTTTAGCATTAATTGTATAAAATTGTTCCTGTTATAATTCATATTTGAATTCTAATGAAAACCTGTATGAAAAACAGCTTCTTTATTTATCATGCTTCATGCCAGTGGGTCCTCTCACAGCTTGGGGTAACAGAGCTGTAAGAAGCAGAGCTGTTATTCACCTCTCAGGCTGTGCACCTGTGTCCGACTCAGCCACAGAGTCACTTTTTCTCCATCAGGCCGGCTAACAGGACAGTATTGGCAGTCAGTGATACTGAAACTCTCTTTCCCTCACAAACATCAGGTGTGTTAGAGCAGCCAAGTCACAGCTGTCCACGCAGGGATCCTGGAAACGGGCACGGAAAAGGCCGATAGCTCGGGGTTCTTTTTGGCCGCTAATGGCTATTGTGGTCACTGTCCCATTGTGAGGAAGATGGGAGCTGTCTGCATGAGAAAAACCAAATCATCTAACTAAGCTGTCGCCTTCCTGCAGACCAAAGGAAAAAAAAAAAAAAAAAACGAGCAGACAACAAAGAGTCTAAAAAGTGCAGCTCACTGAAACTCTGCCCTCCTCAGACTCAGTGTTTGAGTTATGGTCATTCTGCAGGCAGGAAGACTATTAATGTCTGTCAGTACAATACATAGGAAATATCTTGAGGCTACAAATTAGCCCAGCCAACCCATCTCATTACAAGGCAGTGGCACACAGAAAAAGGAATGACTTTGTGTTTTTTCTATAACTCCTTTTTCTTGCTTTGTTGCAGCCCCCTTAAATCTACAGCAACAATGTATACCAGACATGCTGCACAAGTTTCCACAGTGCTGTTCACTCATTAATCCTCAGTCCTCCTTCCACCACTGGGGACTGGTCTGATTGGGAAAAATACTTTCAAATTCAATCAGATTTCAAATTGCTCTCTAAATATCTCTGTCTTGTCTGAGTTGACCTTGCTTTAGAAGGAGTAATGTTTGAAAAACTGATTCTATTCACAAGCTAGCTCATTTGAATTTCACACTGCTTTGCTCTTATGCTCATACAAGCTTTAAATACAAACATCGCATCTCCTCTGATTTCTTCTACAGAGACTTCCCCACGACTCTCCCTCTAGGCCCGAGACATGCTTCACTCCGAGAAACACTGAGCGAGTCCTCGGCGGATCACACCGAGACGTTAAGGGTGTACGCAGAGCCAAGAATGTGACTGTTGTTCTGTGAGAAACAGTGTCCATTGATGTGCGGCGACAAAGTGTTGCAGCAAGAGAAACGAGAGCTGCATTCAAATAAAACAGGTAGAGGGACAACTCTCAGTCCCCTGTGTGTTTGGATGACACAAAGTGGAATCAGAAGACAGAGAGATCGAGAGAAACTGAAGGAGACAGCGACAGAAACAGAAAGAAGTGATCAAACACACACAGGGAGGTAGTAGGAGAATGGGGGAACTTGAAGAAAGAGGATGAGGAGGTACTGGAGACGGTATTTACTTGGGCAAAATGCAGTGGGAAGAAAAGTCAAACCAAAGAGAAATCAAAGAAGAACATGTGTTCTTTAGCATCTAAATAAGATCCAGGAGGGTCTAAACTACCTGTAGTAGCTTCCATCTCATGTTGAGCTGGTCTAGTTGTCTGGAGGCAGTGGAGGAAAGCTGGATGTCTAAAGGCGTCAGCTCTGCAGAAAGCTCATTGACGTTTTGTACATCCTGACGGAACGGGGCGATCTCCTCTTTGAAAGCCTGGGGGGAAAAGAGTTGTGTATTGTTAAAAGGGTGGAAAGTAAACATTACATGTGAGGATTCAAAAATTCAAGGAAGTCAAACGTCATTCCAGAAAATCTTAGAGCATGACAAGTAACAAAATGAGGTACTCAGTCAGCTCAGTTAGAATAAAGGAATAACAGACAATACATAAACAAAAGAACTATAGACTCTGAGTGAAAAATTATTTCGAAAAATAACTCTTATCAAAAGATTAAAAAATATAGGTCTCTGAAATACAAAAATATGTATAACTCAGAATGCAAGTTGAAAAAAAAAATCGAAAAATATAAGTCAGAGGCCATCGTGAACAACATTTATGAACATACAAATTTGGTATTCTGCATCTCTGCTATCTCAATCTAAGCGTGATAATAACAAACTTATCTGCAATTTCACCTTAATTGGAGTTCATCTGTCTCACCCACTGAGTTAAACTCATAATCTCTGATTGGAGATAATAAAAAAAGTTTTAAATTGAGTTTTCTTGAGCTATGATTTTAATCTAACGTGTCTACGGTGGCTGTCAATAAAAACTTCACGCCTGCATGCTTCGTCAGTGTTCTGGCTGTCAAAGTGAAATCTAATCACAGAGACTTTTATGAAATTGGAAGCCTACATGACATGGATATGAAGCAATATAATTGGCCAAAGTGCCGATACCACAGGGAGTCAATCAGTGAGATGTGTGGTGTTGTTACAGAGAGTCTAAAGAAACGCAACAGTGATGAGTTAGCTTCACACACGCTAACTATCACGATTTGACTATTTCTGGTGCTGCCTTTTCTCCTCTGTTGTCAACACCTCCTCTGTAACATCCTCATTATTTGTATACTCTATTATTAGGAAGCACATTTTGCTTCTTGTTAACTAAACTTGTAGCTTGTTTTTCTTGGCTACTCGGGGGGGAAAAATAGAGCCTAAAATTAGAAATAAGTGTTGTCAAAAAACAAAACAGACTCATCAAACCCAGCACATCAGAAAATAAAGTTGTTTTTTTGTCCTAAAAATAAAATAAAAAGGTAGTAAGAAAGTCTCAGTCTCATCATTGAACACACTTATTATGGATGTTCAGTTTTAAGCTAAAGCTTTTACTGAATCAAACCAATGATGGTATTCATAAAGTTACACTTTTAAACTTTCAACAATCTTGTTTTTCCCTGATTAATGTGTGGCTGACTTCAGAGTCTCTCTGACCCACCATGGTCGTTTCGATGTGGTCCTGCAGCGAATCGATGAGCAGATCCCCCACAGGCTGCCAGGTGGCTTTGGCCTCCTCTGCCCGGGTCAGCCGCAGGTCCAGCTGATCCATGGAGCTCTGCAGCTCCTGGAGTCGCTCCAGCGCTCCCTCCACCTGACTCTGCCAGCCGCCCATGTGTCCCTTCAGACGCTCCCATCGCTCCCTCACCTCGCCTGTCTGCTTGCGGATGGCCCGGGCCAACCGTCGAGCCTTCTCCTCCGGGGTGAGGTCTGGAGGAAGGGTTGGAAAAGTCGCATTAAGGAAGAAGTTACTTAGCTTGTTGACAAAGACACTTAATTTCCTTTGTCTATCTTTAATACTAATTTAGTTACAATCCAAAAACAGGGAGTTTAGAGTGATATTTTCTACAACCTTTACTTTTATCAAGATGGTTTAATGAAACTTGAAGCTTAAAATTCATTTTCATTCTTCACATTTATCTCCAGTCAATTTCCATAAGATACACCAGTCCTCATCTGTGGATCACGGCTGTTTTTCCACTATAATCGGCCCACATTTTTGACATTGTAAACACTGTTTCCAATCGTTTAGGTTGGAATATTGAATACGCCTTTCTGGGGCATTTTTCATCCTCTTCCTGCAAATTACATCTCATTGTTTGCACATCCTTTGTTCGATTTCAGCCTCGGCAGCAAAACGCAAGATGATGAGGGAAAAGAGAAGGGCAAATGGTAATAAGAAAAAAAAAGAAAAAGGTCTAGACTACAGAGAGGAAGGGAGAAGTGGCAGTCAAGGCATTGTGAAAGGAACCCTTAAGCGTGAAAAAAAAAAAAAAAGGGGTGAGAGACAGAGCGAGGGTCTAGGGAATGAAGAAGGCAGCAGAGGTGAGAGGATGGGATAATTGTGACGGATCAGGGAGGGAAGAAAAGGTTGGGAAGAAGAGAAAACTGCTCCCAGAATACCCATTTCACCTACAGAGAAAGATGAGCTGCTTTCATGAGTTCTTAGGAGTTCGAAGGTCTCCTCACAAGGGTTGTGACAGGATTACAGTCTTCACATGTCTCACCTCAACAATATTATCTCATTTCTCGTTTCCCTCAAAAACATGTCTACAACCAGACATCTGTGAGACGTAGTGCAGGCAGTGATTACAAAATTTAAAAAAGGATGCATGCTACGAACAGAAAAACAAGTCTGCTTAGATGCAGTTTAAAGTTTAAGATTAAGAATGTAAGACAGTGGTTAAGACTTTACTGCAGTGTCACTCTGAAAAGTCCCTTCTCCTCTGATTAAACAGCGAGCGCAGCCTCCGATCTGGATTTTTAATCTATTTATACAATGAGGCGACGCTTTGATATCCGTATCAAAAGATCACAGACAACAAGCCTATCAGTAAGGGGGCTCTGAAGTCCTGCCACGCCCCTACACAGCCTCTCGGGTCGGTTTAATTATTTACACAGTAGGGTTTTAGTTTGAAGGGAAATGTGCTGACTTAACCAAGACTTCTCTGCTGCATCCAAAACAGTCTGAGAGAGAATGCTGAATGAGTAAGTGCATATTTAATTCATAGATTATCTGATAAAATGTACGTAGTACTACCGCTGGCTTATTTTATTAAGGTAATGGTGTTTGGAGGGGACTTGACCTCACAAATGGGGCAAATGGGTTGTTGGTGCAACATGCCTTCTGTGAATGTCTGAGAGCTTACTGGTTCCATACTGAGTGAGAAATTGTGCTGATCTGGTGCTCCAAGCAGGTCAAAAGGGAGACTAGGAATGCATTCGGGTGACCTCGGGGTGCAAGACCCTGAACATTTAATCGAAAACTTCCTCCGGCTTTTAGTATAGCCGTGGGCATTTACTGCATGTCATCACAATTCTTTCTCTTCCCACATTTCCTGTAAACTTTCTACTGGGACATATTTAATAAAGAAAGAAAATACCCCACAAAAATATACTTTTTCAACCTTTTTCCCTTTGCATGAACACTACTTTCTGGTACTCATACAATAAGTTGCATATTTTAGACGCATAATGGGTGGACACTATAACACCTGTAAAAATGTATGAATAGTGAGTGAAAGTCTTAGTATGCTGCTGTACAATTACATTAGCGTACTTATGAGTGAGTAAGAGGTGCTATTTTAGTACAACTTGTCTGTTTAGACTCTCAGTTGTCATGGTAAATCAAAGCTTGAGCCAAAGGCAACAGGAAATAATGAAGTTGCTGCATTAAGAAACTGAAAATGAACATGTGCTCTTGCGGACTGAAGGTAGTCATTTAATGAGAGTGCCGGCAACATTTCTAATATAAAATGGGTTTTCCATTTTTCCATCAGGTGGGAGCACAATTTAATGAGCTGCTCTCTAATGCTGATCATAATGTCCATCTAGTTCCTTCCCACACACTGGAGTGAATGTTTAAAAGGTTTTTTTGTTATGGAAATGTACCTGTCTTTGCCTGCAGGTTCTTGCGCGGCTCTCCGGGACCTTCAATGGGCTGGTCGGCAAGAAACGTCCGGGCTTGATCCAAAGTGCTGACCACCAAGTGCTCCCGTTCCTTCAGTTCTGAGTGTATAGCCTGAAGAAGAAAAAAAAAGAGGCAGAGCAGCAATCAAGAAACAAGTTAATATGTGAGGATTAGGGGAAAAAATGAATCCAGACTGAAAGAAATCATCAATGCGGAATTTTACAGAACAACATATTAAGCAGAAAAATGCTTTCCGTGATTTAAAAATGGTATCATCTTTCAGCTAGCAGGGGATGTTTCTAATGCATAGTTTCTACTATTCTCTGCATTGTCATATGTAGCAGAGCATCATATCTAAGCAGACAGTGGTGCAGACCAGAATCTGAGTGACATAGTGAAATAATATGAACTATTCCTAAAGAAGCCTTTTGCAGGAGTATCTTTTCTTGAGAAGGTCAGTGTTAAATCTAAACAGCTAACTATATCAGCTGCTGTAATGCCATCTGTACATTTCTCTCTTACAACGATATCGGAATTCCCCCGCTATAGTCAATAACGGTCAGGTTCAAACATGAAGACAGTCCGGTTTGTGCAATTTCTGGATTAGTAATAAGTCATCTCAATGAGAAATTTGCAATTTTTGCAATTTGCAAGAGTTCCACTTCTGCACAAGGTTTGAAAAAAAAAGATATAATTAATGCATTTCCTCTGCAGGTATGTGTATGCGCGACTCTTATCTCCTGATATCTTCCGTGCAAATGAACTCGAAATGAACCCCGATGTATCTTGAACGAGGCGTTGCACCCGGATCACTGCTCCCCTCCCAAAGAAAAAAAAATATCTGCTGATTAACCAGTTCTTCTGTAATTAGCTCTGACATGCATTAAATTACAACCAAAAGAAAAACAGGCGCTTATGATTAACCCATATGTGCACATGTTGGAATAAAGACGACGACCAGATGTTCACGTTCAGCTTATGGATGGAATAAACAACAAGCTCTCCTCGGCTAATTAGGCGATAGCTGCATAACAAAACGCTCTCTCTCTCTCTCTTCCCAGTGTCCTGCTTGTTAAGAGGGAGAAGACGAGGAAAGAGCGGCCGTGTTAGGAGTGTCAACGGGATTGAGAGCGCTGAGCGGAGAGCAGAGGCTGAAGGCAGAGGTGTGAGGGCACTTTCTCGAGGTTGGGGTGAAATAATCCAAGCGGTCCGCGAGCAAGATGAGCTGCTGGGTATTACAACCCCGCAGGAATCATCATTAAAGAGTCAGCTAGCAATATCTCGCTCATCTTCTTGCATAGCAGCTCAAATTGCAGCTCACAAACGACCATACGAACAATATATTGCTATCCAGACACACTTACAATCCTCAATATAGAAAAAGAGACTTAATAAAAAAAGTCCCTTTGATGGACGTTTTTCTTAACTTATATCAACAAGTCAGCCTTATGTCAGCTCAACTCAGACAATAAAACCAGAGAGAAAGAGTGAGCATGGCATGTAACAGTATAATTCTTATTATTTATTTTTTTTAAGGGTGACCCCCGGGAGACTTATTTGCCTATCGGGGTGTGTTATTGCTTTGTGAGGAGGGGATGTAGTGTAAGACGCTGAGAGGCAAGTTGATTAGATGGGATGTTTTGATAAAGTTTCATGTCAATCAGACTTATCATCGGATGAGTTCAGCAGAATATTAGATGTAAAAAAAAAAAAAAAAATGTTTTTCATGGGCACAACATTGACTGAGCAGCAGATGACAACATGCTGGATTCAGCAGCATGGTATATACAGCAGAACCGTCTGAATAGATAAGAAGAGAAGGGAAAGAGAAGCGAGGGAAGGAAGATGCAACGTAACAGTCTGTGCACAGGTTGTGAGATGTGCACGCTGCTTTTTTTTTTTTGCTCTAGTTTTACAGTAAATATGCTCATTGCTGCGGAAAAGTTTCAGTAAAGGTGACGTTAAAAAAAAAAGCCCAATGCAATGACAAGTTAATGGAAAAAGAAGTACTCTTGTGCTGGTTCATTCCAGTTGAAGACAAATTGAAACACCCCCGCTACTGAAAGGTTTGCTCCATTCCAGCATCTTTCTCTCGTGGAGGAAACATCACAGACCGGTAGCTACGAGGGGGAACCTTGAGAGATTGAAACTAAATTGAGAGGTGATTGAGGAAGAGGAAAAGAGGTGTGAATGTGGAGCAGCGATAAGAAAGGTGGGCGAGGAGTGAAGCTGTGAAACCAACGTCCTCCCCTTTATTCCACCTTCCTTTACTATTTTCTCTGACAGATTTGGAAGAGGCTTGAATCAGCTTCAGACGGGATCAGACTGGATGGAAAGAGTTTGTTTATTTAGATTTGCATTTTGCTAAAAGTTAAGCAAGTGAGATACTGCTGCTTCATCTGCCATTTCCTCATCTTCCTTTAAACGTCATGTCCTGCCTCATGAATTCCCATCTCCCATTGGATAGGGAATGTCTCTCACCGTGAGGTGCATATGTAAACAGACAATCAGGCAGGCTTTCTAGCAGAGGTGCTGCTTGTCAACAGACAGGGAAAGGCAACTGTGTAGGGCCCCAGGCCAGTAAGGGAGCCCCAAGGAATGACAAACTTTGAACCACAGGCTTAAAATGTGCACATTTTGCAATGAGGAGGAAACCTCCCTAAGAGAGCCCCATATGACAGCAATCACTCTCATTGCTCTGCTCAGTGTTGCATGCATTATCCCTTGTGAAAACCAGGCTGTAAACATGTTTATTCATGTTGGCCAAACAGGCTTTTTTGACTGTGTTGTGTATGTGACTTCAGGGGTTCCTGGAGCCAGCCTTAAGCAGACCCTCGATAAACTGCAGGATTTTGCACTTCCACATTGGCTTGGTATTTATAACATAAAGGTGATGAATGCTGTAAATGTTTGCTTAGGGCCCCAACAGACTCTAGAACCACCACTGCTTTCTAGAAATGTTCACTGTGTTAAAAAGGATGATTTGAAGCATTGAGCATTTTCGGTTTTGAGATATATGCAAGTCAATTTAGGTAAACATCTCTTATGCTTGTTTCCAAGATCGATAATTAAAGTGAATGCTCAATCTCTAATCCGTTTCAAACCTCAAGGTGATTTGAAAAAAAAAAAAAAAAAACGTAACATGTACATATCAGTCAAAACAAGTGTGACCCATGTGCTGATGACGTCCATGCTATACAACTTAAGGTGAAAGGAATCTTTTGGTAGAATTTGTCACTTGACTCGCTGCTGATTCCAAGGTCAGGGTTGTGAATGTTGGCCTATTATTTAGATTTTGTAACTTGTTTAATGTAACTGTACCACTTATTGTCACATAGTGATTGTCAGTAGTGTTGCCCCAAACAACGTTTTTTCAGTGTTGACTAGCTTCAAAGTGTCACATACGAAATCCAACACAACAAGTCAGTGCCAAGTAATTCCCTCAGTTACAAAAAGCCTCTTTGTGTGTCTTCCAGTTCCCTGCAGTTCAGACAGAAGACAACACCAAAGACCTTTCCCTACACTATAACGTTTTTTCTGTGTGTGTGTGTGAAACTTCACGTTATCAGAGTGTCACACCGGGACACTCCTTTTAAGGGAGCATGAGAGGGAAATATCAAACACATGTTCTACTTTCAGGTTAAGAAAAAAAATATGTTTTTTTCTAGTAAATCCCAGCTGGTCTATGAGTGATAAGACATGGCGGTGTACGTCAAAGATAAAAAAAAGGGGAAGCTCTTCTTTTTGCTCTTCTTTTTAATATTTTATACCACTTCAACATCAGAATAAGTACTGGAAAGAGAGGACTCATGCAGCTCCCTCTTGATGCTATTAGTGACTTTGTCCTTGGCTGCGTTTGTGTCCAGGTCTGTGTATGTGTGGCCATAAGCGTAGTAAACTCATATCCCTGTGCGCCCTGTGCTGCCTTGGAGATAAGATACCATCACAAACACAGCTTTTTCCAAGCTCTGCCAAACATCCCCTCTCCCCGCTCTGCAAAAACCCTGATAGCTCTGCCTCCCCCACGGTATTACTGCACCCTCATCTTCTTCTGGGAAAAAAATAAGCCACCTGAAAAGAAACCATCACATTATTCCAGCGTCTCAACATCACAAAAAACACCTGACAGACATCTGACGAGCCCACACAAGAGGAGCTCGCTCACACCCAACTGTCAAGAAACCTGTTTACTCTCATTATATATTTTCTAGTAATGAGTATTTTAAGGTATTTGATGTTGTTGCAAAAGTTTGAGCTTCTGTTATGTGAGCCTAATTCTATTTTTGATGCTGTAACTCAGCTCATTAAGGAGCCTCTGAAGGCCTTACACTTCAGAGTGTAATTACTCCCATCAACCTGCGAGCTCCTGACAGGTGATTGTTGTTCCAAATCAAACTATCTGACATGCTTTGCTAATTTACAGCGACCAGCCTTTATGAATAAATAAAAAACAACACACCTCCAGGTGTCAGAAATGAACGTGTGGCTGCTATTAAACTAGTTATGTAATTGTGAAGCAAAGTGAAAACATATTGTACCGGCAAATTTATCAGTGTCAGTTACCGACAGAACTGTGTTGTTATAATGTTTTCTTTAAAGATGTGTATTTCATGTTTATTCCATAATGTTGTGTTCATAATGCTGTAACAATATCATGGATTTTAGATTGCTAATAAGACATTAGCCTCTAGAAAATACTATTTTTTTTAAATGTCTTTAATTCTAAATGCACAGTCTAAACATGAAATCATCTGATTACTGACCTCTTTGAATAGTAAACAAAGGTGTTCAATCATATCTTTTTAATGTGTTGGATTACATGTTGTCTATATCTCATATATATATATATATATCTTCATATATTTTTTTGTATCATGACGAGGCTTTTACTGAAGTTTTCACCCATGTTTGGCAGACTTGTTGGAATACAGCAGCTCATTTTCTCATCCTGCAACCTCATAAGTATTTCAGCAAACATAAAGTCATGTTTGTGTCATTCGTGATTCATTTTTTTTTTGTTGGTCTAAATGAACACATAGGGAGAACATCTGATTCCCTAGACGCTAAATGTTGCACCGTGTCTGCTGCCTGAAGCTAAGTGTGAGCATGTAGCGTAGCGTCAGTTGTGACAGTTATTTTCCAAAAACATCTGCAGCCTGGGAGGGAAGATGTTGCAGATGAGAGCTGAGAGAGGGAGCCCAAATAGTTACGCGGCCGGGAATTTGAAAGGTGAGTGTTTTTTTTTCTGTGGTTCAACATTATGAGTGGAATTCTATATAAAATGTAATTATTTGAGCCACTATTGAAGGCAGTGTTATTAAAGAATTAGGATTTATGGTATGCAAATTGAGTCCCTTGGCTTTAGCGATAATTTACTCTCACCAACAACTTAAAGCCAGTCACAGATTTACTCTTGTTTGGTCACTCTTCTAATTCTCTGTTTTGTAAACCTCCTCTGTCGTCTCTTTGCCTCTGCCATGATGCTGTAACTGAGAATACAGAGCTACTTTTTCATGGAGAGCCTATTTACCCAAATCAAGTAAATTATTAGAAGGACTGGAAGCAGAGCGGGAAAGAAAGACTCAAACATTCAATCTATAAAAAAATCAGTGTACATGCTCGATGACGTGAAACAGGAAGATGCTCGTTTAAGGTAAAAAGAACAGTTTCATTATGTGGCTGTAATACAAAATAAAATGGTTATTGTGTCTCTAATGTTGCCCTGTTGTATACTGCTGACATTATTACCGCTTTAATGGACAATAAAGCAGTAACATTTTGTAAGGTATATACACCTGACGCAACTAAAGCAAAAAAAAAAAAACGTTTTTACCCAGCAGGGCTCCAGGAGTTCAAGACACACGTCCCGAAAACTTCAAAGCTGCCAAGAAATGCAAACGAAGCAGACAGAAACAATTACAAGATATCAAAGCGAGGCAATTGTGAGTTTAAAAAAAAACACAACCTTCCCCGTGCCTGAGAGATAAGGTAACGTCCAGCAGCAGTTTAATCCATTTCGCTCTTCTTTACGACCCGTCCGTTCAGAAGTAAATGGTGCTAATCAATCATGCGGGCACAATGATGAATAAGGTTTTCTGTCGCGGATTATTAAACACTCCTCACTTTGGACAAGGTAATTGAGCATATTTAGGCTCTCTAACTTCTGAGTTAACTAAAATTAGAGTTAAATAGAATCACTCTTTGCCTTTTTATTCTTTATATGTTTTAACTCTTTAAAAAATACATCACTGGACCTTTCTGAAAGTATGGACATAAAGCAAACTATAGCTCAAAGACAAGTGTTGTTAAAAAACGCCCA
The DNA here is from genome assembly GCF_963584025.1 of Labrus mixtus. Classification (NCBI taxonomy): domain Eukaryota; kingdom Metazoa; phylum Chordata; class Actinopteri; order Labriformes; family Labridae; genus Labrus; species Labrus mixtus. The sequence goes on along the minus strand of NC_083623.1, from coordinate 11,882,004 downwards.
CTAGCATCCAGTCCATTGTTGCTCGTCCTTGATCTTAATGCTGTTAATTTAATAGAGCAGATTGATGAGTTTAATCAGCTGGATGCTGACAAAGGCCCTTTATTGGATTATTGAATGTGCGATTAATAAATGCTATTATGGCCATTTGTGTGTGTGTGTGTGTGTGTGTGGGGGGGGGGGGGGGGGGGGGGGGGGGGGCACAGATGCAGATCAATACACAGAGGAAGGAGCAAGAAAACAATGAAGGAAAGAGTGTGAACCATCTTACTTCCAAGTATAAACCTCCTTCCACCTCTTTTCTCTTCATCCAATTCTGCCTCTGTTTTCCACTAACTGTCCATCACTTTGTTCTCCGTCCAGACCTGTGCTCTCTCGCTCTCTCTCTTTTGTTCTTTGGTAACAGTGATATCAGTTGCTCTCTGTTGAGCTAAGTGGCTTAGCCTTCTCCCTTCTATCTCCCCGAAGAAAAGACAGGTTTTAGCACTTAGCCCTACCTAAGCCCTCCCTACCTCATAAGACACCAATTTCCATATATCTCCACACATTCCCCCCCCTCATTCTGAAAGAGCAGCAGGCATGTGTATGTAAGCAGGAGCACAGGAGACTCGACACATGTTTGTGTGTCGGTGTAAGAAAGTAATAAAGCGTGACGCATTCAAAGCCGTGGCTTTTTGTGCCGCTCAGCCCCCTCATACTCCATCGGGTCGGCAAGACCTCCAGACCTATCTAGTGAGAACACGGAGGAGAAAGAATTAAAGGGAGATATTACAAGGTAGTCAGAATGAAAAGTGAGTTCCTGTTCCTGTTCCTGTTCCTGTTCCTGCGTTCTCACAACTGAAGACTTGGAGATGATCGAGGCAAAGGAAGGAGGACGCAGTGAGACATATATATCTTCTCCAGAGAGAGAAGTGCATGGCTAAGGGAGAGCTACGCTAAGACAGCAACCACACAGTAGAAAACGAGGTCCAGAGCAGAGAGACGGTAATGAGAAAAGGAAGGTGAAAGTGGAGATGCAGGATGATTGTATTCTCCTGCGGTTATTGTGTGCTCTCAGCCTCCATTCCTTATCTAATGGAGCTTGTCTGATTGGCCAGTTTGAGGCCTGAAAATGTTCTCTGTCAGGAAGAGCATGTCCAAACATCATCTGAAACCTCACAGGACAAATGTAGATTAACGAGGACACGACTGTTGTGTCATGACCCACTACACTGAGATAATCCATCCTTCATTATGTATTTTGACTTGCAAAATAAAATAGAGCCGAATATTGCTCTTTCTTCCTGTAATCATAATCCTTCATTTGTTTCTCCTGTGCATCATTTTCCTCCAGACATATTAAAAGGGCCAGATGATCACTAAATTGTACTTTCCTATCTGGATACAGTCTATTCACGTAATCTAACTTTTGCCGCATTATTCTTTTTCTATTAAGTCTAAAGCCATGTTTCTGGGAAAACTATTATATGACCTAATCTGTTCTGCTTTTGAATGATGATTCTTCATTAAATCATTAGGAGACGAGACTCAAGAGGAGGCATTACAGCGGACCGAGAAATTGATCGTCTGCCAGTGCAAAGAGCCCCGCTCTGTCTCTACAGGAGATCTGCCTTTCCCAATAAAACGTCTTTGAATTCAGTGGGCGCAAGAATGTGCCAAATTTAAGTTGTGTTCTTATTTATTGTAATGAGGAGTCATAATAAGTTTTAGAAAAGTTTATGAACTTTACTAAAAGTGCCCAAAATTCAATTATCTTCTTTGAATACTTTTTTTCTTCTTCATCTAATCTTCTATTCTAATGTATTTACTATAAGGCGTATATTTAATTTACCTTCATATGATTAAAAAGAGATCCCATTTAAGCTTTTTTAGAAACCGACTCCGTCTCTGTATGCTTGACTGCCGCATAAGTATTTGTATTTACCAAAATATAATGAGAAAATGCAATTAAATCACAAATGCATGATTAAAAAAAATGTACAAAAAACTCCTTCAAATGGCTGCACATTTGCTTCTGCTAAATATAGCTCTGATAAGCATGATATACACCCTCATGTCTTTGTAATGGTTGCATGTGTGTGTTTGTGTCCCAGAATCTGTTGATCTCAGTGTGTTGTGATCCTGTGCCCACACATGAAAGCACATGTGTTTACTCTCCAGGGCGTTTCGGGGGGGAACAAAATAATAGCGCGGTGATGAGGGCAGCGGAGACCGGCATTTTGATGTCGGGAGCAGCATCAACAGCAGTGTCGGCCAACAGACTGAGAGTAAACAGTAGCCAGAGGGGTGAGTCATCTATCTGAAAGCAATTACACGCCAATGCACTATGACAATAACCAGTGGTTACAATAAATAATACAGTGTGGAACCAGGATGACAAATAGCTGTGATGACAAAGTCGTGGACGGCACAATAAAGGTATTGATCTCTTGTTTGGATAAATGATACAGAGTGAAATAAAGGTGACATATAGAGAAAAACTTTCGGAATGAATGAGATGGTGGAGTAGTGATTTGGTCTTTAAGTCTGAGCTGATACACGTGTTGTGCCTAATACTGAGCAACCTCAACAACATTTGTATTGTTTATCATAACCACTGAAGACATCATGCTGTGGTTTATTCTTGACGACTGCAATCTGTAGTTCAGCTAAATCCCAATTGACATGCTGCTGACCAACAATGTCTGCAGAGCACTGCTGCTGCTTTACAAACACAGGAGCTCTCTGTGGATTCAGTTCTGACTGTGCAATGGGACTAAATGCAGTAACCAAGGGGGAACCTATATTGTCAAAAACTTCTAAATACACACACAGGTGGTGCAGTCATTTTAAGCTATGATGTATATGTATATATCCTATTGAGATCCATTTTACAAGGGAGTCCTGGCCAAGACAACAGCACAAAAAAAGGTCCATACAAAAACACACCACATGTTATATCAAACAAGAATTACACCGAGCAATAAATTGGCAACGTTCAACAGTACATCATGTGCGGTCATTGGTCACGCTGCAAACTACCTGCTCTTACACCATCCATGTGGAATTGGCAACCGACAATATATAGAACTATATGAAAAATAATCTTCTTGTTGATGGCTTTGTTTGATATTGTGGCTCATAGAGAGGCAAATTAACTGGATTAAAAAAAACAACTTTTAAATAAATAGACTGTATTCATACAACAATACATTTCCCTGAAGAAAACTGGAACTGACTGAAGGCTGTGTTCTATTTTTTGCTTCTTTATTTGGATCCTGGTTTTGAGTTGCCAGCTAACTGTCACGCTGTCATGTCTGACTGGGACACTTATGTATGACAGAGCCATTGTTATTGTATGAAGCACCTATACTTTGCGACTACAGTATAACAAGTGAAAAGGGCTGACAGTGGTTGCGTAACTTATACAAAGGAGGTGGTAGGTAATCCTTATCTAAATTGTTCGCTATCCAATTTGATGTAACATAAAAGGGCCGTCTTAGGTATTTTTCAGGGTTATGTAAAATGTGGAGTCTTCTTGGATAAAAGACTCTTGGAGCTAGGCTTTGAACATGTAAGATGTAACGAACAAACAACATGAACAGAAGAAAAACAAACTTGTTCTCACTCTCAGAATCAGAATACTCCAGATACCACTAGTGAGTTAGAGAGACGGCAGTCTAGCACAGTCACCTGAAGAGTATGTAAAAAAGGTCTATGCAGTATTATACAGTACTATAACATAATATACCAAATGGTACACTACCATGTTATTTTACAATAAGATGACATATGGTATGGTACATTACAGTAGGATAGGACATGGATGTGATGTGATGCAGTGTGATGCAGTGTGGTATGGTATGTTATGCAAGGGTGGGGTGTGGTTGTACAGTACCATATCAAGCTTTGTCCTTACCTTGTCATACAATATGGTACAACACCGTACGGTATAATACAATATTATACGATGCTATACGATGTAATACAATGTCAGCTTGATGTGTCACCTTAATTCATACTATTAAGTATAGCGTGAATACTTTAACTCTAGACTGAAGGTCTTATATAACCAAGGCAACCCAACATTCCAACATACAGTATGCAGGAGAAACATACACAACACTCTTCAGTGGAAGAACTCAACTTCTGGAAACTTGAAGTCAACTATGAGGGACAGGCTATGACAAATGTTGTGCAGCGTGGCAGGAACATTGCCTGTGGCGACAGTACGCACCGTGCAGTGGTTTTGCTGCTGCAGCAGGGTGGGCACGTCTCCTCCGATGGGCATCTGCTTGGCCAGCTCCTCATCCTTCATGCAGATCCACCTCCACAGCTCCTCCAGGAGGCCCAGCAGACGAGACCAGCGCTCAGCACTCGCTTCCAGGTGGGCTCTGACAAAATTACACAGATCAATCAAACTTTTTTATTACATTTCATGAATTTCAGCTCTCATTGTAAAAGCAGCTTAGATTCGAGGGACAATTCTGTGGAGCATCATTTTTAACTTTTACACATTAAGAAAAAGTTACTTGCAAGGTTTAAAGAGAAATACTTAAATGTGTTATTGTCTAGACCATAACTCAGAAATATACCCAAAATAACAGAATTTTAAATTGGACATGACTTGACAGCATAATCTACAAGGAATAAAGAGTTTTTTGTTGCACAGCTTGAACAGAAATCCAGATTTAAAGGTCAAATATCATACAAAATATACTTCACCAGTTCTCACACTGATATTCGTCCCTAACCCGTCTACAAACCCCCCAATTCTCCCAATTCAGTCCTTTATGTGTAGGAACTAAAGGTGTAAAGCTTATGAAAACAAAATCAGGATGATATTCACCAAGAGTCTTTGTTATGCAAAAACCTTCTCTGCCTACCACAGGATGGAGGTCACCGCCCTCTCTGGAGTTAACGTCAAACTGAAAACTGGAAAACAGTTGGCTGCTAATTGTGTGGGTGGTAGCATGAAAGCAGTGCGTGTTGATAAGCACTTTTGTTTTCACCCTGTCCTCCGAGCATTATGAGTCTGAATGCTGCGTACAAAGACCTCCTATCGCTGCTCGCCGCGTTAGCCATAATTACACATGTACAGCAATTAAGCCATAATTGTCTGTATGCAATCAACACACACAGTGCCCAGATACTGACACACACACATCTCTCTCTCACTGTCTATTTTTCTCTCCCTTATCCAGCCAATTATGCCTGCATTGACTGACCTTTGCTCACTTCCATTTATTTTTCTCTGCTCAATATAGACTACTTTTAGTCTTTCCAACCACATTTCTATTCATTTCTTTGGTCTCTCTCACCTCTTCCCCTACCCCCTATGGCTTTGTTGTGTTGCATCCATCTATCCACCCTCCCTCCTTCCTCTTTGTCTTTGGAAGTCTCCATCTGGCCCTGTCAACTTCACTTCCACCTTCACTTTCTTCACCCTCTGCCTCCCCAACCGTCGCCAATCTTATTTATTAATGCCAAGGTTGTGGCTGACGCTGCATTGTCTCTAAGAAGTTTATGTGCCACTGTGTTGGCCCCCAGGTTCTTTGTTTTTGTAGTTGTATTTCACCCCTGTTCTCCATGGTGGACATGTGAAACAAGGGAGAGGCTGTGTCTGTGTGGCTGATGGGTATCACAAACAGACCACGTGAAGAAGCTCTCTGAGGAACATGTGGAATGTCACATGTGGTTCCCCATGAATTTAAAACATGAGACACTTATGAGACAGAATATGAGTATTTTTTATTTTCATTAGCTTTTAGTAGCAGAACAGAGCATATTGGTGAGTGTATTCCGGCTTCATTTATTATTGAGGCGATCTTGCAGAGCATCTGACCTTTTTAGAAATAGTTTTGAGTGTTTGTAATCTTAAGTCCTTGAGCGCTCAAATTTGTGTTTCTATTTCTTGTTGAATATTTGAGAACTAAACTGACCCCTGCAGCATGCGATTCACTGAGGCAGAAAGCGACTTGAACCTCTGCCATGATCCAGACCTTCTGCCAAGTTGTTTTTTTTTTTTTCATTCCAGAGTTGAGAGCAGCGAAAGAGCAGAAAACTGCATTCAGAGCTAAATGAGAATAAATGCTGGAAGACGGACAAAAATATTTCTATTTGTAAGTACGGGATCCAGTTTTACTAACCGAATATTGGCTGACTTTGTCTTTAGGTCGCTCCATCGATGGTTCATGTCATCCAGCCTGTGTTGGAGGAACACAGCTTCTTCTGAGCTGCCCAGAGCCTTAACCATCTTCGACTTGTTCCCGTCCACACTCTTGTAAATGTCATTGTGGGCATCGATCTCAGCCTGGATGTCCTACAAATACACAGAAACAAGAAAACAATTGTCAGAGATGGACCTTTCTACAGGGAAACTTTATGACCAAAATGAACAGTCAAGGGCAACAGTCAAGCACGCTCATAATAAAATCACCCAAATATTGGACGTCACAGTCTTGTAGGCTTTCACGGCTGATTATTCATGAACCAAAAATAACGTCAAATTTGATCACCGGGACTTGACTTGAGGGAGTTCACGGCGTGCTGCACACAGCATTTCCACAGGGCAGAGAGGTTTTGTATTGTTATAGAATGTCCTCAAGCTACTTCTTGTGATTGTTTGAGTAAAAAGATTTAAACTTTAACCTTTCGCTGACTCCTGATGCCCACCCAACCCAGCAGGAAGCCCCTAAGCCATGTCTGCCTCCAAACTAATCCTGCATACTTGTATAAGACACACTCACACTCAAACACACAAAAACATTGCTAATTTGATGCTAGACTGTAATATGATGCACACATATATTGCAGAGCTATTTCAAAAGGCAACCACATTCAAAACTGTGACGTAGCCTGCCTTTTTTGTGCGTGAGCGCTCTTAACAAGGCCGCTTTATTACACAACTGCATCTCAAAGGGTTTTTTGGTGAGTGTGTGTGTGTGTGTGTGTGTGTGTGTGTGTGTGTGTGTGTGTGTGTGTGTGTGTGTGTGTAAGGAAGGGTATAACCACAAGAGGGGCTGATGCAAGCTGTGGATCCTGTCAAATGTTTTATTTTTAGATGTGTAAAACTGCTCCAATTTCTCCTCTCTCAGCCTCTACTGGGACTCCCCCTCCACTAGACCCATTTGAACTGCAGATAAAGAGAAGACTCACAACACCATATGGATGAGTGTAACACCGCCTGCAGCACAGAGGCAGATTTGCAAATGGGACAAAATGAGAGCAGATAAGAGACGAGTGTTTAGACCTATGGCCTACAACGGAATTGTAATAAAAACTTTTTTTATAGTCACTATGGGGTGAAATGTGTCTTAAGTGCCTCGAGTTGTTTGATTGTGTATTTTTCTCACTTACAGGTTAGAAATTATGCATTCAAGCAAGTTTAATTTCATAATTACAATGAAACTGTCTTATCTAGGAAAAGGCAATTACTGCTGCTGCAATGTTTTAGTGGGGGGCCTTCATCACTGGAATAAATTAACAATGTGAGGTTAATAAGAGTTAATAAAAGAGTGTTTTCAGCCTTCACATCTGAAAATTTAAGAACTCTTAAAATGTTGAAAGACTAAATACAGTTAAACCAAAGTGGTAGGAAAAAAGTGACCAGACAATTCCCACACATCTAAAACAGTGATGTGATGGATAGAGAGTTAAGTACATTCAAATTCTAACATGCAAAGCATCTAGAGAGTAAAGATGTAACATTTGTCCATCGACTAGATACGGTGGAAACCTTATCTGTTACAGAAGAAAACTTACTGTTGAGGTTCACACTCACCCACAAACACACACAAACACACATTCACACTTAAACAAACTATCAATTATCACAGACAGTGCTGCAATTTACAGAGTGCCAATAGACATTTCACGAAAGGATGAAGCAAATCCCTCTGCTGTGATCTGCAAGGATAATCGCCCCTAGGCTTTTTGACACAAATCAAATGCCTCCTAAAGGTCACTGAAGAGAAAGTGAAAGAGGGAGGGAGAGAGAGAGAGAGAGAGAGAGAGAGAGAGAGAGAGAGAGAGAGAGAGAGAGAGAGAGAGAGAGAGAGAGGGAGAGAGAGGGAGAGAGAGAGAGAGAGAGCGGGGGAGAAATAGAGAGACAGAGACAGAGAGACAGACAAAGAGTGAAAGACAGCGAGTCATTCTGTCCCTGAGCCAGCTGGCCATGTTTCAAGTCATTACCCAAGTGCTTCCCTTTTTCCTTTTTCCTTTAACACTTTTACTTCCACTGGAGATAACAGACTACACACACTCATATACACACACTTCACAGAAGCCACTCTGTATGTGTGACATAAAGAGGTATGTATAGCCAAATACAAAGATTCTTTTATATTTCATTTCACCCAATGAAAGACAACCTTGAGGTAGCAGTTTATGTATATCAATGTGTATCCTGAGGAGCTTAAGAGTGATGAATGATCACTTTCTTTTTCTTGCTCTAAAACACACACAGCAACGGACAAACTATTCTAAAAGATTTGAGTGTCATAGGTCACTATATCAGCTAAAAAGGTCTCTTTTTGCCATCACTCCATGTTTTATTCATTGGTTATTGATAAAAAGAAACTCAACTTCAGTTTTATCAGTCCCAAAGGGTTGCTTTTTTCCAACTGAACACATTCATTTAACACACACACGAAAGTCAGTTCCTACCTTTAGACTAATCGAAATACATGAGGCAATGACACACATTTTTTAGCACGCCCCATATGAAAACGTGAAAGAAAAGCACACAATATACATTGCTATAAAGACAGCTAATGACTCAAACCAAGCACTACTTCTCTGACCTGCTACCACACACACACACACACACACACACACACACACACACACACCGGCACTCAGAGAGTGTGTGTGGGTAGTGAGGCAGCGCATAGGTTAATGGGTTCTAGATCTCATGCACACTGTAATGAGGGATGGAGATTTGTAGGCTGTGCCCCAGTTGGAGTGCAGATACGATGCGACAGTCTCCCATGGAAACCAAAGTTAGAAACTGAGCTTTATAAAGGATACAAGCATACACAGAGTTAAGTTGTGTTTGATGAGAAATGCACACAAAAACGCTGTCTTTTGATGAGAAGTGTGTCGAAACCACATTTTTTTTCACCCTAACAAATAACATTGACCCTCGCTGGGCTGCACCATGTTTGTCTTTAGCCCATAATACCACAATTACTATGAGGCTTTGCTTTGACAAGTCGGGTCTAATTCAAGGCTCAGGGTCTCATTCTATACTGATTCTGTCTCTGCATGAAAGCACTCACTAATAACTAGCGAAACAGGCCACCGCAGATAATTCCGATTTAATGAGTCCAATAATGATTACTCAGACCTCATAAAAGGGACCAAATTAGGTCCACAACTACAAACATAAGGGGAGATTGCGAATGAACGGTTGGTTAGATTGTGTTTGAATTCATGTCAAGAAAAAGGCTGCACACAATAGCAAGTTTAAAACCTAGAACAAACGCTCCTTAAAATTCAGTAAATATGTACCTTTTCAAACTTTCCGAGCAGATCGTGCAAGCTGAAGTTCAAGCCAATCATATTGGGGCTCGGGCACAGGCTCCTCCCACTTCCCAAAATGCCTACATCTCCTCTAATGCCAAACAGGTGGGGGATAAGCAGAGAGTCCACACAGGTAGGTAAGTCCTCCAGTGGTTATGATTGAAAAAGAGACCTTTGAGGTCAGGGCTCAGATGATTTCTAAAAACAGATTCTGCATATAAATGCAGGCAAGAGATGACAATATTGGTGTCGGAAGCCTTTGGGTTTCTGTTTGTAATCCAAGAAGTATGGTCCACCAACGTTTCAGTCAACATTGGCTTAATTTAGGAGAATAGTTGGTGTGAAGGGCAAATGATTGGGATCCACTGGCTTTAATGCAATACCAGATCCCATCCGCTAAAATTGGAACAGACTGAGCTTTTTATTTTTCTCTTTGAATGGACAACTGCAAAAGTGAGCAGCTAACAATCCAGTCATTGATGATGTCTCTCAACTACTACTTGATTGCATGAAGTTGCAAGTTGAAATGTAAACAAAAGCAAGCGCACTGAAGATTAGATCCTTGGCTGAAAGTCCCAAATGGCCTTTCCGAACAATCCTTGGCAACATCAAAATCCATGAAAAGTTGTCTGACGCCCCTAGAGGCTAAATCAATTCTGAGATCCATGGGCTCAAGTAAATAGTAAATCCAAAGTATGAGCAATCTTGAAACCACCTACATAGAAACCTGGCTTTTGCAAAGACTCCAAACTCAAGAGGGTCTGATCCAAGTCGCGGTCCCAAAACTTCACACACCCCTTGGCAGCATTTGTGCATGCATGCTGGTGTGTGTGCTCTCCAGATCCTGACACATGTTGGTAGCATCCTCTTGGAAAAAGCAGCCGAGGCAGGCAGGAGGGAAGGTGACAGCTACCTTGCAGTCATGGTTTTAGAGCTAGAATTAACGGGACGATTGCTGCAACTGGAGGTTTGAAAAAGTAGCGACTAAAGGCTGGCAGTAGAGATCTTCTGGCCAGGAATGGGGCACTGAAACTTGGAGAGCAATCTGAAAAATCTTTGGTGAAGGTCTGTGAAGTACAGATAGAGGTTAATGTCTTGGGGGGAGGGCAGGCTGAGGACAGGTCTGGCTTTCTCCTTCAACTTCCTCCACTTCCCCTCTGAGCATGAAAGAAGCTGTTTACACGATGTCCGGTAGTCCGACCCAGGGCAGGGCTGGGGGATTTGTTCTCAATTACCCTGATAAAAAGCACTCTATCCCTTCCAGTTCCCCAACCCAGCTCACTTCAAGAGGAGTGACGGCAGCACAAAGAGGCATATGGTTTGCCCTCTGATTCCCCTGGGTAAAAGGTAGCCGGCTCAAAGAGACACAGTCACCTCAAAGTCTGCCTCACTCTCTAGCCACCGGTCTGGTCCTGCTCTATCACACCCTTCTAATCACAGCCATGACCAAGCCACTTAGTCAAAGAATGCCTTCTTCTTTTTCCGGAGCCACGTGTTTGCAAGGAGCTGCCTCAGGACTCCTGATTCCTGGGCAAGGAGTCGGATTTGTCGATGATCTCTTTGCACCTTTGCAAGGTTGGTCTGTTCGTCGTCCTGTTCCGAGGCAACTTCTTAAAAAGTTACTCCATGTCTTTTTGTTCCCCTGGGACTCTCTCATATGCCCAGGTTGCTGTCTACATCCCTCTCTCTTCTTCCTCTGGTTCTCTCTGGCCACTAGCCCCCCATTCTTTCACACAGCTGTTTATTATTTTGATCAGTATCCTCCCTTTCCTCCTCCTCTCGCTACCTCTTGCTCTCTCTTGCTCTCTCCCTCTCTCTCTCCCTCTCTCTACCCGCTAAACTAACTCAACACTACACACCCACTTCCTGAGGCCCTGGGCAGAGAGCATGGTAGAGAAAGGACGGTTGCAGAGAAAAGTCAGGATTTCCTCTGGAATTCAGTAGTGAAATAAGCATCTGTGTTTGAATGTCGGAATGTGGGCACTGTTCAAGTGCAACATGACAGATTCAGAGAAATAAGCAACATGGATGTCATGGAAAGTTAAAGGGAGAAGCTCTCTGAGGAACAGTACTCATTTCAATGAACTTTATACTTGCTTGTTTTTGGTGTAATAAATATATTGCTGTTTTGTGAGAAGACACAAACAGAAAAAAGCAATAGAAGACTGGGAATGTGAAGGGGGGTAGGTGTTGGAAAGGGCTGGGGAAAAAACTTTATTCATTTATTAAATTCATAAAAGTATTTATGAATTTAATAAATGAACAATGCCTGTCTATGATTTGTAAAACAAAATTGTTTAAACTATTAAAAGTAGCACAAAACTATAAAATATTGAAATGTCGCTCTAGTGAAGGGTTGGTTTATACAAACCCAGATGCACTTTACATGTCATATGTAAAAGTTTGTTAATGTATTGCTACCATTTGGCAATGAATGTTTTAATGAAGGGATCTATTGTACTCTGTTTTGTTTTCTTGAAATGGTTTGCTCCCCTCATACATGTAAGAATATTTTGAAATGTCGTCTTAATATTGATTTGTGTTTGTTTTTTGTTTTTTTTAATATAGTGCTCTTACAAGAAGAATAAAATGTTAATTACCAACACTCTGAATAAAATCAGCCTACTGAGAACTCTATGATGCAAGCCCTTCAATTCTTACTCAAAGGCTAACCCTTAAAATGGGTTATAAGTGAAAGTTACAGCATGAGGAAGCATCTCAGGTAGGACGTGTGGTCTATATGGTGATGTTCAATAGGTGCAAGGTATGAAATTAAAATGCATTCCATATATGAAGAGCTAATGTGTGACTGGTTTGTGCGCTGGTATTTAGAACAGCAGGGGAAACATGTGGTGTGCATCAAAGACTGGCAGACAGATGGCTGTCAAGTGAAAAAAAAAAGAAAAAAAAATACAATGCAACGCTGCATATTCATAAGAGCGAGGCTTTGAAGTGCGCTTAGCTGATTGAAAATATTTACACACTCGAGGCCCTTAAACAGCATTTTGATGTATGCCGACAAATATAAAGTATTTGAGAGTTTTCTAGTGCGAGATGTGAAAGTAACTGGTGGGAATTAGCACATTTGACAAGCATAAGTACTTCAACAATGAGGGGACGCTGAGATGAAGCTACATTTTTTTTGGAAGATGTGTTGACAAATTTGGCACTCCAAGTGTTTTACTATTTGTGCAAAAAGTATTGTGACTGTTACAAAAAAAACACTTGTTAAAAATGCAAACACACATAGATGAGGCTTTCGGCGGGAGATGTGGGGGATAAAGTTGGGCTATATTGCTGAGATAAGTTGATTAGAAGCATTACAGGAGTAAGACTGGGACGTGTCCAATCTCACAGGTGAAAACGGAAAGTAAGGTTGACTGAGAAAAAAAAAAGAGGCACTGCTGAGTGATCCTCCTTATAACTGAATCAGAGAAGAGAACGGTTAAGGTTTAAAGGAGAGTGAGAAAATGAAATTAAATGAGTTGCATCTGCCTACACTTTATCAGAGAGGATTAAGGTTAGAAAAGAAAGGACCTTTAATATCAAACTGAAAGAAATCAATGAAGGGGAACATTGTGTAAAAGTCAACAGAGTCAAAAATCGTTCAGTGCTCTCCATCATGGTGAAGTTGCTCTAGTTATCGTTAATGTTAAGAATTAATAAAACTCACTGGCCTTCACATTGAATTAAGAGATTTTTTTTTTAAATATCTTATTCTAAAAACACAAATACGTAATGTGAAAGGGCATACTCACAATGACAAGGCTGGTTACTTAACAGTTTAAACTCTTCTGCGACTTATGCACAGCTTTATGTACCATCATGAAAAGCCTTAATTCAAATATTCCATTCACAAACCTACCTACAAAAGCAGATTCATCTTTTTACTCATTTCCATCCTTGCCTAAAGCACACAACAATAAGCATTTAATTCTTCCACAAACAGAACTTAATTCCCACAATGGAGAACCATTCTGATAAAAAAATTTTTAAAAAAATAGCGCAAGAGACGAGGAGGAGTACTTAATCTTAAATATATGGAATATAATACTCAAACAAATGCAGCTATCTGTTGTACTAAGAAAAGAACTGAGGAGAAGACGTCCAAAAGGGAATATGTGGAAAAGGCAAAGAGCAACATCTGAAAGAGAGGAGTTTTGCTCTCTTGGATGATGTCAAGAGGGAGCGGAGGCCATGCAGTTTAAATAAAGTTGGGGCAGCGATATCCCAGGAACACAAACACGGCAAATGAAAAGCAGAGTGAGCAAACATGACCGCATAAACACTGACACACAAATACACCCAGATCGAAAGCCGACCTATCCAACATCTCTTTAGCCGTTGCCGAGTCTGAACACTTAAGATTCATCCAATCCCATCTAATCCAGACGTCGTGCCTCTACAATGTACAGTGTGAGACAAAAATCAATATAGCTGCAGAACTCCACTCAAATTGGCTACATCCAATGGAGACGCCTCCTGTGCCTGAGGTTATCACTGGCACACTTCCTGTTAGGAGGGCAGCACCCGTTTTGAAGGAAAGATAAGGGACCAGAGTTGGTGTGGATGTACTGTACATATATATATGTGTGTGTGTGCGACGTTGTTATAGTGCTTCTTTGTAGCTCATTAGGCAGTACAACACACCCGTCAAACTGTGGAACAAAATGAAGGGTGTGAGCAGAGATGAAAGAGCTCTTTCTGGTGCTCTGCATTCAAATGTATACACACTTCTATCCAATTAATTGTGCCGTGGCGGGAGCTCTTTACACTTGAAGTTCATTAAGCGGAGCTTTACTCCAACACTTAATATTGTAAGCATTTATTTTCTCTGAGAATCACAGAGAGGAGATTAGCTTAAGCTATCTTGTACACAACTTGCTCAAACAGAAGAATAATACAGAGGAATATGCTGCTTGGTAGCATGTTGATGAAATCTGTTAATATGCACTATATATATATATATATATATATATATACACACACGAGCTGACAGACAGTCTGACAGCTCAGTTCATAATGTCTGGATGAAATATTATCATCTGACACAGTCTGTCCAGATGACTCTAGCAGAGGCATTACTAATCTGGTTTCTGTATAAATCTCAGCTTCCGTGTCCACACAACTCCAGATCAAAATCAGAATAACTCCATGATATAAAAAAAAAAGAGGAGGCGGTGGAAGTGAAGTGAGAAAATGAACCGCAAAGTTAAAGTAATAAAACATGTCCCTGAATCTGTGAACTGTTAATGTGCACATTAGAAACCCACTGTTTAACACTCAATTGACAGCTGACCTCTGCTGATGTGACAGAGCTGCCATTAGAGAAGAAAAGCGGAGTCAGAGGTCACGCACGTCACACATTACTTATTCCAGGGATCTAATAACGGACCACCAGTCACATCCTTGCAATCATAAGCGAGAAAAGGGACGTCCTGGGATTCATATGCACGCTCCTCCGCGGGGAGATTGAAATTGATTGTGAGCACTGGGTGCCTGTTGCCCGATAATCAGATATTGATTCTGGTGGGTCTTTTGTGTTTTTGTGTGTCGACAAGACAACAGGGAGCTGACCTGGAGATGGAGATTTAAAAAAAAAGCAAGGAGGTTTTAGATATTAATCCGTGCTGGGAAAAAAAATGGCTTTGGAACATTTCTGTGAATGTTTACCATATCAGTTTCTCGGGTGGTAACTGCACGGTAACTCGTGATAGGATACGGTTGAAACACTAAATGTGACGCAGTTTCACCTCTCATCACACCTTATTTCTAAACTTCTTTTCACTGCTCCCCAACATTAACCCTCTATCTTCCCCTTTCTTCATCTTTTACCCCTCGTCAGCTTCTTGAAAAGTTTTAAATCAGGGTGATATTGACAAGATAAAACTACCAGAAACACGGGGATACGAACACAAATCATTTCCTGAGAATGCTTTTTGCGCACGTAGGCAGTTCAAGTAGCACCTCTCACCACTTAGTGCGCTTACAATAATAAACCACAATAAGGAGTGGTTGATTATAGGATGTAAAAGTTCAACGTTTTTCTGCCATAAAGAACATGAAAAAGACTTCAGGATTATATCTCTACACTGAAACTAAAACTCCCAACGTATCAGGAAACAACTTTCTTGATACTGGATTGTTTAGCAAAAATAAATTCCAGGTAAACTATTTTTTTCTGAACATTCAACTCGCTGAATCGACTGAAAAATGAAACCTGAGGCCCCCTCTGAGTTCTTATCACCCTGCTCATCGCTGGATTTCAAAGACGACTGCCCCTCCTTCTTTCCTTTTATCACTGCTTTCCTCCACTGGGGCATCTCTTCTACTTTCTCTCCACTCCCCACAACTATTTGAAGCTCTCTTCCTCCTGGGAAATGAAGATCTTGACCGTGGTGGGTGGTCTGTCAGCACGTACCCTCAGTAGACAACAGCAGGGAGGGGAAGAAGAAAAAAGAAATCCCTGTGACATGATCACTTCTGAAGCTGCTGTCGCCTTCACCACTGCACGAGATAGGAGAACAATTAGCACATGAGTCGCCACCTGCCGTGTTTGGAGGGAGGATTGGAGCCTCAAAAGGTTAGGTGACTGCACCAATTAGTGAGGTGCTCTGACAAGTTGCTATTTCCTGCTGTAGGGGACCACTGTGTGAACTACAACATAAAAGACAGTCATGTGGCGGTGTGGAGCTCATGTCAAAATAAACTAAGACCTTTATTAGAGGGCATGAGAATTTACTTTAAGAGTAATGATAGAAAGCATACAACGCTAACAATTTGTCGTCCAGCACAAACCGTAACAGAGATCTGGTCTTGATTATTTTCCCTTTCATGCTATCGCTTGTAAAAAGTTCCATAATATTGGAATGAACAAACGACTACTGACATGTTGTTAACTTTACCTAACATTTACATTGCACTCTCGGCTGTCTCCACACAGGCTAAGCTTCATCCTGACAAGATCATTAACCAGAAACCTTGTCCCATTGGATCACATTATCCAATCTGGGTTTGTATCTGGATAAAACCTTCAGTTTTTGATGTTCAAAACCTTCGAGTAGGATCAGGTTGACCTTGATCCAAAAACCAGGACTATTCTGAGGGCTAGATTCAGGATGCATTTCATGAACAATTTGGTCTAAGTAAACCTCTAAAATTGGTATTGACATATTTATAGCGATGTTGATACTTTGGCCTTTTTTTTAGATTTTGCACCTAAATAACTTTTGTGACATAGTAGGTGAAGTAGAAATGAAAGACGTTTTTTCCCCTTAATATATTTCACAAAACTTAGATATCACATCACAATATTAAATCTAAACAAACAGTCAGGATCTTTCAGTTTGTGTGGGTTTTGGCACCCCCTGTGGACAAAGTATGTAGCGTTTTGTGCCATTTAGAGCACTGGTCATTTTCAGTAGGCTGTTTCTGGATAATGTTTACCCAATCCAGCTTTTCTTTAAAAAAAAATAAAAATAACAATAATAATAAAACACCTGATTACCTTATCATGGAAAGCACAAAAAGGAGATTACCAAATCTGGATCTTATCGAGTTTAAACTTTTTGAGCAGCCAGGCCATGTTGATTATTTGGGGCGAATTGGTAATGGTATCACTGCCTTTTATTCTAGCTGATAGATGATACAGCATCAGCTCATAATGATACTAGATTTGTATTGAAGCAAATCTTACAGACAGCCAGAGTGAACATTGCTGGTTTCTCTATACTATCAAAAAAGCAGTCAGTCAACATCTGTAGGCTGATCTGGAGTAAAAGACAAGATGAGAGAAGCTGAGGGATGGAAGTATAAATATGAAGTACAAGCTTGAGTGAATTAAGTAGAATAAGTAAAAAAGACGGCATCAGAGAAAGAACAGATGTTATGATA
Organism: Labrus mixtus; assembly: GCF_963584025.1. Taxonomy (NCBI): domain Eukaryota; kingdom Metazoa; phylum Chordata; class Actinopteri; order Labriformes; family Labridae; genus Labrus; species Labrus mixtus. The sequence goes on along the minus strand of NC_083623.1, from coordinate 11,864,610 downwards.
GGAATGCCCTCAAGATGTGCAGCAAGTGAAGCGTTTAGTTACAAAAGCATGACGGGATTACTTTGGCTTGTTTTTCAAATCAGTGGAATCTTTTGTTTTGGGGATAAGGGCAAACAGATGAATAACAGGTAGTATGGGAAAGGGTGTGTTTAAATCCTCCTCCATCCTCCACCTCAAATACAAAAAAAAAAAAAACACTTTCCACTGAAGTTTCTGATAACAAGCCAAAAATCCACCTGGTAATCCTCACACTGAATACTTTCCGAAGAAGTCACATGTCCACCCACATCAACACAACAACCTACACATCCTCTTCAACATACCCCCTATATCAAGTGAAAAAAATGGACTCTCTGCTGATCCGTTTTCCTCATAAATATTAATTGCACCCTGCATTTCACCCTTTACTTCAAACATTATCTCTGCCTTCAAGCTGCAACTGAAGGAAAACAAAAACACCATTCAGCAGTACAAAAAGATAACCTCAAACTCTGTGGACACTAAACTTGTCAAATCTGACCCGCTCCTGTTTTTTTTTTTTTTTTTTTTTTTTTTTCAACAAGAGCTTTTTATTGAAGTTGGAGGCCTGCAGCTTCAAACTGGTGAGACATTTACTTTCCCTTTGTCTCTCAGACAATTTATCGAGAGTGCATGTCGTTCAATAGAGAAGAAGAGCCCCCCCCCTGTCATTTGGCCCTGTTAGGCTTCATCTCTTTCAGCGTGCAGAGATGAAATAATCTGACAGCTTCTCTTGCTCTGTCAAATAACTGCGCCATCGATTTTACAGATAGCAGAGCTGGGATTTTGAGATGACGTCAGGATGAAAATTAAGAGCTTCGTTCCAGTTAAAAAAAAATCCATACATTACTGGGCTCTTGTTGATTGAACATTGTTTGGATCAATGACCATATGTTAAATTCGGCTCTCTGTTACTCACACTCCAATTAGAGATTACTATTTCACTGTAATCAACCACTGAAGCAGCATTCAGAGAACAAGCAGAACTGATGTGAAGATAGATGATGCATATTTCACACAGTGGAGGTGTGTGTGTGTGTGTGTGTGTGTGTGTGTGTGTGTGTGTGTGTGTGTGTGTGTGTGTGTGTGTGTGTGTGTGTGTGTGTGTGTGTGTGTGTGTGTGTGTGTGTGTGTGTGTGTGTATGACCGCCTACATGCTGCAAACATTTCCTGTCCGTCCCCCTAAGGGACGCACTGCTGGGTGGGACTCACAACAAAGCTGCAGCCGAGTGGAAAGATAACACCCCACTCCCTAAACTATCACAGCCGTATTCAACACCACAAAATATCAATTTACTTAAAATAAAGGGAACTGATTTTAATACATGTCACAGTCCAAAAACAAATTTAAAAAGTCTGAGTTTATATATTTTTGTACATCTTAATGAGTGGCTTTTCAGTGCCACCGTTTCGCTTTAGTCTAGTGGTTTATGTCCCTGACTATAAACTGATATATCTGCAGATTGAATTAGATTTACGTCTTTCATTCCTTCTCTTACACAAGTCTCATAAAGACACGCAAAAAAAAGCAGCAAAATAATTTAATAGGATAAAAATAAAGGATATGGAGGAAGGACTGGACAAGAAACAAGACCCTTTTTGAACGTGAAGGTACTTTAAATGTGAAAACAGCCCAGATCAACTGCAGGGAGAGAACAACCAATAATTCCCAGTTTGGAATCAATATGCCCACTAAAGTGTGGCAGAGAGGATGTGTAAGATAGAAGAACACTTTAATGCAATCTGTTGTTTGGTTTTTCCCACTGGCCTTTTAGTGAATTATTACCCTTTGAACATCCAAAACAGGCTGAATATTTTTGCATAACCACTCTGGCGAGGTTGTAGCTCAGCACAGCACACCGAACCATCCCCCCCCCCTCCCTTTTTTTTTGTGCTTTTTTTTTGTTGCTTTTTCTCTGATTATTTCCTCGGTTTTAAAAGTCAAACCCGGGGGGAGACGCAAACAAACATAAAGAGTTCTTCACAAAACAATGTAAGACACTCGCCGGGCTGCCAAACAAAAAAGCAGAGCCTTTGGTGTTTGTTGAATACACAATAAGACAGAGGTTGGAAATCCTCTGTGAGGGGGGATACCAGATAGTGAGGAGGATGTGATGACACTGACGTAGTGGGCGTCTAAGTGTATGATAAGTTCTTTTTATTGCCACATACAGTATATGCTCCCTACACACCCCTCGCTTACATTTTTCATCCCGTCTATTAGTCATAATAAAACTCCCTTTTTCTTCCCCCTCCTCTTTCGCTTTAGCACCTCTATTTCATCCTACTCAGCTTTTTTTTCCTTCTCTCCTCCCAGTCAGTTTATTGCTCAGAAAAGGTGAGTGAGCTATCTACCCTCCACAGGTCAACCCTCCCTCGGAGCTCACCCCCGCCTCCCATCACAACAACCACCAGCCAACACTGGGCTTATTACTTCCTGGGGTGTTTACTGTAGGAAAGCTGTCCTAAATTGCTTCTCCCATCACTCACACACATGGCTCCAGTGGGCGTTTCTTCTCTCCATTCAACGCCCCCCTCCCCCTCCACCCTCTCATATATCTCTCTCTACTTGTGTAACTGTCTTCCCATTCATTGAGTGCTGCTGCTATTTCAAGTTAAACCTTCAGCTATTTTTGGGTGAAATTACTCATTTTATGCGCTTTGGAATGGATTCGACTCAGTGTCGTCCCAGCAGGAGACACATTTTTTTTTTTACCCCAATCGTAACTGCTCCAACTCTCATGTACACGCCTGGAGTTTCATATTCACTCTCCAGCTGTGAATCCATTACAAGTTTTGATGAATGTCATCAGCGTACAGCTCCACTCAGCTCCCTGAAGATGGTTTGCACAATGCAAAAACTTAGCATTAGATGTGGACTCCCAGTGCTCAATTTTTCCTCTAACGGATGAATACTAGGACTCTTTTTTTTTTTTTTCACTCTACTGGCTATGAGGAGAAAATAGGAGATTTAAAAGGAGGTAGTGTGTCCTGTGGCCCCCAAGGTTTCTATCTCAAAGCGTCTGCTCTCAAGAGATGCATGTCTGCTTTTTATCAGTGACAAAAGCAATGTTCTCCAGTCTTCTCCATAAAATTCTACCCCTAAATTGCCTTTTTTTTTCCTGCCCTCCTTTCTCAGTAACAAAGATCTCGTTTGTTCCCTGTTGACTCTCACACAATCAGAACATGAGGGAATAACGCCGGCTTAGGTAATATTCTGTGTTTTTGGTGAGCCTCATCAGGTTTCTCTCCGGGGATCGGATCCAGCTCTAAAATTATAGACCCTGAAGTCACGACAGCAAACTCCACCAAACATGCTTGTACTACAACTCCCTCCAGAGGAGGAATAAGAACCACTTAAAGGGCTTCTTTATTTTTTTCTTCTTTCACATTCTTCTGCACGCACATCTCCAGCGGAGGTTGAGAGGAGTCAACCACTGACACCATCTGCCTCAGGGCTCGGCTGTCAGGAACAATAATCTTGTGTTTTCCTGAGCTCTCAACATTGATAACTACCAGAAAGCTAAATATTTTTCAAACAATACGCTAAAAAAAAAAAGTAAATGTCTCCACATGTTGTCTTGGTTGACCTGTCCTATGCTCCATTTGTAATTACATGACATCAGAATAAACTTGGATCGATATTCAGCTTCCTTTTGTCTGAGATTCAGTGCGATGCAAATTTTAAGATTTCATGCAGGGGTATCCGTCTCCAGTTGAATGCTTTATCTCTTCACACAACCCTAACTATTCAATTCCAGCAATTATTCCTCACATTAATTGGCTACACTCCTGACTCCATGCACAACTTGTTCCCGTTCCTAATGAGAAGTTTCTCTGTCGCACGTTAACTGAAGCGCAAACTGAGCTCAGAGGGTTCATCAGGCTGGAATAAAAACCTGACACAAAGTTTGGTGCACTCCTGAAACATTTAACCACCTAAATGCTTTTAAAAAATTAGAGATGAAGGTTGTTACGCGGCACTGAGATTATTTATTAAGGTCTCCCCAAAAAAGACGAGCGAGAGAGGGTTTTATCGTCCTGAAAATCAGGTTTTGAGCGAGTTAACACAGTTGGACAAAAAAAAAAGTTCACACAGCAGGGTGCTTTAACAACCTCATATCAATGTCAGAGCTAACAAGTTAAAAACTGTGAGTTTAAATAACTAAATCATCTCAAACTCTAGACAGTTGTGGCTTGGTGTGGTCCGTTTATTTTACGTCGTTTCCTCTGGGACAATAATTCAGAAGTCATTTATCTCCGCTGCTCCTTTAACTGCAGTTATACAATATATAGGAGTTGTGTGCACTGCCATCATTCCTTACAACACAGTTTATCATTTGCTGCGGCGATGGGACTGTCGGCGTTATCAGCTCTCATAATAAAACTCAATCATAGTTTGTTTTTTTTTCTCACAGGGGGGACACGGGGTCAGTCCAGGACAGACCAGGGTGCAGATACACACACATAACAGATGTCAGATCAATACGGCAGCATGAATATATTCATTCAGAATGAATGGCCTGTGATGCAACGTGCATCTATTCAGGAACAATATCATCCGTCATCTGTTATACGGTTGTCTTCACAGCCATTTGTCTTTGTTGAGAACCGGAGGAAATTACTTTTTTTAGGGTTTCCAAAATCCTTCTCTGCAAAAACCTTTTTTGGTGTTGGAGAAACCTAGAGGTGAATGTTGGGAAGGTGAAGGTTGAAAAAGACTTCTTTCTGAATAGATCACATAGGGACACCTGCATCTGGATATGAAGGTAAAGGAAGGAGTTTCTTTTTTAAGCAGTTGAAAAAAATAAAAGATTATGTTACTTCTGGTGGCAGCTTAAGTGAGATCACCAATGATCACCAATTTTTAAAGAAAGAGAAGAAACACACATTTGAGATGTATAACTTAATTTGACTATAACAATGTTCATGATTTTTTAAACAGCACGTATCAAATTTGAGGCCAATAGCCATTGCTGAAAGACCCAGAGTACAGCATCATATTTTAGAAGAACTGGCAGGGTGAAAATGAGATCTCTAGCGGCCATACGTTGTTTGACAGGGCCAATTACAGAGCTTTTGCCTCTGGTGTGTATAAGCATCCAGAGATTGATGATGTTGCAAAAACTCTGTGCCAAAGTTACATACCTTTAACTAGTTACACCACCCTTTGATCAATCAATCAAACAGGTTCACTTCCTTTTCTGTGCATCATCACATTGAAGGATAAACTGACAAAACAGACAAGACTAAAAAGGGATTAAAACATGCAGCGCTTTTGGACTAACATGACCTCACCGAGGAAATCAGGGCAAATGCAATCCGCTTTCAATCAAAAGTATGAGGGGAGGACATGGTGACACAGCTTTGAACTTGGACTCACAAGTACACCAGAGGGTTATTCAAATGAGTCTACGAAGGATGAGGACAGGGAAGGTAAGGAGAGGGAGAGAGAGCGTGTGTGTGGCTTGAAAACGACTGACATGTCTGTTTTTTGATTTGATTCGCACAAAGAGGAATCGGTTCGTGCCCGTAGGTAAACATACACATAACCTTAAATGTGATCTGCCGCAGCCTTACCTCTGCTTCAGATTTCCTGACTAATCAAATAAGAGCGACGCTCTCTGGAGTGAGACGATTTAGACTCTTCAGAGCAAAGAAAGCTCAATTAGTCTAATTAGCAGGACAGACACAAACAATGAGAGTGCAAAACAAGATGGAGAGAGAGGTGTGCTTAAAGAAAAAAAACAACATGTTTCTGTGATAGGGAGCTTTCTGGAGAGCGTGATGGCAACACAGCGGGATACGCGTGCTACCTACAAGAAGTTAATGAATAAACAACAGCTGGAGGAGCAGGAGCACGAAGAGTGGGAGGTAAAATGAGAGAGATGAGGAAAAAGTAAAGGAGCGCTGCTTGTGCTCATCTGGGCCTCTGTGCTGTCTGCCACGGCTCAGTACCTCTGATGAAGATGAAGATGAGAGGAGGGAGGTGGGGTGAGAACAGAGGGAAACAGACACACACACACACACAGAGAAACACACTCCGTACACACACACACACACACACACACACAGACTGGGCCAGCTCCATGGAGGCCCAGACACACAAACATCCTCAAACAGCCGTGAAGGAAACACAAATGTTACGTAAGTTTGACTTCAAAGACGCAGATGGATGCAAATGTACATGTTTAAAATCTTTTTGCATGCCTGGAAGCAAGCTCTGGTGTGTGAGTCATGCCGGGTCGTCAGATGAGCCGATGACAAAGTGAGAGAGGCGATGTAACATTTGAATGGATAGAAGAATAATCACTGAGTCATAGCTGTCATGAATGTACAAATTCACAAAGTATAGACCTGATTGTGAATCTAATGCACACATTAGTTTGAGCCAGAAAAGATGTAGCCTCTAATGTCTTTGAATTTCTTTTTCCTGTAATATATACTTTAAATGCAGCTTGGTGCCACACTTCAGACCATTAGTCACCACTTTAGGCCAATGTTCTGTCTTGGTCAATTTCCCAGAAGCAGCGAACAGTCCATTAATAAATGTACAAGCAGGAGCTTTAAGATTGTTATTGCATCTGAACTAAATATCGATTTTGTGTTACTGTTGGCCGGTAGACAGTGTTGACTAGAAAGCCTATTTACATGTCACGACTGAAATCAGAAAAGAAAAGACACTGGAGTACACATGTGGAGAAAGAGAAAAAGTACATTCACTTCAACTGCAAACAGGTGCCACATTAAGACAGCCACGTGTCTTCAGTGAACAAGTGGGAACAAACCGTGCAGCTCTGTTATAATGACAACTCCACTCACTGTCAACAATCCCTCCTGACTCTCTTACTCATCAAGTTCAGTATTCTGAAAGGTTTTGTTCTGATGAAGCGTCATAAAAGCTACATTTCAGAGGCTTATTTCTAAAGAGAAATAAAAAACCTGTGACATGTTTAAAAACAGTCAAATTAAGACTCTTAATTTTTACACAAAGAAAAGGCAAAGGCAGAATATACCGGTATATATAAAAAGCTCCTCAAGCCATCTTTATGTCATTAACACTGAAATATGTGAGTCTCTGCATTGTGAGCAGTCCTGATCCAACACCCAACTCCCTGTCAACTAAATATTTCAGCTTTAACATTTTTGGTGAAGTGCCTTGAATGTTTTCTGCTCCTCGTTTAGCCAAAAAAATGGAGGGGCTAAAATGTTGGCCTCGCACTCAAAAGCATGTAGAATAAAAATTTAAAAAAAAAACCTCCAACAGGACATCTCTCTTATGCTACAGAAATGAAAAAATGTAAGTATGTTTTAGGTTTGCTTTTGAGTAAAGAACATTTCATGCATGGGAATGATGATCTGAGTTTGTTCAGGAGTTTTCTTACTTCACCCTAGTGGTCAAAATTCCTTCATGCAGCTTTAAAGACCAAACAGCCAAAGTTGGATTTTTCTGATCCACCATTAAAAGAGTGTTTCAGATATGACATCATTTAGAAACGGTTTGCGATGCTGCAAAGTGAGATAAGGATTAAGACAAATGGATAAGAAGAGATGAACATGGAAAAGAGAGGAAGGGGGGGGGGGGGGGGGGGTACAGTTTATGATGAGTATTCACAGTCACACACACATGGATGCAACACACTCACATTACATTTATACTGTCGCCTTTTCTAATCTGTAAATGGAGCCTTTGATCTGCCTCGATGAGGAATCGTATTCAAAAGCAGCGAGAGCGAGAGATGAAAGGCCCGTCCAATTATGGTGAACTAAAGCGACCGCAAAATCTGCAGTTGTTTCATAAACACTTGTACACATCAGTTTGGCACGCCGCGGAAAAAAAAACTCCAAACGCCAACACATTGACGGCAACGCAGAAGTTAGAAAACATTATGAATACATCAATTAATCCTGTTATTCAGTCAAAAAGAAGGAAAACTGAGTACAGAGAACAACGTTTTACAACTGTAAAAAAAGATGGAAATATGTTGCAAGAATCACAATAAGCAACTTTGTTAATTTACTAAGAGACCTGATGATTGGTTAAAGCATCTTTCTGAAGTTAAAAATATGTTTCAATTCAAATATGGACTGACTTGCACAACAAAAAAGTCCAAAACAGTATGTTTTTTGTGTTCTGGATGGATACAGATGATGTCAAACACTCCATATTTTACCTCCCATCACTACCTCCACTTACTCTCTCTTTTCTTAGTTACCCTCAACCATATCCACCATGTCACCATACACAATGATGGTGGCTGGTATGAAAACACAGCAACTAAACTTTCAAAATAAAATACCCTTTGACCAAACTACTTTTTGGAGTGTTGTATAAAGTTAACTCTACAGTTGGCATGGCATTAACCTAAAGCTCAAATGAATTGAGTGTTTCTTCATTTAAATGGCTTCTGCGGATTACTTGTAAGCCTGTCATCTATTTCAAGATGTGTTCAAAGGCTCGTCTCATCATTGAGGCTCCTGGTACTATAC